>NC_139352.1:99246600-99759766 GCF_055883805.1 Amblyomma maculatum
ACCGTAATGACGGGTCGCCTCTTGGCTACGTGTTGTAGCCGGAAGTGACTCCCAAAGCCCAGTCCGTCAGCCGCCTTTGAACGGCCGGGTCAGAGCTGGACCCCACAGCCTCCCATCGCTCGAGGTCGGAGAGTTGCCAAGTGGCTGGAGGGTGGAATTCCGAGCATTTGATTCTAATGTGTTCAAAATCAGCCTTAGGTGCCCCACACAGGGTGCACTGCGGCGAGAACAGTGCTGGATGGATCAAAGCTAATAAAGCAGGGGATGGGAATGTACGGGACTGAAGCTGAGGCCACGTCACCTGTTGTAGCTTAGTCAGAGATTTATAAGGAGGAGAGTAGATGATCCGTTGACCACGATAGTGGAGAGAGATTTCGTGATACGATACCATACGCTCGCGAGCATCTCGCCAGGCGGTAGCAGTCCCTACTCGGCTGACGTATCCTCGAGCAAATGAGTGAGCAGCTTCGTTGCCTGGGTGACCCGTATAAGCGGGCGCCCATATTAATTGAATGGGGTGTTCGGGTAGGGGAAGGGATGCTAGGAACCGGAAGACTGGGCCAGAGATCCGACCATGGGCAAAGTTCCGCATGGCGGATTTAGAGTCGCTAAAAATAGTGGTGGCTAGGGTAGTAGATATGGCGAGGGCAACCGCCGCCTCCTCCGCCTCCTGTGAAGTGGAAGCTAGATTTGTACCAGCCGCGACCAGTTGCAAAGAGTTGGAGACAGCGCTGAGAGCGAACGCAGGGTGGGAGGGGTATGAGGCAGCGTCTACGTAAACGGTCTCTAGCTGAAAGCCATAGTGTTTGTGAAAAGCTTCTGTGCGTTCCTTAAAATGATGCTGTGGGTGCCGAAAGGAAACGAATCACCCTTCATCCTCTCCTCAACCGAGCCCAAACACCGACTGCCTGGGAACGACTCTTTAATTCTCCTTGTGTAGCGTGAGGACGCTGGCGGACGCTATATGAAAGAACAGTGCCATTTAAAATAAAAGATAAAAATGAACAAAAGTTTTAAAACCTGTAACAGATGTGGCTTGCAGGGCAACAAAAGTGCTCTCAAACCTGCGCGTGCAAAATTCAAAACAGAACAACACGAATTGACTGACTGAATTGAGCAGATATAAGGCAGGGGGATGTGTAGGTCGAGTCCCTAGTCCGGGACTTAGCGGCTGCCGCTGCTATCCGCGCGCGTGTCACGAGGGAACGTTGGACCTCTAGTCCAGAGCTGGATAGGGCAGCCTCCCTCCAATCCATTGTTGGCGCTGCATTTGGTCCGTCAGGTGGATTGTGTCTGTTGGGAGACGCGTTGCGCCATCTAGCGGTGTTGACGGAAACCTCACCACACAGCAGTCTCCTGCGGCTCTCGCCAAGGGGGAGAAGATAAGCCTGGAGCGTAATTTACCCTTCCATTAAGCCGCAAAACGTGTGTCAAAAACGGCACGAGTATTAATAAACGACATTACAACAACCTATTAATCAGCAGTAGTAAAAGAAATACCTTCGCATTACTCCACCTAAGCCTACTTAAGTGCACACCTGGCATTTTTTGTGACCTGGATCTATCACACTATTGTCTGAAGGAAAATGAAATATAACATATTATACAGAAGTGTAGCTCTATGCGCACCTATTTAGAAGAAATATGTGCAAAACATTTGTGATCAAATTATTCAAGCGAATCATTCCTCAACCATTCTTTAAAATTTACGAAATGAACTTGCAACATGAGCGAGGACGGTAGCTTTGCTTCTTGGTATGTATTGATGCAATACGCCGTCACAAGAGGACATCTGGAAAGCGCTAAAGACATCAGCTGCTTGCGCGATATTTGTTTAGTCCCTGGCAATCACTGTAGGCGTTGTGCATAAACCGTAAGAACTGAGCATGTCCAGTAAGTGCAACAAGCTTGCAAACAAGTAATAGTGGGCACTGGCATGTTATGTTCATGTCTGAAAAAAGCTGAGTAGTTGTGATGCAGCATTCTTTGCATAGTTGGCGATGACTCTGACGCTATGCTTGAATCGAACTTTAGATTCACGTGGTGTGTGCTTCTATTCAGAAGTGTTAACAAACCTGCAATGCCCTCCTCTGCGTTGCCTCTCTTACATTCACTGATGCTTTGGGATGTTTAACCCCATAAACTAACTTCATTTAAGTTCAAATTTAAGGTTTACTTGAGACGCATGTTGCGGATCAAATCAGACATGGACAACAAGTCTGCGGGACGTACTGGCGCGGCGCTCATTATTACCAGGTTTGCATTCCATTTATTACCCTCGATTTTATGAGAAGCCATAATAACTTGAGAAGAAGGAGGGATCTAAAGCTGAGCCAATTAAAACAATAAGAGGCTAAATATGGTAATCGTCTTCAACTCTGCAAAGCAAGACCCTAGCCGCAAATTAAGACAATGAAACAAAAAGTGCATCAAGAATATATTACTTTAAAACACGATGACAAAATCAATATTGCTGTGGGAGCTTTATTTTGCATCTAAAAAAAAACATAACAGCCGAATTAGGTCAGTTATAAAAAAAAACTAAATGTATATCGTCCTTAGCTTACGGACTTGGGCTTCTTCAGGCATTTCGTTTGTCCAAGTGTCACCCGTTAATAATTATAGGGTTATTACCGGTGCGCCTCTAATGGTGCGAAAACTCCTAGACACCCTCGTAGTGAGTGGGAGTAGCTATCCCGGTCTCAAAGGAGATGCCCTTGAATTGCGTGACAAGCTCAGCCGGAAGTCAACTACCTTGTAGTGACAAAAGGGGGTAGCTGCTTGGTGCCCAACTTTCGCCGGTTCAAGCCATAGTAAGGGTTGGAGTCAGAAGTAATAAACAAAAACAAACTTTATACACATCAAGAGACGATACAAAGAAATCACTCTAACACTTAAAATACACAGACAAGACGTTCACAGAAAAGCGATGCAAAGCATACAGTAAAAAGGCTATCAGTTAGAACAGAGGCTTTACAACACTGAACAATACTGCAGACCTCGTCAGCCTAGCCGAACAGCGGGTTGACCTCGGGAGCCGAGTAGTGTCACTTGATAATATATGCAGCCACACTGCCTCTAACACTGGCTGCCTAGCATAAGCGACGCGACCTCAATAAATAGGGCGCGCCGCGTCTGTCTCTTAAGACGCGCCAAGGCCTGCGCGTATGTACACGTAACGTCACTTGTTTAGGCGTCCCCTTTTTCTCCCAGCTTCTGGAGACAAGGAGCACTTTCTGGTCGGGTGAGACACCGTCGCGGACGAATAATGAGATGGAAAGTGACGCCGATGCGTGCACGGTCACGGGCTCTCCTCGCAAGGAAAGGAGATGTTTCTGCAATGCGCTAGAATTTTCTATGCAGACGCTGCGCGGGCTTCCTTCGTGCCGCGCTGGCCTAAAAAAAACGTGCTCCGATTTCGTGACACTGCTCCTCCCTTAAAGAATATTGTCCTACAATATTCTCCAACATGCGAACATCGCGCGCACATGCATGCGCTCACAGACTTCACGGGACAAATGCACACGCAGCGCACATACATACACATTTAGCAAAAGCGTCTCGAACTGAAATAATTTCAATCCCATAACATAGTGACATGCCCCCTTAATGATAAACTAGAACTTCAGATACATTCAACGTATACCGTATACACGGCAACACTGTGACACATTCTTATGACCAGAGTCGCACTAACTCAAACGAGAAACGTTTCAAGTGCAGATCTCTGCAGTCTGACTCGCTACACGCGCTATGCAGCAGCATGCACTACATAGCACATCAAGTGATCACCATTTGTAAGTTCCTGTCCAAACTTAATTCACATTACCGTATGTTATTCCAATTTCTTTACGCTGTCAGTGCGTGAAACACTTCTGCCTCTCGGGCATTCTGTCTTAGATCTGCCATCTATAATTCGGTGATCATATATGCTTCTACTTCGGGATACTGTCCATTCTTTTAGAGATGACTGACAGTTATTTTCCAAATCACACAACCAATGTGCGCCTAGAGATGCGCCTACAACCAGTAGCGCCGACGGATTCAAGGGCACCTGCGTGAACGCGCACAAACTAACATAAAAAAACACTGTAGTGGTACTCTTCCCGAGGTACCGGTATTCCTTCCACCGAAGGGTGAATATTCTCAACAGTGCGCCCATGAGTAGGAGAAACACTTGTGCTACCTGCATAAACTTCTTACTAGACATTCCTGACTCTTTGCTTCCTGCTGTGGCGTTCCTATGTCATTATTACTTTCTCGGGGTTTTTCTTCCGGCTTCTCATAGCCTTGCTTTCCTCGCCTTCCTTTTTTTTCTTTTGTTGTTCACTGCGGCGCTCAGGCGTGGAAGTTTGATCGGACCCTATAGAAATTTTTCCCCTTCATGTTGCCCAAGACCAGGTCATAGATCGGGCGTTTCATGCAGAGTGCTGTCAGTGTTCCACTGTAATATGGCGTCTGCACATCAAATGTAGCCCTAGTAGAAGCCGAACTAAGCCTTCAATGAACCTCACAGGGATTTTCTAACAAGCCAGGTCGCCATTCTGTGCCAAGCTTCATTTCACGATAACGGCACTACTACCTGTGTCTCGCAGGACAGAAAATGATTGGTTTCATATCTTACCCCACGAAACCGGCATCCAATTAATCGCAAATTTAGGCTGCGCATGTACTACTGCGTTCAACACATGGACTTTTTTTCCCTTCTTCAGATCCACTGCATTTTCTGCCTCCTTTTTCTTTAGGCTGTGCATCACGCGGCACTTTCTTGCCGTTATTGAGCTCCACAAAGCCATCAGCATCCTTTTCTTCTAGGTGACATTGTTCCACGTATGCCATTGGGGAGCTGCCCTGTCGGTTTCGGGACACGACATTGCTTTGTGGCCCTTTTGCTCGCACTTCCAACACACGGATGGATTCTTGGTTGTGAGTTTGCGGCAGTTAGGTACATAATGGCCTAATTGGTTACAGAGGTAACACTCCGGAGGTGACGTCACTCTAGTTTATACCTGCCGGAATTCTAACTTTCGAGGGTTTTCAGAAACTATATTCTTGCTCAAATTTCCACCTCCCTATGATTCCAAATACTTGTCTCAAGATCCAGCATTCGTCCAAAGTGTTAGCTGTCCTTTCTTTTAAATTAAGCGACACGCATGAGAGACAGCTGCTCAGGAATTGTCCCTTAATCAGTATCTCGCGACGTGTGCTGTAGTCGAGTTTTATTTTTGACAGTTCCGTCCAGCAAAGTAGTGACTCAATCTTGCCACATACTGCGTTGCGGTTTCGCCTTTGATGGGTTTTGCAGTACTGAACTTCTCACAAAACCCGTCAGTAATGAATCGAAATCTTTTAAGTAAGGCAGCTTTCACCTTACTTTAGCTGGCCGCATCCTCAAGAAAAACCCTTACGAACACGCTTAGGTCGCCGCTAAGGCATGTGCTCAAGATGGCATCACATGCACCGCCTGTTCAATTTGTGCTTGGGGCGATCCTTTCAAAGCCCATTAGGAACGCGTAGAGATCCTCTCTTCTCTCGTCATATTGCGGAAGGAACTTGTTTGCGTCTATACGCAAACCGTTATATCCTTCACTGAGGCTACGCACTTCAGCTGAACCGTTGCTGTTCCCTGAACTTTGAAGCTGGAGTAAAGAATAAGCAATTCCTTTTCCCACTGAAATTCCTCTTCTCGCTTTTTGAGCCCTCTCTCTCTCTCTCTTCCTCGGCTTCCTTTCGAGCCCCCTGTCTTTCTTCCTCAGCTTCCCTTTGAGCCTTCTTCTGTTCCTTTTCTGCTCTCTCTCTTTTTTCCTCGGCATCCTTTTGAACCCTCTCCCATTCCCTTCCTGCTATCTCTTTCTCTATTGGCTTCCTTTCAAGCCCTCAGCCGTTCTTCTTCAACCTCGATTTCTTTCTGGCCGACGCATTTTCGTAGTTCGGTTCCGGACAACCCGATGTGGGTGCCATCTTCAATCAGCTCTTTTAGATCCATACCTAAAGCTCGAACCGTTTAGGTGTAGCCTAAAGTCTGTTTAGCGAACCAAGCCTAACCATTTCCGCGTGGCACCACATCTCGCTATCGCTCTTCTGTTACACTGTTTACTACCTCTTTGTAAACTTTTCTGACTCGTTCACAGTTCTTTCAGCTTGAGTGCACCAAACTTCGTGTTGCGGATGCCAGAATAATTGTCACCCGTTAATAGTTATAGTGTTATTAACGATGCGCCACTAATGGTGCGCACACTCCTAGACACGCTTAGAGGGAAGGGGGTGGGGGGTAGTTGTCCCGGTCTCAAAGATGCCCGCGACTTGCGTTGCAAGCTCAGCCGGAAGTCAACTACCTTGTAGTGACAGAAAGGGGGGTCGTTTGGTGCCCAGCTTCCGCCGTAAGGGGCGGAGTCAGAAGTAACAAACACACAAAAAAAACTTTATGCACTAGAACAGGCAATACAGAGAAATTCATACTAACACTTATAACACACAGACAAGAGGCTCACAGAAAAGCGATGAAAAGCATGCAACTAAAGAGTCTTTATATTCGCAGATATGCTTTACAACGTTGAGCAATACGCGATAGTCAAACACCAAATTATTAACGGAGCACTGTCGCAGACCGACGTCTGGAGAGTTAGATGCGGCTGCCGTGTAGGCGAGCGCCGCTCCCTCGCATTTTTCGCAGGCTTGCCGAACAGCGGGCTGACCCCGGGAGCCGAGAAGTAGCACTTGCTAACACTCAGCAACACTGCCTCTAACATTGGCTGCCTAGCACAGGCGACGCCACATCAATAAAGAAAGAACGCTAGTAGATGACTGACAAGGATGAGGAGGACACACACATACTTGTCCGTCGTCTGCCTCTCACAATGATTAACCAAATCATCCAGCAACTATACCTTCCTCAATAAATAGGGCGGGCCGCGTCTGTGACGGCGTGCCAAGGTCGACTCGCACATACACATAATTTCGCTCGCTTAAGCGTCCTCTTTTCCTCCCGCCGAGCAGCGCGTCGTGATTGGTTAGGCGCGGCCGAAACTTCTGGAGAGGACGAGTACCTTCCAGCCGGGCGAGGCACAGTCGCCGCTGAGTAATGAGAATGAGGGTGAGGCCCGTTTCACATGCTGAGACTGGGCCGAAAATAATCGGTCTAGTCGGTGACGCCGCAGTGCGATTTTCGGTCAGTGCTTTCACATACTACGCGTTTATAACGAATTCGGTCGGGCTGACACGCAGGGTTGCTTGATGCATGTACAGCCATTTGCTAAATGCGACATTAACACAGCAAAACGTGTATCGGTGCTGCTAGTTTTATGCGCGTTTTTAGTCACAACAGAATATTTCGTATGCTGTTGTTGGAATAAATCAGTTTGCATTATCAAACAACTACGTTGCTGCGCTGCTTGCGATACTTCACTTCCGGCGGTAGCACGTGACGGGAAGTGACGCGCTCATGACGCGCCGTCAGGATGCTCCCGATTGTCAGTCCACGGTCAGTCGCAGACCGATTACACCAACGTTGCGATCGAATTCCAACAAGTTGGAAACCCGTCGCAAGCTGTCTGCGGCTTGACCGACGGCCCTTCCCAGTCGCAGACCGACGGAATTCGCTGTGTCGCAGGCGAAAATCGCATGCATGTGAAACGGGCCTGACGCCAATGCATGCAAGGCCATGCGCTCTTCTAGCGAGGAAGAGTGGGTGTTTCTACAATGCGCCAGGACTTTCCATGCAGACGCCGTGCGGACTTCCTTAGCGCCGCGCTGGCCTAACAAAAACCTGCTCCGATTTCGTGACACCAAACAATTGCAGTGACATTAGCGTCGGCTCGTAAGGAGAAATACCCCTCTGTCATCAGAGACTTTTGGTATAGCGTACACAAACACACACAGAGAAATAGCGCACGCCAATATTATCGTGACGCGCACTGCGCATGCGCTATACGATACCCGAGACTGAACTCTTTCGTACGAGCGGCCAACGTACGCCGAAACTTGAGTTTATCGTCCCCTGCCCTCACGTACGATGGGAGACCAGCATTGCAAGATGGTGGCGTCCAGGCCTTTCGCTTCAGAGTGAATTTGTTTTCGTTACCGCCTTTTTGGGCGCGCTGCCGCCAATAAATGGCATACGTGGTCTTCGCTTTGCCTTGTGCAGCATTCAGCTCAAATTATTAGTGAATAATTTGCTCTGTTTTTATTTTGCACGGCAGCAGCGCAGTCCCTAAGCCTGATGAGTAGCGTTGTTTTGTTGGCATGGCAACGCCGTGAGTGGATCGCCTTGGCTTGATTGACTGCTTACACGCGTGTATTCGTAAACAGAAACCGTGGTTGAATTTTTTTCAGTCGAGATGGCAGCTTCCGCGAGTGCAACACAGCGAAAGTCTGCTCCTCGTCATGGGGTTTGTAGCTGCAGACGTTTTAACGCTACTTCGAGAAGTCAGCGCTGAAAACCCTGAAAACTGCCGCAGAAAAGAAACTGGCTTACGTCCCGGTGCAGCTTGGCTAGTTTTGGCTTGCGAGTAAAAAAAAATTCTGAATGAGTTTTCCTATTTTAAATCTAGATTTCGCCACCGTAGTTTGCATTCGCGCTTTCGTACGGCCAACTAAAAACGCCAATGCAGCATACGGCGGCGACTATTGGAAGAACTAATTCGCCTAGCGACAGCAAATGCACATTGCAGTTGGACACGGATCTGCGCATCAGCAGGCCAAAGCTGGACCGCGTTGACTGTGGCATGGCCTCCGAGATAACCAAGCTCGCAGGGGTGATAAGATCGAAGGGCATGACTACGGGGAAGGCCATCCGCTGCGCTGTTCGCATCTTTTCATCGCAATAGTATAATATAATTGCAGCCGCGGATGTACTGACTTTAGAGTTGCTGACGCAGGTCTGCTCTCTTCGGCGCTAGACGCCAACGTGCAGCCGTGCGACGACTTCTACCAGCACGTGTGTGGAAACTGGCAGCGCACGGGCCAGCGGCCTGTGTACGAGCTCAACTGGGAGCAATTTCTGCTAGACGTCGCCTCACGTGTAGGAGCACTCAGCCACAAGCCCGGTATTGGTAGGTATAAGTTGGAAGCTCGTGGTCTATTAAGTGTTCTATTCAAACCCAACTTGAAAATGACAGTTTCAGCCTCTGAACAGAACAAGGATAGTGTGAAATTTTGGTGCTCATGGGAATTCTTTTATCGTAGAAACTTTGACACACTTGGGACCGCGTACGGGAATGCATGAAGGCGAAAGCGTGCGTGCGCAGAAATGTCCGCTTTGAAAACTTCTGCCGCGCTAGGTCATGTCGTGTATTGAACAGATAAGGGGATAGACTGAGGTATATTAGTTCGTTTAAATCCCTTCGCGACTAGACTAGCAGATACATGGCAAGTAGCCACCCGGAGTGCTGCAAAAAAAAAAAACACGAATCATAATATGACACACAACAGGACAAATCTAGCGTCTCATGGAGGTCCGTCGGCACGTGGGTTCCAAAGTCTTTCGCCATCCTAAAATCTCAACCACTTTCCCAAATGACCACACACTGAGCTACTGTGCAGGAAGTTTTAATTTTTGTGACAACCTGCAAATACTTTTTGTGCCCAACTCCGACTTCCTGAGAACGAGTCCGTAAATCTTCTTTCCTTGCGTAACGACGCCGCAGGAAGGCAAAGGAAAGGACGACACATTTAGCGGAAAGTGGCTGCTGCTGCCTGTACTTGACCCCGCGTCCTTGAGTTCAGCAGCCAATCGCGCTACGCACTGAGCTACCGCGGCGAGCAACACACTCCATTAGGCCCAATTACTGTCTTGTCATTCGAGAGGCACGTGAATGACGCCGGGCACTTTTTGTAAATGGCGGATGTGTAACTTCCCGTTCTGATTTTCGAAAATTGCTTCTAATGACTTGGAAAAATTCAGGGCATCGCGGAGAGAACAAGGCCGTGACGAGTATCGAGGCTTGCCTGTCTCCATTGGTGAGAGATAACGTCCCGGAGGTCAAGAGCGTTCTTCGGGAGGCGGGCTTGCCGTGGCCAGAACATCATCCCCAGGCAGACGTCATCAATGCGCTTTTCTACATGTCGGTGCGAGTATTTCAGGTACGCTAACTTCGTTCTATTGGAAATTGCAGCGCAGCAGAAACAGGGACGAGAGGAGAAGAGAAGAACGCAAACGCTGTTTGCGTTCTTCTCCTCTCGTCACTTACTACTGCGCTGTAATTTCCACTATATACAACCAACTAGACAGCCCCTAAGTTTTAAGAAAATTCATTCCATTTGCGGGGAATACAACATTCCTGCAGCACACTGCAATCATGGCACTGTGCGCCCAATTCGGACTCCAGGGCTACGAATGCCGCACAGTTAACCACTTTATGAATAAGAGTTTTCGTTTACTGCTCGAGTAATTTTGTGATAGGTTCTGAACGCCAGGAGCATCACGTTTTGCACGAACTGCATCTCCTCGCTACGTTTTATATTTTCTTGTTTTACAGGTGATGACAGCTTTATTGCAACACCAGGGTTGCGCGTTTGAAACTAACACACAGATCAAACAAGACATCGCACACTGAAGAATAAAATCGAAACGAAGGAAACAGAGAAATGTTTACACTGTGAATATCTGGTGAGAAAAATGATATAAAATTTGTGGATTCTGAGCAACTGTGCGGAGAAATGAAGAAACCTTCAATCACCCTCATGAAATATATAACGCCTTTTCAAAGCCCTGCGCCAAATGATGCTCTAAATATTTGTCTTTTATCATAAGTTTCTGAATTAATCAATACCCGACGACTGGGGAGCTGTCCTAATCAAACCTATACACAAAACAGCGGAACGTCACGTGTTCCAAATTACCGGCCGTTTTCACTTATCTCAAAATCCTACGGAACACCCGGGCACATAATTCAGAAGTATTTAATTACTTTTCTTGATGAACGGAATATTTTTTGAAAAGCACAGCATGGTCAGCCGTGGTTACTCTACAGCCACTCAGTTCAAACTGTACATGACTTTTCCAAGGCTATAAATGAAGGGAAGTAGACATACGCAATTTGTATGAATGTTTTGAGGCCTTTGATAAAGTACCACACAATAAATTCACAGATTAGAGTTCTTAACAAAAATAAACTAATTGCTTGCAGCTTGGCTTTCTTAATAAACCGACAACAGTTCGTTTCACTAAATAACATGTCTTCTGGTACTGTACCTACTGATTCTAGTACGTGTTCCCCAGTGGTCTGTGCTAGGCCCTCTACTGTTCTTCATAAATGACATTGTGGATAATATTTCTGATCATGTTAAATTATATGCTGATGAATGTGTGCTCTAGAAACGTAATAACACTGTGAGAACGAAATTAGAATACATAATGCGCTCTAAAAATAATAGCATGGTATGAAGAGTTGCAAATGACAATTATCATTGCAAAGACAATATTCATGCGAATCACCCAGAAGAAAAGTCTCCCTTTGTTCTCGTACCACACTAACAGAGTCAATCAGAAGTGATGCAATACAATTACCTATGTCTCTGGATTACTAATAATCTATCATGGACAAAACACTTCGACACTGGAACAGCTAGTGCCTTCCGTAAACTGTTATTCCTTAGACGATCTCTAAAATCAGCAACGCCAACCATACGTTCTCTCGCATACAACAGCATAATCCGCCAAACGCTTAAAGGTACCGACAATTTGGAACCCGTTTACCGCATCGAATATTGTTAAACGGGAAGGCATCTAAAGAACAGCAGGAAGATTTATCTTGAACAAACACTGTCGTGGTTCAATCAGGCAATTGCTTCAACAATGTGACTTCGTTGCAATAAGTGACAGGCATCGCATTTGTGCGTTGAAATTATTTCAGTTAACAACAGGACATTACAATATTGACACTTCCGGTATTTTCAATTTCTCGGCTTATTAAAAAACGAGACAACGACACGAAGCAATAACATCTCTGACCTCCTGAGTTAATTTCTTTAAGTATTCTTACTTCCCACGAACCATAGTTGACTGGAATAACCTAACAACGCAAAAATCATTACAATCACATGAAGAGCATCTGAAATATTTCAGCGATATTTTACTGCCCTTGTGTATGTTCAAATGTGTATATTGCTACGGATGAGAAAGATTGTCGACGTAGATGAGATCCTTGACACGACGATAAGATCCGGCAGGCTGGGGAAGAGACAAATGATGCGTGCCTGGGCCTCGATCTTCGGCTCTTGGCTATCTGTGGCCCGATAACGTTCTGGGCCAGGGTTCAGCCAGGGATCATCGTGGCGGCAAGCCGCTGACTTCTTCCCTTCTTCCTCTTCTATCTTCATCCATCCAGTCACGCCCATCGGCATGCCATGGATCTCATCGACGTGGACAATCTTCCTCGTCCATAATCGCGGCAATCGCTCGGTGGCCCCGGGTAATGTTACGGACGAGGAAGAAGAAGCAGGCACTGGCGCGGGAAGGAGCGTTCGAGCTAGGCCCGCTCTTTATTAATTTATTAAATGTCGTCTCACCGTCATCGGACATCCCATCTCTTTGTTCTCTCTTTTTGGGTCCATCGGCTTGCTGCCCATAATTATATGGCACCCTGCTAAGGTCTTGATCAAATATCGCATTATGCATAAATGAATCGCTAACATTAGATGCAGAAAAGTGCGCAACAAGGGTTTATTAAAAGAACTGGTCATGAACGAGACATCTTTTAAGATTTTTGCGTGAAGCGAGCGCGAGAGCAGGGGTTTAACAAGTGAAAGATATAACCCAGTGTACGAAGACAAGTCCACTTGTCGAAACGTTGGCTCTTTGCGAACTGAGGCGTGCCCTATTTACCCTTGTTCAGTTCTTCCTCATACTGGTTTTGTACAGACTTTCATAAGATTAGTTAATTAGATTGTGCAGCGTACTATAAAACAGATGGGATAAGTGTTGTGTATGTCAGAAATTTTAATGTAAGTGAAGTGCATTGTGACTTCGCTCTAAAAACGCGTTTCTCTTTTGCTTTGCTCAAATAAGAGTTTTCACTTTTATGCCATTCATATTTTTCTTTTATAGCCTATTGCATCTTAGCGAAAGTTTCAGAAAATACATTCCCAGATGAATCGACATTCGTCGTCATCAACGTGTACTGAAAGCTTTTATTGATGCGTGGTCTTTCCATGAGATTCTGAATTGCAAGAAGGGTTCAGCTTTGTTTATATTCGGTTACTTCCATCCTGCAACAGATGCTTGACTCATGTCATCGTACTGCTATCCTTTCTCTGTG
Source organism: Amblyomma maculatum (assembly GCF_055883805.1). Classification (NCBI taxonomy): domain Eukaryota; kingdom Metazoa; phylum Arthropoda; class Arachnida; order Ixodida; family Ixodidae; genus Amblyomma; species Amblyomma maculatum. The sequence continues at coordinate 99,259,857 of NC_139352.1, forward strand.
TTTATATTCATGCTAAATTTGATGAGTGCTCGGTATTTATTACTATCATATGTTCATAACCTGTGACTACTGTCTTGTAATATGGCCAGAAATGGTGGCAAATAAGATTGCAGAGTCCTACTTTTAGTCCAAGGAAATATTCAAATATTTGTTTTAGCCACTCCGGTAAACAAACGAATTGTATTGAATGTGGTCGAAATTATTCGGAAACGTTCAGTACACTTCTCTAATAACCTGACTCGTATTCGGACCGTTACACCGCGTAGAATAAATATAACCGAAGAAAAGGTTCGTTACGGAATCAAGGGCATGACCAGAGTCAAATATTGAAGGACTCTGGGGTGACAGACTGGTCTTTCACTGTTCCACAGGCGGTGTTCGTGGACATTGAAACCAGTAGGAGACTGGGTATATTGTTCCTCAACGACTTCCGGTTTAACGAGGCGTACGACAAGATTACTCAGCACGTCACCACTGGGCACATAAGGAGTCATTTTCACGCCACTTACGAAAGCTTCGCCACCTCAAGCTCTGTTTTCGAAGGAGAGCGCGAAGAACACCAAAACCGCCTTTTCGAGGAGTTTATCGAGATGAAGAGGTTCGTGGATGTACGTTTCAGCGGTGGGGGGACGGGCACAGCCCTAAAGGTGACGCACACGGATCCAGCATGGTTTCTGTCCCTTGCGCCATCCGTGGCAGAGTCACGGTGGGATGCAGCCTTCCGGCGTTACCTGAACGGATCGCTACGTTCTTTCAGCGGTGTGTTGCTGGAGTCAACTGTACGCTTCAGGGCTTTGTTCGATCTGCACAGGTCCTATGGCGAAGAGAAGACAGCCGACTTTATAGGGTGGTTTGCGGTTCAGGTAAGGTATACTGGCATACAGCCTACACTAATAGTATATAACTGCGCAAGTGATACGAGGAGGGAAACACGAAAAAAAAAAACAGGACAGGTGCCAACTACCAACAACGAATTCATTATCGCGAAAAACCACCAATAACTGCCAGAGGCTCACAAACAAAACTCGCAGTGAATGCATAAAAAAGAGCGAATAGAATAAAATGCAAGCATAGAACCGTGTAGAAAGTCACTCTCTGCATCGCATGCGGACACAGACGGCTTATACTCACGCACAGGAGGCCCCGTTGGCTGATCAAGAATGCCATTATTATTATTGCGAAAGCACTTATTCTTGAGAATGACGTCAGCACAATGGGCCGGCAGTGTGCGGTTCGAGTCTGTCATTAGAACGGGTCCCGCAACGATCTGTCAATCATCCATTTCACAGACAATTAACATAATAGTTGTTCAAGCAATTATGTAAATAGAAAATGTATTGCATCAATGCAACGTTTATTAATTTATTATTTACTTGAAAGAATGCATTATTACCTATTTGCTTAGGTAATTATTTGACTGGTCATTTATTCATTTAGTTGAAATAATTACTCATGTAGTGATTCAGTTAAGGCAGCTATTTTTACGAGTTAGTCTTTACTTGAATTAGTCAATTCCTTAAAATTATTGGGTCAGTACCATTAAAGTGAAATGACTCACTTCATCGTAATGTCTGCTTTCAGGGCTGCGCCGCTAGCGATTCTCTGGTCTTCAATATATTGCATAACTTCTTTTATTGCTGGTCCTGAAATACTTAAATAACAAGAAACAACACTTTGGTCTGCTGACACGTATTCGTCATTAATTCTAGGACATGGATGTTTTCTATCAACGGCACGTTTCGGACAAAGCGTTCCAAAATTTCAATACTTGTTTATAAAATATATTAGACAGTTTAGTGCAAGTAAATAAATACTGAAGTATTTGAAAGGTTCAGCATTCTATTTTCGGAGTCACATAGCTGATACAGCATTTGGCCTGGTCGCTGAAGTCGCCAGTTGTGCCAAGGGGGACAGCTAAAGCGCTATTATATTGAATAGGTTTGTCAGCACTACACAGCAGTTTTCTAAGCCCAAGTTTTGTAATGCCTCAAGGCAACAGCCAGCGTTTTGACAAGAGGGCTTAGTGTTCCATATGAGCTGAGGCTCGTTTTACTATTTCACGTGAAGATACATCGAATCATATGCCACAGCATAAAAACTGCATTACGACAGCATGTAGTAACGCCATTTTTCTTCCTTTGGTTTATCTTGAATTCTCTTGAATTCGATCTTGACAAAGCAAAATACTGTTCATAATATTTTCTTCATTAGAGTACAAAAATAACCACTAAGTTCTATCTCGCTTGAAATATTTTGTTATGATCAAGGTTGCAGTCGGTATGCGTCGTACGAAATCTTAGGAGTTGAGCAGCTTCAAAGTACCGCACTCTTCACAGGTGCTGCTACCATACACCAACTGGCGCCTTCTGACGAGCTACCACCAGTCGTCGTCGGCAGCTAGCTGGGCACAGAATAAGGACTGTGTCACCTCAGCGTACCTTGCCTATGCGTTTGCTCTAGACAGCTTCCTACTACACTATATGCAGGTACGTGCCGCGTTTGATCCCCGAGGCTGAATACCGTGAGCATTTTCAGTGCGAAAACATACTATATGTGTGAAGAAAAGTCAGTGATGACAATCAAACGATGTTAAGTTTTGCTAATCATGAATAGCGCGTTAATCAGGAAGAACATACTTAAATGCAAAACGGTTTCAGGACATCAAACTGCTTTTGCGGAAACTGTGCACAATGACAATTACAAATAACAGACAATGTTATTGACATTTTGTGGACGCAAGAAAAAAGAGCAAAACACACTGCTAGTGTGAGAACCGAATGAAGTCGAAAATTTGGAATACGGCTACATGTAAAAGCTCTCAAAATAGACCAAAGCATATGCCATAAAACACGATGGGCGATTATAAACTTAAGTGGGTAGGGGAATCTCATAAGGCGGAACTCCGTTTGATGTCAGCACTCGACGATAGGCATGAAGAAGGAGGCGAGGGGGGCATCATTAATGGACCGCCAATAGAATTCACACTTCCCGGCATGCTTATCAAAAATGCTATGCAACTGTTTTTAGGAGAGTGCTTTAGGCAGCGTCATACCATTTCGCTTCCTTTTAAGCATGCACCGCATAGCTAAGGTGGAGGCTGATTTGTGACAGCGATTGGAATTGATGACTTATGTTCATCGCGTTGTATGTCTTACACTGCTCGACACACAGCGAGGCCAAGCCCAACGGATGCCATCAGAGGAGGAGATAGAGCGGAGAAGACCTCGTCAGATGAGAAGCATGAGTAGAAGGGCGCCGCCAGCGAAGCAGAAGTACAACGGAAGGCATTGCGCTACCGGTCACGTGATGACGCGCGCTAAAACCTCCCTCAAACAGTCAAATTGAAAGGTTTAAGCAGGGATTAACTAGTGGTTGTACGAAAGCGTTACGACGTTCCGGTTTAACAACGCGCTTAAAGCGCTCTCAAATATGGTCAGCCTCCTGCCGTGTAGGTTGTTCTTGTGTTGTTTTAGCAGCAATTACGCCTCCAACAATTGATATTCAGATTTTTTGTTGCTTGACCATACTGTTAGAATCCAGAGATTCCAAATGACGGTTCTGTTCGCCGGGTCAGCAGTGGGAGTTTGGCATAGTGTCTGGCAAAGTATTAAACTTCTTTATTCACGCAACGGAATTGGAGGTACAAAAGCCGTTGCGTCCCAATTTTGACACGAAATAAAGTCTGCTGGTACATGACGATTCGTTACTAGTGCCGTACGTGCATATGACACGAAAGAAGCAACCGGTGGGGTGACGTGCTGTAGAGATATCGTTATAGATGCCGTCGTTCCACTCGCACCTTTTGTGGTTCGACATCGCCTGACGTCTGAAGGAAAATAGTGATTTGCGGGAAGCTGACACAAACCTGCAGACCAGATTGGTCAGTGTCAATTGTAGTAGGGCCACCACAGGGCCAATTGCTGCAGTCCGCGTCCAGGAAAAACTCTGAAGGTTCTGTAAAGCAGAACCGAATATTTTGTCGCAAGTGGACTTCAATAGGGTAACATCAAGGGCCCTGTTCTAGTTAAACGCGAGCTTCACCTTTAACGTAGGAACCGATGAAATTAATGGTAGCTCAAAATACCAACATTACCACTCTTCAAACTGTCCAAGGTATCCGTGTTCCAGATGAACATGGCGGATTGTAGAAGGGCAAACAGGGTCTTCCAGCCCATTTTCATCAGTGCCAACTCTAAGAGGGTGGCCGCCTGCTCTACCATACCAGTATCTAGCAGCGATGCCGCTTATATCAGAACCGGACGCCTAAGAGACACGCTTTAGAACTGACAAGGCATTCTTTTGTGGAAACATAGAGGACTTCTCTTGTAGTCTTCACTCTCGCCTATGCTGCTATTGTCAACCCGCAAAAAAATGCGACTCGGGCAGACGGAATGATGATTGGGGGAATCGCTACGCGAACAGCAGCACAAGTGAAAATAAACGTTAATCTCTACTCGAATTAACCGTAGTTAATGTCTTTATAAATGCTCTTCCTGCCAGAAATATGTAAATATAAATTGCTTTAAAAAATGGGTGGCGTGTGTCTGTCGCACTAAGGTGGCTAGAATATTTTTCTAACCACCCTTTCTCTCCGCCCTTGTGAACTTTTTCTGTGGACACCGCAATGCCGCCGCAAGGGAATGGAGGAAGGTGGGAGCGAAAGCGAAAAAAAAAGATGTGGCTTAGTGAATAGCTGCTTAGTAATTTTGACCACCTGGGGGTTTTTAAAGAGCACTGATATCACTCAGCACACGGGTGCGTTGCATTCCGCTTCTATCAAAAAGCAGTTGCCATGAGCAGTTGCCATGAGCAGTTGCCATGAGCAGTTGCCATGAGCAGTTGCCATGAGCTACCATGGTAACGGGAATAGAAGTGAGAATACAGTGTTATGTGTGAGGGCTGTAAATAAAGCAACTTTGCTGTTGTGTGGGGCAGAACGCGGTTTAGCCATGAGTCATGCCCTTGCTTTAGAGATCGGTGGTGTTGCCTATTTAGGCTACTGGGCTTCACTTCGCAAGATGCGTGGTGCCTAGGGACCTAAAACGAACCGCGACGACCACAGGCAAAGTCAAGCAGCAAATTTTTATGGTGCTCATAGCACCAGTGTTGTTCGTGACCAAAAGCATTTACCTCTTCTCTTAACAGCTGCTTATCTCAAACAGATGTCCTTCAATGGTCGGCTGGCAGCATCCAGGGTTATGTTCTTTTGATTGCGCTTGTACTCTGTATTTATCCGTTATTGTCTGGAGGCGCAGTAACGATTAAAGTTGGGATATACTACTTTCATTGTTCAAGAATGTGCTGGTTTGTTTTATTTATGGACACGATTGCTCCGGTGCTACGTCCAGAGAATATTAAATAGTTTCTTTGAATTCGCATCGCAGAGAACGCATTATGCACTTACAGAATTGTCCAAATGAATGTGGTCCACATGTGTCGGCTGGGAGAGATGTTCATGTTATATCGAAATTGGGGATGATTTTTTACTTGCCTGTGAAGAAGGGATCAAAGAGGGCGAAAAAAGACGTGCCTATGAGACGAAGCGCTGTGTTCGTGTCTGTCGTTATTTTTAGTGCGAGTTTCTATTAGCGCTGTTCGACCAATGAGTCTTATTGCTATCGCTATCGACCGGGTTGCAGTAGCTGCCGGTTGATACGGCTCCTAGGGGTTTCTAATAGTTCCTGGGGTGATATACTCCTACAGGATCATTTTAGAAACAATTCTTGTATTCGCTTTTCAAATACCACAATTTGCGCTCAGCATGAACGTGTTACTAATGTTGAAATGCTTGTTATCCTCGAAATCATAACAAACTATGCTCCATTCGCATGCTAAGCCTAAGGTCATTGTTGAAGTATATTTACGTCTACTAAATATAACGAGATTGCATTTACGTTGATTCTGCACTTTCTCTTAATATCAGCCCTATTACTTGTGTGTCCGCAGTCATAATTTCAGACTTTCCGTTAGCCTATACATTTTGTCGCCGGAGACGGCTACCAATACATTTCAGTGGATGCATTTGCTATGAATTATATTCCTCTGCTTGTGTTCGTAACTTCAAGTTATCTTAAAAATGCTCGCGGCTACGTCGCCAAATTTTGCGGGGAATAATTTCGATATTTAGAGGGAGGGTAAGTTAACGCAGGTTTCATTCTCCAAAAACACTCGCGCATAGTGATCCTGCCTTGCAGGCCGCCTTGAAGGACATTGCACAGCTCGCAGATCAGGTAGCCAGGTCGTTCCGAAGGCTGTTGCGAAGACGGGACTCTCCACTAGCTGGCGACGTGTTTCCACCTCCGGACGCGACCCGGCTGCGAGCAGCTTTGAACCTCATTGATGCCTCCCAGCATGATGCATCTGTCATGCGTATCTACGACGAATTCCCCGCAGTGCATCCGCAACAGCCACTCAGAAACAGGGTGAGGCATTTAGATGCTGCGCTCTCAGTACAAGCACCACTTGCTTTGTTTTCACAGTGACAAAAATCTTGTCCGACGCTTCTTGGTTTGACTAGGACACTTCAGATGCTCATCATCATCATCAGCCTGACTATACCCACTGCAGGGCGAAGGCCTCTCCCATATTTCTTCAATTAACCCGGTTCTGTGCTAGCTGTATCCCCTTGACCCCTGCGAATTTCTTAACCTCATCCGCCCACGTAACTTTCTGCGGCCCCCTGCTAGCTTTCCTTCCCTTGGAATCCAGTTTGTTACCCTAAGCGACCATCAGTTATCCTCTCTTCGTACTACATGTCCTGTCCATGCCCATTTCTTCTTCTTAATTTCCACTAGAATGTCAGTAACTTGAGTTATTTCTCTGACTCACTCTGCACGCTTCCCATCTCCTTAATGTTAGTTACACCTATCATTTTTCGTTCCATAGCCCTGTGGGTTGTCCTCAACTTAAGTAGAACTCTCTTGGTTAGCCTCCACGTTTCAGCCCCATAGGTGAGTACAGGTAAGATGCAACTGTTGTATACTTTCCTCTTGAGCGATACCGGTAAGCTGCAAGTTATAATCTGTGAGTGCTTGCCAAATGCGCTCCATCTCAATCTTATTATTCTTGTTATTTCCTTTTCATGGTCCGGATCTGCGGTTACTATTTGCCCTATGCTCAAAAAGCTGGAAAACAGCATTCAGGCTTTTTTATTGAAATCTGAACTATGTATCTGCATGTCACTATATGGAACACTTGGTGTCCGGCGAGTCAATCATGACTGGCAAGAAAGCTAGAATTCTGCAGCCCCAGCTAGCAAAAGCAGCCTCCATTTTAAACGTGGTACATAATTTATCCGGGAGCCATTTCTTCGAGAGAAGCGTTTCATACTGGCAGCAGGATACCAGAGAGAGCATCAAAATCTCTCTTTATTTGCTCTGCGGCACCACTGTCCGCTAAAGGGGAGATGTGCACTCGCATGTCTCAAAAGCTTCTAGCTTTCATTCGTTTACTGTTAACGTCTGATTTTACAGTCACAGGCCTGCTGTCCGCATTTGTGAAAGGAAATATATGGCCGGCGACATATTTATAATTACAGAAAGTCAAGAGAGAAAAGAGTTCCTTCTTTTCAACACTCCCCCCTAGCGAAAAAATCGCATGAGTCACAGTAACCTCATACAGATTTCTCATTCTAATCTCATACAAATCTCATGCAGTCTCATATACTTCCCATAAGTTGAATAATATTTGTATGAGATTATATAAGATTTGTACGAGCTATTTAGTATGAGAAATCTGTATGAGGTTATTGTGACTCATAGGGTTTTTCACTAGGGCCGGCTTTGTAGAGAAAGAAGTGCCTCCAAATACTGAAAATTTCAGCTAGGAGGGACTCTGATGTGTAATACGGTGAAAAAAATATCATGGCATCCTGCAACACCAAATAGCAGGGTGAAAATCTGGGCAAGCTATATCGAATTCATGTTGAAGGTCGAACAACCAAGACTAATAAAAAGCGCATGTGTAGTGTATAGATCAATACCGTGTTTACAAACAAAGGGAGCGCTCGCGGCGCCGCAGCTTACTGGGGGTGAAAAGTAGGGTTATTGGCAATACGAATACATGGAACCGAAAAACTTCAAAGCAGTTTTTTCATTTTACGGGGCACCTATGATGTCATTTTTCGGTGCAGAGTAACCATGAACATTCTAGAACAGATAGTGAAAGTATGAAGTTTCATTATCGAAGCTAGGTATTTTTGCAACACCGCAGAAAAATGCTTCCATCTGGCGTCACCAAACGTGCATGCCTTGGTTGCATTAATTTTCCTCAGATAGAGAATTGTATTCCGTAATCTTTTCAATTATGCACATCGCATAAAATAGTTTGTGTATGTGCATGCCTGCTTTTCATTTCTATGCTCTTATGTATTTGAATGATATGAAATATTCCGGCCAACCTCTCGGCTTTTCCTTTCAATAAATCCATCTATCTATGCACTTACTTTCTGTGCTCATTGATTGTTACGCTTGCGTGTGTATAATAAGCTTGAAAACATTCCTTATATGTTTTTTAGCATGTCTCCACTGCTATGTATGTATGTATGTATGTATGTATGTATGTATGTATGTATGTATGTATGTATGTATGTATGTATGTATGTATGTATGTATGTATGTATGTATGTATGTATGTATGTATGTATGTATGTATGTATGTATGTATGTATGTATGTATGTATGTATGTATGTATGTATGTATGTATGTATGTACGCATGCATGCATGCATGCATGCATGTATGTATGTATGTATGTATGTATGTATGTATGTATGTATGTATGTATGTATGTATGTATGTATGTATGTATGTATGTATGTATGTATGTATGTATGTATGTATGTATGTATGTATGTATGTATGTATGCATGCATGCATGCATGCATGCATGTATGCATTCATGCATGCATGTATGTGTATGTATGTATGTATGTATGTATGTATGTATGTATGTATGTATGTATGTATGTATGTATGTATGTATGTATGTATGTATGTATGTATGTATGTATGTATGGGCCTAAACTAGCTTCGGCTATTGGCTAAACATTTTTTGCAATTAGTACGTTTTATTGAAACAAAAATGATTGATTGATTAAAACGTATGGGTGTGCGAGTTGTGAGAGCGACTGATGGAAACATAAGTAAGAACAACTTACCACAACATTTTTCTCGTTTCGCAGAGCACCAGAAGGGGTGGCCGTTCGGTAAACGTTTGCCAGCGCTTTGAAGAAGTGTGTGACAACGTATGCTGTGGCAGTTTGGGGGAAGTCTACTTTAAAACTCCCTGAATAATCAATGTTGTGAATCCGGACAACCCCAAAAGACTCATATATTGAATCGCGCAGTTTTGTGACAGTCTGGTATGCTTGTGCATGGGGTAAATTAGTTTGATAATACTGTCGGTCAAGTGATACATCCTAGGCAGAATTACAATTGCAAGAAACCCTATACGAAAATATTGACAGAAAGAGAATCGCTCATTTGCCTCTGTTGTGGCTTGCTCCTGGCCTCGATATTGCCTCGGTAGAAGCGGGGCATAACTCCTATAGTCAAGGCATCCACATTGCTAAAGTCGCCTCGTGAATGCTCAGCACAGACAATGCAGTTGTGGTTCACCTTGCCGGCACCGTGAAAGGCTCACGGTGATTAAGACAAGCTCATCGACACTCGGTCACAGGTTAACCATTTGCTCGTAGTTTTAGGCTGCACGCCTTTGAGAAGGAAATAACCTGTGTACAGAAAACTTGTTCTTCTTGCTGAGAACGTACTATCACTCCAGCCACATATGCGAAAATTGAAAGAAACTTTAGCGCTGCCGGATTCATGATCCGGATTCAGGTTGCGCTGGGCCGGGCTGTGACCCTTTCTGTTTTGGACCAGAGCAGGCTGGGGCCTGCAGGGCAGGTTTAGACCCGGGCCGGGCTCGGGCTCAGAATTTGAACCGCACACACCTCTAAGGTCATTATCGCGTGATACATTAAGGTGTAGCTTAAATGTGCCCCTAATTGCTTTTTCTTGCCATTTCTCAGTGCTCATGATTCAAATTGTCGTGGGCCCTCATAGGTGTGCACGTTTCTATTTCTGTTCGGCATGTTTGTTTTTGTACGATAGCGTATGTAATAACCGAATTGGTCGAAGAGACGGTGTGTCCCTATATCCCACAATTGAGAAAAAGTTGTGGGGAAAATTAAGTGCGTGATCCCGCTTTAAAATTGTGATGGAATGATTCTTTACTCACACTTCAGTGTGGTGTCTTGTCATTTCGCTTCAATTCATTTCACATCTGCTGCTCAAATTGGAGGATAATTTGCTATAAATATTCCAACCAAAGACATGCGTGCCTACAATCACATGCCTGTAAATGAAAGTGTAGATGTCCGCCGAGAGAACCAATCCTACAAAGGCTCTCTTCTGATAGTCGAATAGCTCGTTTTCCGTTACTACCAGGTTCTCCACCAGCTCCCATCTTTGCCTATGCAGATGATCTAACAATTGTCGTCCCGGATGAGGTTTCTGTCTCCTCTGTTCTGGGTGTCATGGAGGTGTACAGTAAGGCGAGCAGGGCTAAGGTTAATAGGTCGAAGAGTGCCACCCTCTATTTTGGTTGTGCACCATCCAGTCCTCAGCCTGCTCATGGTCTTCCCGTGAAGGCTGAAGTCCGCCTCCTTGGTTCTAACTTCAATTCTGAAGGTATTTCCGACAAAACATGTATGGTCCTCTGCTCAAGAGAAAATTCAATCGAGGGGAAGAGAGTACGAGAAGCTCTTGCACCCGCTCACGGCTTGGGCCACTATCACGCGGTCCCTCCTGTGTCGATGCTGACCTATGTCGCCGGCGTAACACCTTTGTCAGCACGGATGAAGCTCCGCCTGGAGCGGATCCTGTTCCGTTTCTTGTAAAGTGGAGCTCCGGACAAGGTCAAAAGACTTGTTTTGAAGCTGCCTAGGGACAGGGGGGGCCTTGGCATCTCCGACCTAGGGATCGTAGCCTCAGCCTTACACGTCAGATGGACCCAAGTGACACCGGACTCGGACATGCCTCTAGCTCGAAGCCTGACTTCGTTTTTGTGAGTACTCGACTCCGCCTTTTCGCCCAGAGCACATATTCTCATTGCGTGCCACGGTCGGGCTCTCCATCCTCTTTTTATGCTCAGGTAGCTGCTAGACTTGAGCGTCTCCTTAAGGCGGAGGCGGACATTGATGTGGTTTCGGTTATTCCCCTTAAGAAATTGGTTAGCCCTCTGACTCCAAGTCTCCCTCCTCACCTCCGCCAATATGATCTTGTCAATGTTAGGCCAAGCTGGTATTACATCATAGCGGGCATTTTGGAAGCACGCAGAGTGTCCTTTATTACCGCTTTGCCAGGGGAGTCCTCCCCATTATGGCTCAAGCGTTTATACAGGCCAGCTTGTGACCAACTTGTCAGATTTGTGGTAGTAGAGAGGACACTGCACATATTCTCGCAGTGTCTTCTTCCTGAAGCGCTTCTCCGTCGTGTAGCTAATCTCTTCCAGCTTTCGGGTATACCGTGCCAGACTGTGCCATACCTGAATCCGTTGCCAGGCGTAGCCGTTAATCAGTTCGTCCTCCTGTTCGTGCAGTGTGCGTACCAAGTATGGCTGGCACGCTGCGCGGCCGCATACAACAGCAGGGTTCCGGGCCGCCATAAAGTAACTGCAAAGGTACGGAAGGAGGTCTCGTGCTACCTGCTGCGGGAACGTCGCATTCTTGGCGAGCGGAGGTTCTCGAAGATTTGGCACGGTCTGTCTGTGACATTCTCGGTTAAGGGGGAAATACTCTGTCGCTGTGACTCCATTGCAGGGAATTGTCGTCCTTAATGACACCCGTTGTGTAGTCATGAAGGTCCGCCTCATTGGCTCATGCCACGCTGGCGCTGCAGGTCGTCTTCGCATAAGATGCCACTCTCTCTGGTGGGGGCGTCACGCGGCGACCCCCTTGTCCGGGTAGTGCCCTCACCTCGAACTAAATAGCTCTCCCAGTCTCCACTTGGCCCTGGAGGGGAGCCTGCCGGAGAGGTGGAATGGGTGATGATGGGCTGATGAGCTATGTGTGACTCTGAGACATGGCACTTCCGGGTGTCGAACCCCTTTCCCATCTGACAACGGCAGCGAGGCATATACTGCGCAATAATTTTTTTATTAACGACACCAAATAATGACGCTTAACACTGCTAAACTCTGTGCAAGTTTCCCACTTTCCCTTAACGTACGGTGGACAGTTACGCCACGCTGTCGCGTGTATATTATAAAGAGAAGGTTAAGCGTCCTGCTATTATTTTTAGTCGTTACTGTTTCAGAACATTCTCTTTGAGCATGGTAACCGTCAACTTGGTTTACTTGTCGCACCCTGTTTATACTTTACTAAATCTTGTGACCGGGAAAGCAAACCGGTAAATGTAATTCAGTGCTTGTGTGTTGTCGGTTTGTGGTTTGTTTATTAACCATGTTTATTAATCATGTTTATTAACCATTAGCCTGACCCTCACGGTTTACCTTTCCGCAAAACATGCAAGTATTGACAAAATGCACTATTGCGCTTGGAACACATATTGCTGAGCATTAAATGATCTGGGAATGCTTGACAAATACAATATGTATAAGTTGAGTCTCCTAGCTATTTAAATTCTCATGGGCATTTTTGTCCACATTTAATGCATCAGCACTTATAATAATTTCGCTTGCGAGGCATATGAGCTGTAGTTCTTTTGACGGCTTGTAGTCACACGTTAAAGATCCCCAGGTGGTCGAAATTTCCGGAATCCTCCACTACGGCGTCTCTCATAGCCTCAGTCGCCTTGGGACGTTAAACCCCACAAACCAAACCAAACCATTGTTATTTTTTCTATGTAAGCTTAGAAACTTTTTCAGTTTATTATCTGGTATAGTACAATCATTAATACTTAGGGCTCTCGAGTGTTCTCCATTTATCTTTATCCCGGGCTCTTCCAAATACAAATGAGTGAAGAATGTTATAGGTAGGCTCCAAATACCAGCCGACAGTGTGTGTGTCTTTCAATGGCAAACTTCCTTATGTTTGATTCTCATGGTGATTGCAGAATAAGAGTCAGTTTTCTAAAAGTGAAGACCTGGCTTTAATATTTTCATTGCACTAATATTGAGCGCTTCGCTGCATTTTTCACCTATATGCAGGTTATATGTTGTCCACTGATGTAATTAAGGAAAGGAATGCAATCAATACCTGGAAACTATTGCGAGCGCTGCTTTTACCGCGGTTCTTTTCCTCCTAAGCAGATGAGACTGGTGCCATTCCTCTACGCCCGCAAGAACGCTTCTACCACTTACAAGGCTTTGGATGCCACAATATTCGATGGCTTCCGCCTCAATCCGCAAATGCTGACCTTTCCCTGGTATGCTTTCGATTTGATGCTCGCAGCCTATTTCTACAAGTGCTCTGCATGTTTGCGTGGCCTTGCCAGCTCATACCTCAATGTGCAGGAGCAAACTGGCCAACGATTAAGTTCAGCATTCTTTTCTGACTTCGGTGCGGTCCGAAATTTTGAGGGTCCGCATAAGTCATTGTGAAGCACAGCACAGAAATCGCATATAGCATGCAATACTCGTGCATAGGCCGTTCTATCGTTCGCTACCGCTGCGCTGGTATTCCAGTTCTATTGTTTTCAAGAAGTGATGACCTAAATTACATCTGTAGATACCCAGGTGGTCTCGAGTTTGCACTATGTACGAATTTCATGAACCGCTGAAACAGAAAATGCGACTTATTAATGCGTAAGCATTCTATGACTATGCAGGAGGATTTCGGTTGGGCATAACATTGTCGGCACTGTAAAAGAGGAACTAGTTGGTATATTGAAAAAACAATGATACCATATAGAATAGAGCATTAAAGAAAGATATAAATGTAAAAAAAAAGTTTGTGTGGGTTGTTTAACTAAATAATTAGAGACAATTAAGTGGTTTACAGAAACGCAAAGGCCTAGTATCTATCTCTCGCAGAATCTCGCTGACACATCTCGTGGACAACACAGCAACACTTAGTCTTGCGCATTTCTCCAGTGAAGATTCTGCAGTGATTTCGGAAAACATTACGCAATAGTCTTGGGATCCTGCGTCATATAAATGCCCGCGCCGGCGTTCTCGAGGTTGTAAAGTCAAAATTGGGAGTAGGAACACAAAGTGTATTCGCAAATTCGCGTGCGATTCCATATGAAGTTTGGGATGCAACTGTACTGTCGGTAACCTTGATGGCATTTTCACCAGTTTTGCTTGTGATTTACCATCCGTCTGTAATCGAGTTGGAGACTAGCTTGCGATTCTGATTGGAACCGATGTCATATGTAACCACTGTTGTGTCCTGGTAATTATATTTAGTTTTCCACCGTGAGGTCAGACATAAACGAGCCCCTTCGTTGGCCCAAAACCAACTTAAACAAACGATTGTACTGTCCGATTTCAGTGTATGTTGAAGATATCAAGATGGTCGGATTACTCCATTTACTACGGTTCTACTTTCTCTTTTTATACTTTCTTTCCCGCCCCACCGCGGTGGTGCAGGCGTTAAGACTCCCGACTACTGTGACTTCCGCATTTTCGAAAAAAAATATCACTTTTCAGCTTTCATTGCTCATTCGACGGTGAATCGCCTAAACTTAGGAATGATAAAATAACTTTGTTATAATGCGAGATCCAGCAATAAATCACCTATGATATCATAATCTTTAGTTTATTTCACACATACAAATATTTCCTGACAGGCCCAATAAACGGCTTCGCTGCATGGTTACAGTGGAAGAAAAGCTCCCCAAAGTTACTGCTTATAAAAAGCTATGACATTGACGTTGACCTTTCCTGCGTCGCGTCCAAGGTATGCGCAGGACGCCCCGCCGGTGGTGCTGCTTGGCGGCTTGGGGAGCCGACTAGCTGGCACTCTGTACATGGACTATGTAGAGCGGCGGCCGGACGCGGGTTCTGTGTACCGAGATAACTGGCGTTGTCTCATGCCCGACGCCAACGACAGCCTCTCCGACGACCGTGAGGACCTGGTGGCGGCTTCGGCAGCGGTGCACGTAATCTCGGAGGCCTTCATGGAACAAAGGTGGGCTGAAAAAACGCATACTTAAGAATAGCATAAACAATTACTTCGTAAACGATAAATAGTTAAACTTAAGAACCAAGCTAGCACTGAAAGTTTATGAAAGTGAATTTCTTAGATTTAGGTCAGGGATCATTTAGGTGCGATCATGTGAATTACTGTCAAGGAATTGCGAAAGCTTACGCCTTTTCAACTCTGCCTATGTAGCATAATAAAGAACACAGTAATGACACTCCACGCCTTGTGTAAGTGCTAGCGGATGTTACGAGTGCTGAATGAGTGGAGGAAAAATAGTAGCGTCGTCTCTCATAGCCTAAGTCGCTTTGGGACGTTAAACCCCACAAACCAAACCAAACCAAAATCCAATAGTATTTCGTTAATGGTTGATGGGTCCCCAGTCTCAAAGGCAAACGCATTTGCCGAGGAATTTAACAGCTACTTTCAATCCGTATACGCCTGGGCAGTTGCCGATGAATTTAACAACTACTTTCATTCTGTATACGTCTGGAAAGATACTAATCCTGTTACTAAGCCTGAAGGGTACATTTCTTTTGTGCTTGATGTTATTGTGTCCCAAGAAGGTATTTTAAACATACTGCTTAATCTTGACTCTAAAAAAGCTGACGGCCCCGATAATATTCCTACAGTTTTCTTGCACCGTTACTCGGAATGGATTTCGCAATACTTGTTCCACATTTTTAACGCGTCACTAGAGCAGTGTTTTCTTCCGCCAGACTGGAGAGGTGCCCGTATTATACTGATATTCAAGTCATATAATTGCCTGTGTGTATTCAATTAACCCTGGATTCCAAGGCAAGGAAAGCGTAGCAGGGGGCGGCAGAAAGTTAGGTGGGCGGATGAGGTTAAGACGTTCGCAGGGGTCAAGTAAATGCAGCTAGTACAGAACCGGGTTAAGTGGAGAAATATGGGAGAGGCCTTCGCCCTGCACTGGCTATAGGCAGGCTGATGATGAAGATGATGATTCAATTACCGCCCAATCTCCTTGACATCAACAACTTGCAAAATATTAGAACATATAATCTGTCGACACTTGACCGTATTTTTCAAAGAAAACAAGCTGTTATCAGACGCACAGCACGGGTTTCGGCGTGGCTTGTCTACTGTGACGCAGCTTCTTAGTGTAAGCCATGATTTTGCACTCGCGATTAGTAACAAGGAACAGATTGACGCAATATTTTTGGACTATGCGAAAGCTTTGGATAAAGTGCCTCATATTAAACTAATACAGAAACTTCACGAGATCGGAATAGCAGACTTATCGAATTCATTACGGCTTATCTAGAAATCAGGTACCAGCACGTCCAAGTTGACAAGTACTGCTCGGAGACACTGCAAGTAACATCAGGGGTACCGCAAGGATCGTTTCTGGGATTAATGTTATTCCTTATTTATGTTAACGATATCGTGAAAGTCATACACAGTGATGTAAAGATGACGCTTTTCGCCGATGTCTGCGTTCTTTATACCTCTGTTAAATATGTAGCTGACCAAACTAAACTTTACAAAGTCCTCGCTGATGTTTCAGGCTGGTACACAAATTGGAACATGCTTTTAAATGCTGACAAGTGCTTAGTCCGCCATATATCTATGAACAAAACCGTTTTAAAACATTCTTGTTCTGTGGATGGCATTGTACTTAAGGAATCGTCGGCTGTAAAATATCTAGGAGTTACTATTACACACTATCTGAGTTGGGATCTTCATATTAATACAGTTTGCACCAAAGCCTTTCAATCTATCTGGTTAATTGCTTTCAAAAGCACCAATGCACGTGAAGCTAGCAGCATATAAACTGTTAGTCAGGCCATATCTGGAGTATTATTCGTGTCTATGGGACCCTTATACGGCAAAACATATTCGCAATGTAGAAAGAATTCAAAGAACAGCGGCCAGATTCATTTGCAACAATTATAAATGCCCTGATAGCGTGACAGAAATGCTTGGTTATCTTGCTCTCGATACGCTTCTGGCGAGTCGTTCTGAATGCAGGTTAAAATATTTGTATTTATTATATAACAACATGATACAAATCAATCACAATTTCATTACCCCTCACAGTCTGCGCACAAGCTCACGTTTTGATAACGGGAAAATGAGGAATACTCCCCCCTGAACAATACCTTCAAGTATTCATTTTTTCTTAGAATCATACACGCTTGGAATACATTACCTAGGAATATAGGGGACAGTCCCAGTGCTGAACAGTTCGTCGCAAATTTAAAAATGCTTGGGTGAAGTACTTGTATTCCTGCAGTGCTTTTTTTTTTTTGCTGTTGTTTTTTTATGTTTCAGCTTTCTGTATTTGATTGTGATTGCCTTTGTTGATGTATTCTTGTGATGTAGTTTTCCTTTGTGTCCACCCCTGCCTGGAATCAACCGACTCTGCACTATTTCCTAATATAATGTATATATATATATATATATATATATATATATATATATATATTGTAAAGAAGACAAAGAACAGCAAACGCTGCGGCATCGCCGTCACCATCGCTTGTCCCCGGCGCCCATCTCTCGCGCTGAAGCTGGGCCCTGCGGCTGGCCATTCGACCCTGCTGTGCCCGAATCACTGGCAACGCTAGACGTTCAAACCATCTATTAAATCCACATTTCGCTTGGTGGAGGTCAGTCTGAGGTTCCCTGTACCCATCTCGCCCTGGAACTTCGCAGCATAACGTTGACTACCTCAATGACGGAGCCGACTTCATTGCACCTACCTCCGCCCGTCACCTGCACAGGTGCGCTTCGTCAACGGGACCCCGCTACCTTCAGTGGAAGCAGTGATGACGACGTCGACGATTGGCTAACCACTTACGAACGGGTCAGCGTCGCAATAACTGGGACGACAATCGTAAGCTCAATAATGTCATCTTTTACTTGAGCGACATCGCTAATCTGTGGTTTCGAAACCACGAGTCGGACTTCAACACCTGGGCGAATTTCAAGACCAAATTTTCTGATGTCTTTTGCCGCCCCGCCGTACGAAAACTCCGCGCGGAACAGCGTCTTCGGTCGCGACTGCAGCTGCCCGGTGAAACATTCACCCGTTACATTGAGGACATTGTTGATCTGTGTCGTCGCGTTGACCCGACCATGACCGAGGCCGTTAAGATACGTGATGTGCTCACAGAAATTGATGACGGCGCTTTCAACATGCTCATAGCGAAAAGCCCCACTACGGTCAAGGAAATCTACGACCTCTGTCAAAGCTACGACGAGCTCCGGAAGGAGCGTGTTTTGATTTGCCAGCCTCATGCATCACTCGCTGGACTAGCCGCGGAGAGGGAGTCATCTAGCCTCTCTGAAGACATCAAGGCTTTTGTACGCCAGGAGGTCGCGCGACAACTGTCCCTGCAGCCATAAGGTAAAGAATCGTCACCAACTGACCTTGTTCCGGAGCTTATATATATATATATATATATATATATATATATAAAGCAGATAAATAAAGGGGAAATGAGGGTGCTCGTTATAATACATGAAAGAAAAAAGCCAAGAGTCGGCGAGGCCAAGGAAGGCATCGGGGATTGTACTTTGTCTTTTTTTTAATTTTTACTTTCATAATGACATAAATTAGTAATGCAACCTTTTTAGGGGAAAGATACTTAAACACAACGTAGAAGAAAAAACAACGCGCCGATGTTGGGAACCGAGCACCGGACACGATATTCGGAGGTCGTGGGTTCGGTTCCCACCATCGGCACGTTGTTTTTTCTTCTACTTTGTGTTTAATTATCTTTCCCCTAAACAGATTACATTACTATGTTCTGTGATTATCTAAGCAAACATTAAAGAAAAAAAAAAGACAAAGTACCATCCCCAACGCTTTCCTTGGCATCGCCGACTGTTGGCTTCTTTCCTTCATGTATATATATATATATATATATATATATACATGCTAGACGTTCAAACCATCTATTAAATCCACATTTCGCTTGGTGGAGGTCAGTCTGAGGTTCCCTGTACCCATCTCGCCCTGGAACTTCGCAGCATAACGTTGACTACCTCAATGACGGAGCCGACTTCATTGCACCTACCTCCGCCCGTCACCTGCACAGGTGCGCTTCGTCAACGGGACCCCGCTACCTTCAGTGGAAGCAGTGATGACGACGTCGACGATTGGCTAACCACTTACGAACGGGTCAGCGTCGCAATAACTGGGACGACAATCGTAAGCTCAATAATGTCATCTTTTACTTGAGCGACATCGCTAATCTGTGGTTTCGAAACCACGAGTCGGACTTCAACACCTGGGCGAATTTCAAGACCAAATTTTCTGATGTCTTTGGCCGCCCCGCCGTACGAAAACTCCGCGCGGAACAGCGTCTTCGGTCGCGACTGCAGCTGCCCGGTGAAACATTCACCCGTTACATTGAGGACATTGTTGATCTGTGTCGTCGCGTTGACCCGACCATGACCGAGGCCGTTAAGATACGTGATGTGCTCACAGAAATTGATGACGGCGCTTTCAACATGCTCATAGCGAAAAGCCCCACTACGGTCAAGGAAATCTACGACCTCTGTCAAAGCTACGACGAGCTCCGGAAGGAGCGTGTTTTGATTCGCCAGCCTCATGCATCACTCGCTGGACTAGCCGCGGAGAGGGAGTCATCTAGCCTCTCTGAAGACATCAAGGCTTTTGTACGCCAGGAGGTCGCGCGACAACTGTCCCTGCAGCCATAAGGTAAAGAATCGTCACCAACTGACCTTGTTCCGGAGCTTATATATATATATATATATATATATATATATATATATATATATATATATATATATATATATATATATATATATATATATATATATATATATATATAAAGCAGATAAATAAAGGGGAAATGAGGGTGCTCGTTATAATACATGAAAGAAAGAAGCCAAGAGTCGGCGAGGCCAAGGAAGGCATCGGGGATTGTACTTTGTCTTTTTTTTAATTTTTACTTTCATAATGACATAAATTAGTAATGCAACCTTTTTAGGGGAAAGATAATTAAACACAACGTAGAAGAAAAAACAACGCGCCGATGTTGGGAACCGAGCACCGGACACGATATTCGGAGGTCGTGGGTTCGGTTCCCACCATCGGCACGTTGTTTTTTCTTCTACTTTGTGTTTAATTATCTTTCCCCTAAACAGATTACATTACTATGTTCTGTGATTATCTAAGCAAACATTAAAGAAAAAAAAAGACAAAGTACCATCCCCAACGCTTTCCTTGGCGTCGCCGACTGTTGGCTTCTTTCCTTCATGTATATATATATATATATATATATATATATATATATATATATATATATATATATATGTGTGTGCGCGTGTGTGTGTGTGTGTAAAATTAATCACCACGAGCTTAAAAACATAACAATGGATTCATTTCGACGTTTCGACCGGGTTCTTGGGGATTTTTTTCATTTTACATTTATTAATTAGTTGTCATCAACTCTTTCTGATTATATATATATATATATATATATATATATATATATATATATATATATATATATATATATATATATATATACATATATATATATATATATATATATATATATATATATATATATATATATATATATATATATATATATATATATATATATATATTGTGACGCCCAGAAATAGAGACAAGGGAAGATGAGGTCGACAAAGAAGCGGCTTGTGCTGAGACTCGCAGGTGGACACAGCTGGGTTTTCGATGCTCGTCCTGCGTCAATTGAAACCTCGCTTGTGACACCTTGGTGGGAGGTGCTGGGTACACGGTCACCAGAAACCCCGAAGGCGGATTCCCAGCTTGAACCACGCCGAAGTCGCGTCTTGCTGGCCTGCCGCCATCTGAGCCTACGATGCAGTTAACAGCGGCGCTCTGAGGTTCGTGCCTAGCAGCTATAGCAGCATCACCCGGAGCCACGTTCGTTCACGGGCTCATCCAGCGAAGACGTGGATGATTGGCTCACTGACTGCCAGAGGGTGAGCCGTTACAATAAGTGGGACTCTTCCGCCCAGCTAGCTAACGTAGTCTTCGCGCTTCACGGCACAGCCCTAACGTGGTACGACAACCGCGAGGACACTTTCACCACCTGGGACCGCTTTGTGGAAGAGATAAAAAGTGCTTTGGAGATTCTGACGTAAAGAAGAAGCGAGCTGAACAAGCGCTTTCTCAAGCTCAGCTTCATGGGGAAGTGCACCAAATACATCGAGGAAGTCATGAAGTTGCGCAAGCTAAGAAGTGCTTGAGATTGAGCTAGTTGGAACATCTCACAAATGCTGCGCTGCTTAGTTTTACACGGACAGAGGAACTGAACAAACGCAGAGGTTAAGCGCAATTAACCTCATTAACAATTAGGAAGCTGTGTAAGCTTGTCGATGCTCGCATGACTGAAGATTACAAAGTTCGCCATCGGCTTAAAGGGTTTGCCATAGATGTTTATAATTCCCTTATTGGCAAATCGATCCTTGATTCAGTGGCTGACGTGATCCAGTCTAACCGCACGTTCAAGACGGTGAAAATATGTCGGATAACACCCAAGTTCAGACGTTTGGCTGGCGTTACGTCGGTGGCCGCTATTGACGCTGCTGACGTAACATCGTCTGGCGATTTGGCTTCCACAATCCGTCAGATCGTTCGCGAAGTGAGCCGGTCAATAAAACTAGCTTGGGGCTCCTCAGCACTGCCTCTGTCACATCCGCCGTGTCAGTCTCCTACAAGCGCCTTTAATGCAGCGGACTTGGCTCCGCGGACATCGATGAATACCGGGGACTGCAGCAGCTTCGGCAAAGCAACATACCAAGAACACCCCCAAGGCAACGCACCCGCTACTACCAGCCGACACATAACCGATATGAAAACAGTCAACGCGACGCTCTCAGTTGCGACTACTTGCCTGCGCCACCTTTTCGCAGACCTCCTGTGTGCTATCGCTGCGGCCAACCTGGCCACCTCTCACGGTCACGTTCTCGCCGTCAAGCATCGCGTTACGGCTACGACTACATGAACTACCCTGAGCAACAGAGTTACAATCCTGGCTCTTCTCGTCGTTTGCGGTACCCTCCTGATTCCGGCAACCCATGGCAAACATCTTTGCGGGATATTTCACCAGCATCGAACAGAAGTATGACACCACCTCCAGCTTCCCACGCGCACCGTTCCCCACCGCCCCATCGCCCCGGCGCCGTTCACCGCCGCCGCAAAAATAGTCGGCGTGATCGAGGGGGGGGGGGTCACTGGATGTTCGCTGTTACAAGAGATACCCCCGCCTGTGCTGATGTTACGGAAGAAAGTCCAGGTTTTAGCTGATGGTGTTCCTGTGATGGCTTTAGTTGATACCGAGGTCACCATATCCGTAACGAGTGCTTCATTTAAGCGTCGCCTTGGAAGAAAACGTTATTTAAGTGGGATAAAAGTGTTCAGTTTTGTGGTGTGAGTGGCGATCTATTGCTTGCTGTTGGAGTGTGCAGTGTTAAAGTTTCTTTGGGTGGTGCTGTGTTCCGTGCGGAAATGGCAGTGCTCACCCGATAAAAGTGTTCAGTTTTGTGGTGTGAGTGGCGAGCTATTGCTTGCTGTTGGAGTGTGCAGTGTTAAAGTTTCTTTGGGTGGGGATGTGTTCCGTGCGGAAATGGCAGTGCTCACCCGATCAACGCACGACGTCATCCTTGGGCTCTAATTTTTAAAGATGTGTGGCCCCAATGTCGACTGCCAAACTGGCGAGCTTAGCGTCAGCAAATGTGTTACCCCTGGTCTGATGGACGGCTCGTGTAGTGATGTGAGTGCGTTTTGTGTTTCTGAAGATACCGTCGTGCCTCCATCATCGGCTGTATGTGTACATGTTTCCTTCCTCGACGCCACCATCGACATGTCTGAAGCGACTTTAGAACCGGGGCACCTCACCTGCATCAATAAAAATGTCTTGATTTTTCATGCCATGGTGTCTGTTGTCTATGGCCGCACTGCACTGTGGGCAGGGAATTTCTCTACGGAACCTGTCGTTGTTCCCACAGGTTTGAAACTTGCATCCTGCAGTAATGACCCGCCAATATCTGATGACTTTATTACCGACGCCATTGACAACGCAGTGACTGATATCCAAGAAGAGTCGTGATTGCTTCATTTGATTGACCTCGCTCTTAACGAAGGAGCGCGGTGCACTGCTGGTCATTCTAGGGCGACACTCCTCCTTGTTTGACTTTTGCAAACCAGGTGGCCGATCGTGAATTCCTGCTTCACGTATCCTACATAGGATCGACACTGGCGCCTCGCATCCGATTCGAAAAAAGCCCTATCAAGTGTCACCGTCTGAGCGAAACGTGATAAATGAGCAAGTGAACGTGATGTGAGCGACGGGAGTTATTCAAGATCGTCGAGTCCTTGGGCTTCCCAGTGATTCTTGTCAGGAAGAAGGATGGACATGGCATTTTTGCGCTGAATGCCATTGTCTTAATTCAGTCACTAGAAAAGACGTGTACCCTCTTCCCGTATAGATGACACCATTGACTATATTTTTTCTGCCTCCTACTTTTCCACCGGTGACCTCAAATCGGGCTATTGGCAAATACCTGTCCACCCGGCGGACAGAGAGAAAAGTATATTTATTACACCTGATGGCCTTTAGGAATTAAATGTGATGCAACTCAGACTCTGTAATGCACCAACGAATTTCGAACGCTTCGTGGACACGATACTCCGCGGTTTAAAATGGGAGTTGTGTATGTGTTACTCGGACGATGTCGTGATTTTCGGGAAGACGTTCAGCGAGCACAGTGAGCGTTTAGCTCTTATGCTGAACTCTGCGCAAAGCTGGCCTCGTGATGGACTCAAGTGTCATTTTGGAGCACGCCAAGCGCTAGTTCTCGGCCATCTTGTCGATAAAGATGGCGTCAGAGCTGATCCCGCAAAGACAGTAGCAGTTGCCTCTTTCAAGCCACCCCAGTCCGCCAAAGAACTAAAGAGTTCCCTGGGTTTGTTTTCGTATTTTCGCCGATTTATTCACCGTTTTGATGATATCGCACACCCTTTGACAAGCTTCCTTCATAAACAGGTAGCTTTCGAGTGGACACCTGAGTGCGATTCCGCCTTCCGCCCCTTGAAATTTCTTCTCACGTCGCAACCTGTGCTCCGCCACTTCGATCCTTCAGCGCCCACATAAGTGCATACTGTCGCAAGTGAGGCTGGAATTGGCCCGGTTCTCGTCCAGCGCTGCGACAGCAAGGAGCCCGTCGTGGCGTACGCGAGTCGGTCCCTTAGTAAGCCGGAGCGAAATTATACTGTCGTCGAACAGGAATGCCTCGCTGTCGTTTTCGCCATAAAACGCTTTCGCTCATATCTTTATAGACGCCCGTTTACCGTTGTCAGAGATCACCATGCCCTCTCCTGGTTAGTTAATCTCAAGGACCAGTGTGGGGGGCCACACCTTGCATGATGGGCCCTACGGTTAGAAGAGTATGACTTTACAGTCACAGACAAAACTGGCCGTAAGCACGCTGACGCACTTTCTTTCGCGCTTTCTTCTTCCCAAGACGGAGTCTGACGCCGATGATTTCCAGAACTGCATCACGTCGGCATCAACGGGTTGTCCTGACATCCCCACGTTTATATAGAAGAAAAACAGAGATCCCACCTTGGAACTTCTCTTCGCAGCGGCTCAAGATTGGTCAGGTGGTCACCAATTTTGTGTACGTGATCGCCTGCTCTGGAAGAAAAACTATTCCTCAGCAGGTCCCCGTTTCCTTCTGGTTGTTTCGAGGAGCCTATACCATCCTATATTACAGGCCATGCACGACGCTGCTAATTCCGGTCATCTAGGGACTGCAAGAACGCTCCACCGCACTGAGGAGTGCTTCTATTGGCCAAACATGAGAACTATACTAAGCAGTACGTCGCTAGCTGCACCCAGTAGGACCGCTACAAACGTCCCACAAGCGTGTCAGTGAGGCAACTTCGCCCCATCACACCACCCCATGCACCATTTGAGCAAGTGGGCGTTGATCTTCTTGGCCCGCTTCCGCTATCCCATAATGGGAACCGTAGGATCAATGTTTGAGTGGACTACCTCACTCGATACTGTGAGACGGCAGCCATACCCACGGCCAGCGCGTATCAAGTCTCCTGCTTTATGTTGCGGGCGATAGTTCTTCGTCACGGACCACCACGAGTTATTAGCAACCGCTGTCTCCAATTTACCGCTGACGTCATGGAGTAGATGCTCCGTTTATTTGCCTGTCATCTTCGCCATTCATCGCCTTATTATCCCAAAACCAACGGTCTAACTGAACGCACCAGCCGTACGATAACTAACATGTTATCTAACTAACATGATAACTAACATGATAACTAACATGTAGCTCAGTTGGAAGAGCACCGAACGCGATATTCGGAGGTCGTGAGTTCGGTTCCCACCATCGGCACGTTGTTTTTTCTTCTACTTTGTGTTTAATTATCTTTCCCCTAAACAGATTACATTACTCATTTCTGTGATTATCCAAGTAAACATTAAAAAAAAGACATAAAGTACCACCCCCAACGCTTTCCTTGGCCTCGCCGACTGTTGGCTTTTTTCCTTCATGTAT
This sequence comes from Amblyomma maculatum, assembly GCF_055883805.1. NCBI lineage: Eukaryota > Metazoa > Arthropoda > Arachnida > Ixodida > Ixodidae > Amblyomma > Amblyomma maculatum. The sequence continues at coordinate 99,285,529 of NC_139352.1, forward strand.
TATAGCGAGACCCTTATTTCCCCTTAATTGATCTGCTTGTAGCTTACGGGGATCTCGGTTCTGGCAGTCTTGAAGCCATAGGTAGCATAAGAGGGTTGTAGCACAGCTTTCGCCCTCGCTCTTGATCACGTTCTACGTGACGCTGGCAGTAACAAATGACGTACCACGTCCGCCGCTATGGTCGAGGGTGGCGCTGGTGAACACTCTCAAGGTTCGTATACAGACAACATAAATACCCAAGAAAGTAGCAGGGGGGACAGCGGCCGATGTAGCTCAGTTGGAAGAGCACCGAACGCGATAATCGGAGGTCGTGGGTTCGGTTCCCACCGTCGGCACGTTGTTTTTTCTTCTACTTTGTGCTTAATTATCTTTCCCCTAAACAGATTACATTACTAATTTCTGTGATTATCCAAGTAAACATTAAAAAAAAGACATAAAGTACCATCCCCAACGCTTTCCTTGGCCTCGCCGACTATTGGCTTCTTTCCTTCATGTATTATAACGAGCACCCTCATTTCCCCTTTATATATAAATATATATATATATGTTCTTTTGTGTGTGTGTGTGTGTGTGTGTGTGTGTGAAATATGTGCGCGTGGAAATATGTGAAGTAAAGATTCCACTTCCCCCCTGCCAAGCTTCGTTGCTGCAGTTCCCGATACGCGCTGATGCCATATTTGGTGAATTCGTTATATGCTTAGGCCTGTGTCATATCAAACCCAGATAAGATATTTACGTACTGTAGGCCTCTGGCGATACATCTCCATAAAGGACGCGTTTCTTGACACGAACCTGTGCTGCTGTATTGAAACGCCAGGCCGGACTCGTGTGAGCGATATACTACGCGGCAGTTCGAAACAGAAGACACTAGTGAAATTGGATAGGGGCTTTGTTTTGCTTTATTTTGAAGCTACTTTGTTTACCTCATACCTCCACCTACTTCTGTTTTAACTACTCCTGCTACTAGTAACCTTCCTCCGAACTTCAATTCCTAGCGGCTTTGATACCTGTTTTGGATTATTGTTATCTACGGCTACGTGATGGCTCGAGGCGTGTTTGTTCGGGAATGTCCTCATGCTGTGAAATGAAGGTCTGTCCAATAAGTGCATGCCATAAAACGACCACTTCGGAACAATGAGGCAGAAAAAATTAATAAAAAGTTCGGCTGTGGAAATGAAATGCGGGTACATGCTTCCTCGGAGTATCAAGCCCTTAATTTACAGCACCTCATGTTGTAGTCAGTTAATGTATGTTCTGCTGGTATGGGAAATCATAACATGAAAAGAAAACAATAAACCACAGATCCTGCAAAATAAATAGTATGCATTGTAACCCTTGCGCTTCAACTATAAGCGATTAATTCGAAATGCGTAATGTCACAGGAACAAAATAGAACACATCGTCAAACATCTTATGTATGCTCTGTTCATTGTGTTCTATTTTTGCGAATAATGTTTTTACTTAATGGATCACCAACCAGCCCGGCAACATGCTCTTCTCATAGGAACTGTCTGCTGCACCGCTTTTGTCAGCAGTAGCAAATGCGCCTGTTCAGCTGCTCACTCGTACAGTGCAGCGCATATTTTCATCCCAAACATTCTAAATATCATCACGGCGAGTAAGGCAAGTTTCCTCGTCTTCCAAGACATTTCGATTTTTATAAAGCTGTAAGCTTTGTATAAAATGAGCGTGAAGAAAACAGTGAGGATGGTCTCTTTTGGCAAAAGGGGGACATATTGGCACAGCTGTAAAATCACCACCTAGATGTTCCAGCAGCATTGAAGTCAGAGATTCACAGTCGGCAGTAGCAACATATGTGCTTCCAGCCAAATTTAACCTGCCTTTGCCATCGCTTTGCCTTTAGCCCTTGATCTCATTGTGCCAATATGTTCTCCCAACTAATGAAATAAGTCTATATTTCTTATTCTTCTTGTTTGCTCTATGCTGAGGTTATGGAACATGCACATCCAGCAGATAATTTGCGTTCTCCAGAGATTACCATACATTTAACTGCGTTGCTTAATCTATCAAATATTTGTAAATACGAATCCCAGTGTGTCATTATTGCTTCCATGAAACTGCTACCAGCAACTCTCCTACGTCTCCTGTTAAGATTCTTTCCCGTCCTCTCGTACTATTTTACATTAATCTGAGCTATTCGAATGCTAGTCATACGGCTCTTCATGTGTATTGCATTTGTAAGCATTTATTGGCAAACACCACGCATAACACAATTTTTGTACTATTGATAGCAATATTATTCGGAACAAAGGGAAGCCGGGCTACGCAGACAAGCAGTTTGAAGAGAAAATATGTAAATAAACGCAGATTGACAGCTTTACTTCGTGAAGAAATACGAGGCAAAATATACTTCTGCTTCCGCCTAAGCTGCTAAAATCATTCATTATTGTCACTCAGCCCGACAAGTCCTTTCGGAGTAATATCACGTTCCTAACCATAATATACATAATAATTGGTTCACAGGAAGTGAAATGTGCAGTAACTGTCACACTTGCTCTGTGGACACCTGAACCGCGCCGTAAATGAAGGTAGTTTGCATTTTAGGTGTGTCTGTGTTCTCAGTATTAAGCAGCATATGTTTTAGCACTTCTTTTTTGATAGAATTTATGAGAAGGTACTTGCAATCTTATATTATCTGCTGCCGCTGCCGTTCATTTTCGCTTCTAGTACTGGCGGAAGCAATTTAATTAGGAATGTGGTCTTTAACAGGTCATCAGCCTGGCTGATTTCTCGTTCGCATTCATGCGATCTCCTCGATTATTGTAAATAAAGTGACGGATTGACTTAAGTATAGTGTTCTTGTACATGGCGTTTTATATGTCACAAAGCGACTGAGCGTGTGAGTGACGCCTCAGTATAGATGCCTGCTAATGTCGACCACCTTGGATAACGTACTGTGACATCGTACAGTACAGAGATGCCTTACATTTCTGCGTTATTGAAACGCGGTCACCACTTCCGAAAAGTAGCCGCGTCTTATTACGACCATATAAACGCCTAACCACTAAGACACAGTAATGCGGCACGTAAATACTGAATATTGGTATCTTGCCATACAAGCCTGACATGCTTCTCACTACGAGTTCGGAAGCTACTGCTAGCAAATTTCTTAGCTCTCAGGTAGAAGCGTTGAAGAGACAGTGCACCCCGCTCACTAGTGAAGCATGCATTTGCATCTCTGAAATGTCCTATGCCATACGGTTTTTAATGAAAAATAAAACTGAAATGAAATTAACATTGCCGTAAATTTTTTCGCTTACCTAAAATTACAATAAAAGCTTAGTTCATAATTATTTTCGGTTTTGTGTACATTGGCTAGAATTAACTGATATTCATCCCCTAAATCAAGGCAATACGTGTTTTGGCTCAGCAGCTTTCCTCATCGCAATGGGGTTTTTTCCAGGTCCTCGCCCTTGCCTGAAGCTCCTGCTCCGTACTTCGAGTACGAGCTGCTGTTCGCCTTTCATTGCTGGCTGTCTTGCGGCGACGAGAGAGGACGTATCATGTGCAATGTGCCGCTGAGCCAGAGCCCCAACTTCGCGCGCGCCTTCGGGTGCCCGCCAGAAGCGCCTATGAACCCGGCGAATCGATGCCGAATCGCCGTCTAGCGCTATTGTACCCCTTGAGACTGCAGTTGAAGTGCACATAAGTGACAGTCAAGGCTGCTTTGACAAGGCGACCCTGATAATCTGTGATAAGTTGGACTCTCACGGTACCTTTACACAAATCCTTACTGGGATGCAGTGTTTGGCGTTAGGATTTTATTTTGTTCTATGCAGCAAGTTCTTGTATATTCAAATGGTTATTAATTTTTTGCTTCGGCAGCAGGTTTACAGCAGCGCTAAATCATTATGAGATTTAAAACTTTTAATGCACGCAATGTAGGTGTGTGCGTAATCTACTGTGAATTCTTATGAATTTTTTCTCGATCACTCAGGGCTTTGCAGTTATGATTTATCGGTATTAAAGGTATGTGTGTAGTGAAGAAAAGCCGTCATTCTATAATTGTGGAATTCATACTGTGTTATTTTTAGCCCGAACCAGATCTAACCTTGTATACCGGTTGGATGAGCGCGCTCTGGAATCAGAAAGTCTATATGGTTCCGAATTTACGATAGTCGGCTAAAACGGAGCTCAATGGTAATAATCGAGTAATTTTACATTCGCGAGAACCAAAGAGCAGCCGTACGGCTGGGACAAGAATTTTCAAGCGAAATGTTTACAAGCTTTCTGAGCCAAAGTCGACGGCGCGGTAAATTTGACCTTCTAGTGGAGGAGTGGAGGTGTGTCAGTGACATGAAACACCAAGTGAAACATCACATGACTCGCCGCAACAGCTGAATTGCGTGAAGCCGGCGGCGCTTGCTCACCTAGCATCCACGAGGAACCAGCTGTTTCGCCTCTAGCCTAAATAAAAGCGCGAGGCGCTTGCTGGAAGTTCGCAGACACCCAGTGATCAGCCACCGCTCGGGACTTGGGCTTTGACTACGTGTCGTAGACGCCCAGCTGATGCTAATAATCTTTAGGATACATTACACAATACATTTACACGTGTATTTGAAGTAGAAGAAGAAAGAGCGCAATCGGTAGATGTACAGGACGCTGAAGTGTAGGCCATTTTCTGGTGTCCTCGTTGCCTTGTTCAGCTCTCTCGGTGGCCTCGTTAAGTCACTGCAGTACTTGTCAGTGTAACAACTGTTACACATCTGGTGAAGCATCTGAGTACGCTTTCCGAGCTGCGTATGCATACGAGATAAAAACGACTGTCACACCGGTCCATCAGCGCCAAAGCCGCCGCCTCCGCGGTCAATCACCGGAATTCAGTACTCTTTCCACCCCCACGAGGATGATCCAGCCTCAACCGACGGTCCTACCCGAAATGGCTGCAGAGAGCAGGTCCCCGGGGTCCATCCACTACCACACGCCGGAAACAGCGCCATATTTCCATGGCGACATGTGCGAAGATGCAGACGACTGGCTGGACACCTTTGAGCTGGTCGCCCGCTAAAACGACTGGAGCGACGACCGTAACCAGCAGACTAACGAAAACATCGTTGCATTTTGGGCGAGTTGGAACATGAAAAGGGACACGCAAAGGCGCAAACTTTAACTGCATTTGTATTGCAAGCACGACATATATATATATATATATATATATATATATATATATATATATATATATATTGAAGGCTCCGCCTTCTAGAATACGGGTCCGTGAACCATGGTCTCGCCCGACGAGTGAAAAACCAAATTCATAAATACGCCGGTTTATTACGGATCAACAGAAAAGTAATAAATAAAAAAGAAACAGCATTGGACAAAACTGCGCTGAAAACATGCCGTCGAAGTGCGCGACAATGGACTCTGAAGAATAAAACGGAACATGGGTCAGGGCTTCACCGCGGCAACACAGAACACACTGGTTCGAATAGGGCGAGTAATAGAGCCAAAGCGTTGACGACGGTACAAAAGCATTGCTTCTCGCGTGGCAGCACTAACGCTGATGCTCTTAAGACATTCTTGGAGGCACCGCTTCCGTCTTCGTCTGGCAGGAGCACGCTCTGTCGTCCGTGTACATCCCGCCGGCCTGTGACACTCATTGGTCGCCCTTCGCTGGCCGGCCGCCGGCGAAAAAGCTCCGAGCCTTGCTTCCAACGCGCTTATCTACCCTCGTTTTCGCGCCTATAACATGCCACACCAGCTCCAGTCAGCTCGCTTATGCGTACTCGCGCTGCCCGGGCAAACATCAACAAAAACAGGAAAAAGCACGCGCGGTTTGAAACACTAAACGGGGCTGTGGGGCCCCACACTCCCCCCCCCCCCTCCCCCTCTCAAGGCGGGACATCTCCCGCGGCCTAAAACAAAAATAGCGCGGGGTAAGGACGGAACTGGCAGTGCTGCTGGTAGGGCGTATGCTTGGAGGTATCCGCCGAGCGTGGGTAGCCGTAATGCCTGGTAGGTCAAGTGGTTCTATGTGGCTAATGAACGGCAGTGGTAAGTTCGGAGATCGGCTATGTTGACTGGTCCGGTCTCTCGACCACCCTGCACATGATAAAGTAAGAAAGCCGAGACACACGCTTTGTTATCGTGTAAGGGCCAGTCCATCTAGGAGCGAGAGAAGCAGCTAGCAAACCCTTTTGCTGCTTCACTTTGTGGATGCGTGCGGCGAAGGGCTTTGTCGCCGACTGGGAACTCCAAAGGTCGCCTTCCCTTGTTGTATTGGTTGCAGTGTTCCAGGCAAGCAAGGTCCAAGTTTTCCCTTGCCTCCTTCTGAGTCTCGGACAAGTGGCTGGAAAGGTCATGCGCGAATTTAAAATGGCTAAGACCCAGTAAATCACAGCCATTCAGAGCATGCTCAACAGGAAACCTGAGCTCACGACCAAGGAGAATGGTCGCTAGCGTAAACCCTGTTGAACGGTTTACCGTGGTTTTTGTGGCGAAGACCATCTCCTGGATACGAGCGTCCCAGTCCTTGTGCCGCTCCATGAATGCCACCATCATAGTCTTGAGATTTCGATTCACTCGCTCTGTAATGTTTGCTTGAGGATGGTAGGGAGTAGTCTTCTTGTGCTTCACGCCAAGTGCTTTGCATGTGTCAATGAATATCAGTGATAAGCTGAGCTGGGAAGCCAGAGCGAGTGAATGTTTCTAGTAGCTTATCCCAAATTATCTTAGAGTCTAGCCTATTCAGGGGATACAATTCTACCCAGTTCGAGAAATGATCAGTGACTACTAAAAAGTAGCGATTCCCTTTCATTAATCTGGGATAGGGACCCTTTATGTCGCAGGCCAGGATTTCCCACGGGTATCGGCTCTCTACAGGTTGCATGAGGTCTGGTTGTTTCTCTCCCCTCGGCTTCGCCGTCTGGCATGTATGACAAGTGCGGACGTATGTCAGGACATCCGTTGTCATGCGGAGCCATGTTGCGACGCGAGACAATTTGTCATGTTTTCTTCCCATCGCTCTGGCCTACGAGGCTTGTATTGTGAAAGTACTCTAGAAAATGCCTGCGGAGGCTCTTAGGAACGACCACATGAAATGCGGACTCACCACTCTCGGTGTTCGCAGCAGGTATATACCGCACGAGCAAGCCATCTTCTGCTTCCACGTAGCTGTCAAAGCTTCCGTTAGGCACACGGCTCCCTGCAGGGTCGTCGCTGTTCAGGCTTTGACGTATCTGGTTGCACTGGTCGATGAGAGCTGAGCATCGAGCAGCTGTTCACGGGACACCAGTGTGCGCGGGTGCTCGCTCGCCCTCACCAGGAGGTGGAGCTAGGGACAGGGCATCGGCCACTTTGTTGAAAGTGCCTCTTCTGTATTTTACCCAGTAATTATACTTTTGGAGATCGAGTGAACAGCGGGCTAGACGGCCAACTGGATTTTGCAGCCTTGAAAGCCACGATAGGGCCTGATGGTCGGTCTGAATAGTGAATTCGGCGCCATCCAGATACATGTCGAATTTCTTTAAAGCAAACACAATCGCGAGACACTCTTCCTCTGTCACACTATATATCTTTCCCGGTCCCGTCAGTGTATGACTGGCAAACGCCAATTGGCAAACCTTTCCTTGATGTTCTTGAAGCAATACGGCACCAATTCCGTACTCACTTGCATCGGTTTCTACTGTGAATGACCGATTAAGATGTGGAAGTCGTCGGCGTGCAGTATCCGCGATGGCTGCCGACAGTGAACGGAACGATCCCTGTTCTGCTTGTGTCCATGACTAGCGGGCACCTTTACGGAGGAGCTGATGGAGGGGTCGCGCTAGGACGGCGCTGTTCAAGATGAAGTGGCGGTAGAATCTCACAATGCACAAGAACCGCTGGAGACTGTTTATGCTTGCTGGTAGTGGGAGCTGTAGAATGGCCTGGAGTTTCTCTTCATCTGGGCGGACAGTGCCCTGTTCCACAATGAAACCAAGAAGGTTGATTGTGCTTGTCACTAAGTGAACCTTGTTGGGGTTAATGGTGATGCCCGCGCTTTGCATTCGTTTAAGGACATTGGTTAGATGAAGGAGATGCTTTTCTAGCCTTTCTGAGAAAACTACTACGTCATTCATGTAGGCCATGGCGTAGTTAAATTTAGCGTCTCCGAGCACAATGTTCATGACACGCTGAAAAGTAGCAGGTGACTTGCACAACCTAAAGGCAATCGCACAAATTCGAGCAGTCCCCGATGGCAAGTGAAAGCAGTTTTCTCAATGTCACAGTGGGCAATCGGGATCTGTAGAACACCTCTGCTACAGTCAAGAGCTGTAAAAAAACTTAGCTGACACAAGTGAGTACATGCCAAAGTCAACTAATGGCAAAGAGTAAGAGTCTCGTACTGTCACAGCGTTCAGACGTCGATAATCGACACACAACCAGCTGGGCCATCTTAGGCGCGAAAACAACAAGGAACGTCCAGGGGCTTTTTGATGGTCTCACCGCACCGGTAGCCACCATTGCTTTGAGAGCTCCATCCAGCAGCGCTTGCTTGTGGACACTCAAGGGCCTTAGATTGGATCGGATAGGACGAGCATCACCGGTGTCGATCCTGTGGGTTAGTAAGCTGGCCTTCCCTGGAGCCTCCGTGAACATTGCTGCCAAGGGGCTGAGCACTGTCTCGATTCTGCATTTTTCCCACTGGTGCCCCGATGAAGGAATCCAAAACAGTTAATACACCACCTCCTGTGATATTGGCCGAATGGCCGTTTGTGGCAAGCAACTGTGACTGTGGCTCACCGGCCTTGGTCTTGAACTGAAATGTTTCTGTACTGGTGCCGTACCGATAGGTGTCTTTACTGGGATCCATCACGATTCTGGCCTTCGCTATGAAGTTACGGCCTAGTATGACTGGCCAGGATAGTCCGGGGAGGTGTAAGAAACGCTGTGTAATCTTACGGCCATTTATATTAACTGTTAGGCGGGCTGCTGAAGTTGCGAATACTATATGAGTCGGCGCCGTAATAAGGTTAGTGTTTACACTCCGCAACCGGACATGTTTTGTCTCAGAGGTTTCGGCCACTCAAAGTGCGTTAAATTAGTCTTTGAAGCTATCCCTCCCATCCCACGTGAAAGGGGGCTATGTGAGACACCCAGTTCGGATGTATGTTTCAAGACCTGTTCAGTGCTACAAATGCAACGAGATCGGACATGTGAGTGCCGTTTGTCGAAACGAGGTATCCTGCCGTCGATGCGGCGGTACGCATCCTCATGACACATGCCAGACGGAGACTGTCAAGTGTGCGAACTGCTCTGGTGCCCATGAAGCGACAGCTAAGGACTGTGCTAAAATTCGGAACGAAAGACGTATACTAAAGAAGATGGTGCGGGATAACTCGACTCATCAAGAAGCGGCTGTGTCTATTCGTCGTCGCAAGCACCGTTCCCGACGCCGACACAAGGAATCGGAAGACAAGCCTAGCCTGGATAAGTCAACTTCACAGTTAACGTCAGCTCAGGTGCCACAACCGATTGAGCCTAATCCCGTTAAGAATACTCTTGCTGTAATGTCACAGGCAATGTCACAGGCCAAGGACAGAAGCGCCAAGAAACAGAAGAAGGACAGTTTGGTTGCCACACGTGTTTAAAATTCCGCCCACCCCGACAGCCAGCAGGTGAAAGGAATGCTGAAACAGCCGGTTCGTTCAATGCGGGTGGTAGCATCAACACGCAAACAGCAAAGTTTGCTGTTCAGTTTTTGGACGCATTTGAGCCGCTCTTGGCGGCATTGCAATAATTCACAATAGCTTAACAAACTAACGGCATCTCTGTGACGATGCACTTGCACCGCAGTGTACTGATGCAATGGAATATCGAGGCCTGCGTTGTCGGCAGAATGAGTTCCGACAGCGGATACAGAAGTACCGCTTTCCTGTGATTGTGATCTGTGAGCAAAACATGCCGGCTGCTTTCCGCCTTTCTGGCTATGTTCTGCTATGGTCTCAAGAGGCAGACGAAGCAAGCAAAGTGCTGGTGTGTGTACGCCAAGACATTGCGCACGTCCGCCATGCTCTACAGCCCCACAACACGAACCACTACATTTCTTTGACATTAACCCTGAAAGGACGAGTATGTTCTGTAATTGGCGCTTATATTCCACCGAGAGATGACTTGGACAAGTCATATCTATTTTCAATAATCCAGTGTTGTGCAGCTCCTCGTATTATTATGGGGGACTTTAATGCTCACCACCCTTAGTGGGGTAGTGCCATAATGAGCAATAGGGGAAGAGACCTGGCAGACTTTATGACGCAAGATCTCGTCAATATAAACGACGGCGCACCGAAGTTTCTACGCGGAACAACCTACAGTAGCTGCTTGGATGTGGCGTTTGTTTCCAGAAGCCTCCATCCCTTTTTTTCTTGTGTAGTGATGTGGAAACACATTGGAGTGATCACATACCAACGTACGTATGCATCAAGTGGTTTGCACATGCCACTTCGCCTCGTGTGCAATACACAGACTGGCCCGCCTTTAGGGCATCGGTGGAGACTTCCAGCGTGGACCTCCAGTCACCATCTCAAATAGAGGGCCTCATTACTTCCTCTCTCAGTGAGAACACTCACTATGTTTGTGTGCCGGTGTCAGTGTCCAGCATCGACGTGGAATTCGAGCGGCTTCGCGCGACCCGTCTGCGGGCTGAAAGGAAGTAGAGAAGAACGAAATCCGCGCAAGATCTCGCACTTTCTTGCCGCGCTAGACGCCATCTGGAGAGGTTAGGACGACAACGTTGGAGACAGTTCTGCTCATCACTGGATCCCCGTAAGCCCCTGTCGCGTATTTGTCATGTTGCGAGAAGCTTGCGCACACCTCCACGAGAAACGCACCTTTTTCGTGCCCTGGCCCTTTATGAACGCCGCAATTTATTTATTTATTTATTTATTTATTTATTTATTTATTTATTTATTTATTTATTTATTTATTTATTTATTTATTTATTTATTTATTTATTTACAGGTACTACGATCTGGTACAGATCATAGCAGGGTGGGAAAACCAAAAAGAAATACAAGCATATAAACGCACTCAAATTCATAAAATTTGCAGGCAATGAAGTTGACGTAGCTGAAGATTTTTTTTTAAATGATTGTGAGTACAAACCAGGCACAGTTACCAATTTCAGAGGTTTTTGCGCCACTTTCGCCGAATGATGAATGCGACGTGCCCTTTGCAATAGCTGAGTTAGACGCCGCTCTTGCTTTTTGTATGCATTCATCTGCCCCTAGTCCTGACAGGATTACTTATTCAACCTTATTAAACCTAGGCAAGGATGGTAGAACTGCACTACTTAATTATTTCAATGATATATGGGCTTCTAGTACTGTTCCTGAACGCTAGAAGATTAGCCCCCTGGTTGCTCTTTTGAAGCCTGGAAAGTCTCCTCTCGAGCTTACCTCATACCGGCCAGTTGCCCTAGCAAGCTGTGTTGGAAAAGTTATGGAGCGAATGGTGCTGGCAGGACCTGAGTGGTATCTAGAGAGTAATTATCTTTATCCCAATAGGAATTACTGGATTTCGCCGGGACAGCGTCGTCGTCCTTGTGGCGACATGGATGGATGGATGGATGGATGGATGGATGGATGGATGGATGGATGGATGGATGGATGGATGGATGGATGGATGGATGGATGGATGGATGGATGGATGGATGGATGGATGGATGGATGGATGGATGGATGGACGGATGGACGGATGGACGGATGGATGGATGGATGGATGGATGAAATGGATGGAATATAGGAGCGTCCCCTTTGAAACGGGGGGGGTACCAGCAGTTACCATGCTCATTTTTCTCCATATATCTTAATTATTGATTTAGAATGGTTAACTAAACCATCATTCTATTTATTAAAATTTTCTCCTACATTACTAAACATTCCTACATTACTCCTACATTCTCTGCTTTTAAGCCACCAATCTTCCAGCCGTTTTTGCTAGTTTCCACCGCTGGTTTATTCACCCGGCCACTGTTATCTCTAAACCCCAGAGTTTCAGGAACAGTGATTGCGCCTGCATCAACTTCCGGATGGATACCATTGCATTCGAGTATAATATGGTCAATTGTTTCACTGGAGTTTCCACATACAGCACATGCGTCATCTCCATTGTTAAACTTCTTTTTGTAGCTGCGTGTTCTAAGGCACCCTGATCTAGCTTCAAAAAGTAGGGCACTGCCTCTCGAGTTATCAAAGAAATCTTCCTTCCTGATCTGCATTTTCCACTTTCGGTATAATTCCACACTCTGTTTCTTTTTCATCGAATTTATCCAATTTTTACCTTCTGTGTTTTTTACCTGTTGCTTAATGCTCATTATTTCTCCGTCCTTGTTACTAGCATACTTACTAGTTAGTTTCCTAGTTCTTTTCCTCCTTTGCGAGTCAACGCTTTTTAGGTAAAGGTATTTAAATACCTTAGCTGACCATCTGTTACTGTCCAATTTCCTCAGGCGTTCCTCATATAATATTTTACCCTGAGCTTCCCGTACTTCGAACGATGCCCAGCCCATATCTCCCTGTACCGCCTCATTTGTAGTTTTGCCGTGGGCACCTAGTGCTAATCGTCCAACGGATCTCTGATTTGTTTCTAATGTCGACTGTACCTCTGATTTTAGGCACAAAACCGCATTTCCGAAAGTAAGTCCGGGCACCATAATTCCTTTCCAAATACCCCTCAATACCTCATACCTATTGTATCCCTCCAATGCCTTATGCTTCATTATCCCGGCATTCCATCGCCCTTTGGCCTTAAGTGATTGCTCATGCTTTCCAATGTATGCCAATCCGTCGTTTACCCATACCCCCAAATATTTATATTCTGCTACTTTAGGTATTTCAAGGCCTTGTATTTTAAGACCCTCATCAGTTGAGCCGTTGAAAATCATCAGACCAGACTTAACTGCGCTGAAACTGAAGCCTAGAGCGTCTCCTTCGTCTCCGCAATACTTAACTAGAGTTTGCAATTCTTCCAGACTCTCAGCTAGCAGCACAATATCGTCTGCATACATCAAACCGGGGAGGCGCTTCTCTACCGCCTTTCCACCTAATCTATACGACAGGTTAAAACCTAGGTTACTGTCTTGTATCCTCCGTTCCAGGTTTATCATATAAAGCATGAACAGCACCGGTGATAGAGGACAGCCTTGTCTTAATCCTTTGCCTACTTTGACATCCTCCGTACTTCTTATCCCTTCCCACGTAATTTCTACTTTGTTATCCCGGTATATTTCCTGTAGGAACTCTATTATCTCATAACCGATACCTTCTTCTTTTAATATGTTCCACAGCAGTTCCCTGCTTACGTTGTCGTACGCCCCGTTTATGTCCAGGAAGGCCAAATATAAAGTTCTGCTTTCCGCTCTAGATATTTCGATGCATTGGATAAGCACGAACCGGCTATCATCTAAGCGCCTACCACTTCTAAAAGCCATTCTGACGTTCTCCGAGTATCTTGTTACTTTCAACCCATGCTTGCACCTTTAAGTTCACCGCCTGCATGGCTAACCTGTACATTACAGATGTTATTGTAATCGGCCTGTAGGATTTTATGTGAATCTTTTCTCCTTTCCCTTTATAAATCAAATTCATTTTACTCTGCCGCCAGCTGTCCGGAATTTGCTTATTCGTTATGACTGCACGAAAAGCGTCACCTTTGACTAGCAGCTGCTGTCTTTTTAGATATAAATGGAGCTTACGACAACGTCCTTCATGATGCTATTCTTGGTGGACATGACGACGTGGGAGTTGGTGGCCGGCTTACTTGTGGATTGTAAGCTATCTCAGTGCCGCTCTGTTTACATGACTTCGCCTTAAGGAGATACTACCCGATTTCAGATCGGTCGTGGAGTTCCACAGGGAGGAGTCCTCAGCCTGACTTTATTTAACGTTGCGCTAATTGGCATGGTGAGTGAACTGCCAACTAACATCCACATAAGTGCATATGCTGACATCTGCATCTGGGCCCCTGGTTCGACGCGGCCACAACTACGTGCGAGATTGCAACGAGCTGTCATCGACATCGATGTACTTACGGCGTCAAGGGTTATTTTTAGCGGCAGAAAAGTGTGCAGTAATCGCATTTATGGAAAAATGTGTCACCGCTACCCAATTACTCTTCATGAAGTCGTAATACCGTGCGTCTCCGGGCACAGATTCTTGGGAGTAATTATTGGCCACCGACTATTTTGGTCGAAACACATTTTTATGGTGAAGAAAATAATAATTATTATTTGCCATGTATTTCGTTTCATAGCCGGCTTCAAATAGAATTCAACTGAGCGCTCCTTAATACGGCTTTACGAGACACTGTTGACTACATCCTGTGCAGTCTTCCAGTACTCTCTAGCATGAGCATTTCCTGCTTGCGGACTTTAAAGAGCGTGCAATCGCAGACACTGAAAATATGCCTTGGACTGCCCAGATGTACCTCTAACAAAGGCACAATTGAAGAGGCACATGCTCGCCAGATATCCATATACTTGTCAGACGAACTTCACCTATAGTTACGAGCACTTACAAGACACCGTTTTTACCCACTCAGCAAGATTCTGGATGAGCGGCCGGACTGCAGTTTTACAACAGCACTCCGCTGCCATAAGTCGCAAGTACCGACAGGATATGCCCTCCCAAATCGTCCCGCCCAACCACGTTCCCGGAATACTAAAGAACTCAATGGTGCCAATTAGTGGACTCAACTTGCACTGCGCACAACTGGTCAGAATATCCTCATTATATTCACGTATACACCGATGGATCTATGTCAGTACAGGTATCCGCTGCCGCTGTGGTCATACTAGCTTAGAAAACGACTCTGCACTTCCTTTTGGGACATACTTTTACATCAACCGCTGCTGAACTTGTAGCCATTCCGGAATCCATTCGGAAATGTAGTCTGTGAAAATTTAGTTTGAAAAACAATTTTGTGTACCCTAACATTATAATTCATGCGACCACCTCACGACCCTTTATCTCAAACGGATAGAGCATATTGTTGCTAGCAGTGCTTATTGTAACTAGCAACACTCACACCCACTCTCACTTTGAGAAACGAAGAAACGCGCCAGAAGTGGGCGAGAACAGTGAGCTGCTATGGGCGCCAAATGTGCCGCAGCTACTTCCGGTTTACATCCCTAAATTGTACGCACAGCCTAGATAGGCAATTGGTTCAGAGAAAGGCGCAGTATCTGTCACACCACTACGGTGGAAACGTGATTGATTTATTTATAGGAAGAGAAAGGCGGTAACTGTTTCACTTATTTTCTGTGGACACCTCAGCCTCAGTAAGGAAAGAGAGCACGGTGGGAGGGAAAGTGGAAAGCGAGAAAGAAAGGAGCGTCAGTGCAATGTCAGCGCACGTTAAAGATCCCCAGGTGGTCGAAATTACTCCGTAGCCCTCCACTACGGCTCCTCTTTCTCTCTTTCCACTTTCACTCCCACCTTCCTCCCTTCCCTTACGGCGCGGTTGCGGTGTCCACATAAACAAGTGAGACAGTTACCGCGCCTTTCCCTTCCTATAAAAAAAAATCAGGCAGCGGATGTGGCTCAGCTACAGAGCCAGTAGCAGGTGCGTGCATTTTTTTCCTGATTGGATTGGATTGGTAAAACGTTTATTCGGGGCCTGCAGTAAAACGCGCGCTCGCGCGCGCGCGCTCCGGACGGGGCCTACGTCGTCCTCTGGGCACCGGCCGCGCGGCCTGGGTCCCCGCTCGCCGTGGCCGGCTCGCTGGTTCTCTGCCGGGCCAGCGCCTTGATGACCTGCTGGACGGCCCAGAGTTGCTCCTCTTGATTGTCGCTCCCTGCGGCTGCTTCCAGTCGCGGCGGGATCCTCCCAGACTTAGCTTCTTCCTGGTACTGGGTACAATTCCACAGCATGTGTGCGAAGCCGGCAGTCTCCGTTCGGCAGACTCTGCATTTGTCTGTCGGGTGCGTCTCGGGATACATTCTATGCATCAGCAACGGACTGGGGAGTGAGCCCGTCTGTAGCTGTCTGAATAAAACGGCTTGCTCTCGACTGAGCCCCGGGCAAGGGGGTGGAAGAGTTCTGCGAGCTAGGCGGAACACCTTGGTTATTTCGTTGTAGTCGGTCATTCGGTCTTTGGTGCTGAACCACAGCGGCCAGTCGACCGAGGCGCGGTCCGTTAGCGCGCGCGCCTCGGCGTGTGCCATCTCGTTGTGGTTGGCGTTGCGGTCTGACGCCTCGCCCGCGTGCGCCTGGAACCACTTGATTCTCACTTGTCTGCTGCCATCGTCGTTCTTGGTTGCCTGCAGTATGCGCACAGCTTCTTTCGCTATCCTGCCTTTGGCGTAATTTCTCACCGCCTGCCTCGAGTCGCATAGCACTGTGTGGCAGTCGCGGTCGGCGATGGCCAGGGCGATGGCCACCTCCTCCGCTTGCTCTGCCTTGGTGCATCTCGTGCTGGCGGTCGTGCGAACGGTACCGGTCGCGTCGACGACGACCGTCGTGAACCCGTGTATCTTGGCATACTCAGCCGCGTCAACGTAGCGTGCGTGTGTGTCGGCCGCGTGCTGGTCTATCAGCGCCTTGGCTCTCGCTGCTCTCCTCCCTTTGTTATACTCCGGGTGCATGTTCTTCGGTACCGAGTCCATTCTGATGTTGCGCCTGATCTCATCGGGGCCGGAGAGCTGCGTCTGCTTCCTGCCTTGATATCCAATTCCCAGGTTGTCCAGGATTTTCCAGCCGGCCTTGGTCGTAGACAGTATTTCGAGCTGTGCGGTACGTTGGGCCTCCGCTATCTCCCCCAGCGTGTTGTGCACCCCTAGCTGCAGGAGGCGTTTGGTGCTCGTTGTTTCGAACAGTCCCAGTGCCGTCTTGTAGGCTCTGCGGATGATTATATCTATCTTGTTTCTCTCGCTCTTGTTCCACTTGTGGTAGGCCGCCACGTACGCTACCTGACATATGACGAACGAGTGGATCATTCAGGTCAGGATCTCTTCCTTCAATCCACTTTTCTTGTTCGTGACTCGTTTGAGTAGTCTCGTGGCCTTCGCCGCTTTCGCAATGAGCCGGGTGACGGTCTCGCCGTTTCTGCCATGCGTCTCGATCGTCATCCCCAACACTCTGATCTTGTTGACTGTTGGGATCGCGTTTCCCTCTCTGGTCTTGACTTTGATTGTCTCGTACTCTCTCGGGCTGCTCTTAGGTTTGCGGTGCTTGACGGGCGGGTAGACGAGGAGCTCCGACTTGCTCGGCGAGCATCTGAGCCCCGTTCCGTCGAGTTGGTCTTCGATCGCATCAACGGCCGCCTGTAGGGTGGATTCGATGTGGGCATCGCTGCCCCCTTCCACCCACAGCGTTATGTCGTCCGCGTATATCGTATGTAGGACTTCCTTGATGTTCCTGAGCCTTTCGGCCACTCCTATTATCACGAGATTGAAAAGCACCGGCGAGATGACCGATCCCTGAGGTGTGCCTGTGCCTCCCAGCTTCTTCTCTTGTGCTTGGAGGTCCCCCGCTCTGAGCTCGGCCGTTCTGTCCGTGAGGAAGTCTTTGATGTAATTGTATGATCTCTCTCCCATGTTGAGTTTCGAGACTTGGGATAGGATCGCTGAGTGCTTCACCTTGTCGAAGGCGCTCTGTAGGTCGAGTCCCAGTACTGCTTTGTTGTCGCCAGTTTTGCCGTTATTTCTGCTCCGTATACTCCTCAAAGCGAGCGACAGAAAATACCCAAACCTACACATACTAAACAAAATGCACCCTACTATATAAGCTGACAGATGTTCGTGGTGCGATGAAAAACCAACACTATATCACATCACATGGGCATGTCAAAACATAGATGTGGTCCCCAAAATTCGAAACCCGAGGGCGGAGCAATGGGAGACTCTGCTGTCCAGCGACCGCTGCGAAGACCAGCAAGGTCTGGAACAGCGAGCCCAACGGGCGGCAGCAGCCAGCGGAGCCCTGGACTGAGGGCAACCGATCATTGTGAAAAAGAGGACGAAGTCGACGGAGAAGACTCTTGTCGATACAACAAGCAGACATCTCTGAAGACGTCCAAAAACCGCCAAATAATATAGGGCTAAATAAAGCTTTTCCTCCTCCTCCTCCATTCTGCTCTCGCCTATTGTTTCCTTTTATGCAGCGCTTTTTAGGGACATGGAAAAGTTGCGAGCTCTGAAATAGCGAACATATGGCTAACATAAGCTCCTACGATTTGCACGCATGCTCGCTTGGGTAGCAACGCAGTTTGAGATATTACCAGTTGAGAGTGGTTGTGAGAAAGTATTTGCAAAAAAGAAAGCAATAATCGCTGCTTCCATAGTAACTGAATAAAAAAACTGGCTATCAGGTCAGTTAGTCGTTCAGTCGTGTCCGACTCTTCGTGACCCTATGAACCATATCACGGCAAAAAAGTGGCTATCAGTTCAGTTCAGTCGTTCAGTCGTGTCCGACTTTTCGTAACCCTATGGACCATATCACGTCACGCTTTCCGGTCTCTCACTATCTTCCTAACATCACATAACTACATCTGCAGCCTCTCGAGGATGCCATCTAACCATCGCGTTCTCTGCCTACCCCTTCTCCGGTAACCCTCACCCTTTCCCAACATCAAAGCTTTCTCCAGCGACTCCTCTATTCTCATCAGATGACCAAAGTAGCTAAGCTTTAACTTTAGAAGTTGACCCTCCAACGAGCATTGAGGGTTTATGGTCGTCAATATCAATTGATTTGAACTTCTGGCATTCCAAGGAACTCTCAAGAGTCTCCGCAAGCACCGCAATTCAAACATGTCAATTCTTCGGCAGTTAGCCTTCTTCACAGTCCGACTCTCGCATACGTGTGCCGAATTTCAATATTGAGAAATTGACAGAAGTTACCTCTGTTAAACCAATCACAGTGCGATGGCCCGGGTTTCGTTTAACTCATTACCGAGGCAAAGCATTCTAAAACACCGCGAAACGTATGCGGGTGCGAGTTGGGATTGCGACCTATAGAAATACATGTAAACACAACTTACCGCAACATTTTACTCGCTGCTCCGACCACCAGAAGCGGAGGCCGGTCGTCAAACGTTGGCCAGCGATTTGAAGAAGTGTGTGACAAAGTATGCTGCGTCATTGCGGAGGCAATATACTTTTAAAACCCCTAGCTCTTTGTCTAGAATCCGAGTTAGAAATGCACTGCGGTAGTGCGGCCCATACAATATATGTAAAGAATGGTTCGCAGAGAAGCTGACTATGCGCCTACGAAGCCAGTCGTTCGTTAAGCGGTGGGGCGTTATTTTACGACCATGAATATACGTATGATACATATCGCGTCTGACATCTCTTTAAAGGATATATATCGATAAATATGTGCTGCGCATTTTTAGACGAACCGCCACGTTTAGGAGGCCCAAGCGGGTTCTTTTTTTGCTGATCGTCTTGCACTCCACACTGACATCATGTTGCATAGCGGAAGTAAAACAAAAGCATTACAGCGACGTGCATGAACCGCGTAGGGCAGTAATTGATGCCGTCAAGGCACGGCTCATTTTTTAAATGGAGAGGAATCGAACGCAAAATAACGGGTACGACGTCAATCTGTTCGGAAAACATCGATAGTGGCTAAGTAGAGGCGGTAAATATCAAAATAAATGCATATTTAGTTGCGTCATGATACATGCGTGTGGTGAGCAAGTCGCAAGCAAACATTTTGACAGCCTTTATATTCCGACGTCCGTATACGCGCTGCTTGGTCTGCGCCGGACGGAAAGAAGAAAAAAAGGAAGACAAGGAAACCGCACAGAAAGCGCAGAATCATATATGAGAACCATAGCGATACCACGGGCGAAAACGAAATAAACGAAAAAATAGTTAAATAGCATATATGAACGTTGATAACCTTGTGCGCACACACGTGATTCAAAATTATTGTATGCCTTCAGGGACATGTATGCCTGGATGGAAACCATGCCCAATAGTGGCAGAGCTCCCGCGTCACTCCAGAGGACTTTCAAATGTGTTTCAGGCATAGCAAAAGGGTCCGGGTGGACAACACCGTCAACGTACAGCTTTTTATTGTAGCGCAGTTCATCCGATTCTGACAAGCTTTTTTACGTAGTCCGATGTTTTTGCAGCGCACACTACATTCCCTTGCAAGTACTGCAAGTCTGACGATTTACGGGAGTATTCACAGCAAGTAACGTTGCTTGAAAGCACGATATGCTGACCGCGCGCTGTTGCAGACGACCAAGAACCACCTCCGCCGTCGCTAGCAGGCGCTCCGGAGCTAGAGGCGGCCGCGGGCCGCGGTGGGTACATCGCCATCTAAGTCGTCGTCTGCTGCAATGCGCGATTCTCGTTCGGTCCATATTCTCGTATGCTGTTTGATTACTGCTTTCTAAAAGTAATTCTGTCTAGGATGTGTGAGTTGAGATGACAGTATTATAAGCTAATTTACCTATTGCGGCAGCATATCAGACTTTAAACAAAGCTGCAGGATTCGCGATACCCAGCTTGCAGTGAGCCTTTAGGGGGTGTCCGGATTCACAACACATATACTTCGGCGAGTTTTAAAAGTAGACTGCTTCCGCAATGACACTTCATACTTTGTCACATACTTCTTCAAAGCTCTCGCCAACGTTTATGGACCGGCAACCACTTCTGGTGCAAAGCGAAAGGAGAAAAATGTTGCGGTAAATTGTGTTTACATGTGTTTCTGAGGGTCACCTTCCCAACTCGCACCCCCCATACGTTTCGCGATGTTCTAAAAATACTTCGCCTCAGTAATGAGATTTCATACTTTCACTATCTATTCCAGGATGTTCATGGTTATTCTGCATCGAATAACGATATCATAGTTGGCTCGTAAAATGAGAAAACTGCTTTGGAATCTTTCGGTTCCATGTATTCCTAAGGGCGTTAACCCTACCTTAACCCTACTCTTGCGGTGCCACGAGTACCCCCTTTGTTTGTAAATACGGTATTGGTCTATAGGACTTGGTGTGAATTCCCCGCGCCAGCGAACGTTGTTGCGACCGCACGAAACAGCTTAGCCAAAAAGGGCTACAGCCAGAATGAAACAAGGATCGGGCAAGCTTCTCGGTTGTTTTCAGTGAGGTCATCAGTGCTTACGCATTAATTCTGACGTAGCAACATTAGCCTCATGGCGTGAAGTCATAAGGCTGTGTAATCACCATTTTAATTAAACTTGTGTAATAGCGGCCTTAGCGATAGCGCTGGCGCGACTATCGCGAGAGTTGGCTATAAGCCTTGCCATTCGGCCATCGGATCGCATTTCACTATACAAGCTGTGATGAAATAAACCACTACAGATTACCCATGCCCGATTACCCAGGCCCAATTACCCACGCACCAGGCCTTCGTCTGCTGTTCCCCCCCCAAAAAAACAGGACAAAACTGAAGGTATAAAGTTACCTTCCCTCCGCCTGCTTTGAAGAAGAAAAGCGAACAAAAGTATTCTCTATTAAGCATGAAATGTTCTTGCCTCCCGTTGTTAGTGATCTTGGGACGTCGAGCAAACAAGTGATCTTCCGGGGACCGGTTGTTCTTCGTCCTGAGACCGATTTTCCTTCATCCGGGCACCGAAACGTTAGCAGGCATGTACAAAACGAGATATAACGATACTATCGAGAACAGGTCGTTCTTAAGGATATAGTTCCTTTGCAAGGTTGACACCATGCTGCCACAGACATGTGCGTAGAACCCCTCCAGATGACAGCAGCTGAAGGGGCAACACTTCGATGCCCGCTCAGGCATTTGGAATCGAGTTCATCACTGCGTTGCGGCTTCAGCTCATGGCGTTTCCCCATTAGCAGACATCCGGTTGCATAAAAGCTGTAGGAGCATTCGAATAATCTTTTACGTTCTTGTTAGGCGAGTTCGTGGCCGCGTACGCTTCAGTGTCGTTCTGCATTTCAATGCCGACACCGTCGCAGCTATTTAAGCCGAGCAGTAGTAGACCGTGATGAAAGGAGAGGGAAATCATCTTGCGGAAAGCGGTAGTTTTGCGATTTGTACATCAGAGCCGAAGACTCATTGCCCCCTCCTACAACTTGCTAAGATCGTAACCATCAGGAACCAACCTCTGCACTTAAACAGGTGATACTGTTACTTTTTCAGTTTGTTTATTCACCTCATTTTACCGTACTAAACTTTGTGCAAGGCCTGCATGGAAATATTGTACCATAATTCTTACGAATGAGGGAGACGATATTTATAAAGTCTTTTCAATAAAGTCTTTTACTACTACTATCGCACTATTAGGCCGCGTTTGGGCCCATACGGTAGGTAACACGTTTATTCTCCTCTGAGCTCGTCATAAGCTATCTGCAATAATATACATTTTTTTTAAAAAAACGTTCGTTGATTCAATAGCAGCTTTTCACAGTTACCTGATGCCATCATACTTCACACAGATATTTTCGGTTCAGACCTCTTCGACAACGCTGATACGCGTCTAATCCAGGAAGCGGTCAAATAAATATGTGTTCTGTTTCCTCACACTTGCAGAAGCTGATCAAGGGTTTCCTCGGAGATGCTTAACGTGTTCCATTTTGACGATGCGGGGAGCCTATCTTAAGGCTAATATTATTATATTTTGAAAAATCTGGCATTGTTATTCCTTAAAGTTCCCTATTTTCCCTGTTCCGGTATTTTTAACTAGCGTAGACATATTCCTCAGGCTGTTGTTTTCGTGAAAAACACATCAAGACCCCCAACGATGGAGTCACAGACAGAATACTTACGGAAGGGGGGGAGGGCGGGTTGATGCACATGCGCGTGCATCACTCATTGGCGCAGGAGCTCACATTTTAGGCGCCGAACACGGGGACGTTTTAGTCGCCTCAGGACATCATCGAAACCTGGACAGCGCCTTTGCCCTCCCCATAAGATAGCGCACCACGAAGCACCGTTGCAATGCCTTTTATGGCTGTATGCTGCTCTCAGATACCAATATGATTTCCGGATTGGAATAGCTAATACCACTGCCTGTGGGAATCGCGACTGTGAAGAGACAGTTGAGCATATCCAATGTGAATGCTGTCTTTTTACATAAGTTAAGTTGTGCGCTAGGCAGCCTCGCTATTCACCCTTGTGGAGACGCGCCCTCTGCGTGCGACCTCTGCCAGCGAATATGTCACACGAAGATCATAATGGTCGACGCTTGGCACGAGCAGAAGCCCTAGCCCGACATTATGGCAACAAAACAGGTGTATACTACGTGGACACCTCCGGCCCTCACCACGGGGGATGGTACACGGCCGCTGTAGTTCACAACATCAAAACGGTTGTCTCACCTTCAGAGCCCAAAGTACAACACACGCAGAAGAGGTGGCGATTGCTCTCGCGGCCTCTCATTCCGACTCAAAATACATAATTACCGACTCGCGAGGAGCCTGTCGGAACGTCAGACAAGGCTGGACTCCCTTACTAGCCTATAAAATTTACTTAAATTGCATACGGGATACGGACCCCGCACACCGCTACCTTATATGGGCCCCTGCTCATCAGGGTTTGGCAGGAAACGAGGCAGCAGACGCAGCCGCCCGCGCGCTCTCTCACCGGGCTGTTTTCTCCTCCCTACCCGATCAGGAACCCGATTTTAATCCTGCCTACACCTTCAAATATATCACGACGTACTATCAAAAATGTCATCGCCTTTATCCCAGCCCATGTAAAGGTCTCAAAAAAGCTTATGAGTGGCTCCTTCTCTGCCTTTTCACCAATACATTGCTGTGCCCGGCAGCCCTAAAACATTTTGACCCCTCCTTTAGTGGCAGCTGCACACACTGTGGAGCGGTGTCTTCTGACATCTATCACATGGTGTGGGCCTGCCCCTCCAACCCGGCTATTCCCCCCATCCCCAACCCAACCCAGGAGAACTGGGAGGCGGTCCTGCTCGGCTGCCACGACTTACAGGCCCAACAAGCCTTAGTCGGACGCGCCCGAGCGGCGGCAACCGCGACTGGGGTCCCCAACTAGGGACCTCCACCTAGTGCTTGTAAGGATCGGTCCCTTATGGGCCGATCCAAACATGCCTCCTGACCCTTGTGTAAATAAATAATCTTACCACCACCACCCTTCGCTCCGGCTACCACGTGACAGCGTGACGTCACGACCAGAGGAGAGCAGGGGCACCAATTCTTCTCTTCGGCCGTAGTCGTTCCTTCGCTCGACGCGGCGGCTACTACGTGACGGCCTCCTCGGCCCGCCGCGTGAGGGCACTCTCTAGGGGAGGCTAAGCGGGGCGCTGCAGGCGCGCTCCGCTTAGTCATGTCTGAGGAGTTGTGCAAGGCGTCGCTGGAGCGACGTGCTGCGCGCAGACGCCGGCGCCGTGCCGACGAGACAGGTGAAGAAAGGCAAGAGCGGTTGGCTAAGCAACGCGCCTATGCCGCAGAATGGCAAGCCCGACGGCGTTCTACAAGTTCAGTGAGCGAGCAAGTGTTCAGACCAAGAGTCACAACTTTACGGACCACCAAAGCGTGTTCAATGGAATAAACAAACAGTAGAAACCATGTTGTGTCCAGAGTAAATCCTATAGTTGTACAAAAGGCGAAGCCATGCCAAACCACCAGCAGAGCCAAGCGCAGCCAGGATGGTATTGCTTTCGCAATCACTCAGGCTTAACCACAGCTAAGCCACAGCTAATTTGTTAACTGACATCCATAGGCTTGAGCTATAAGTTGTGACAAATTTGTTCTAGTAAATTTTATCTTCCACTCTTCAACCGCCTTATCCCTTTTCATCAGTGCAGGGTGGCCAACCAGAAGCCTTTTTGATAAACATCCCTGCCTTCCCTCCTCTTCCTCTACTAACCTACCTAGATGACAAGTCTATACAAAGTCCCCCGCCGGGGTGGTGCAGTGGCAAGACGCCCGACTACTGTGCCGGAGTACCCGGGTTCGAACCCGACCTCGGCGGCTGCGTTTCGATGGAGGCGAAACGAAGAGGCGTCCGTGTGCTGTGCGATGTCAGCGCACGTTAAAAATCCCCAGGTGGTCGAATTTACCACGTAGCCATCCACTACGGCTCCTCTTTCTCTCTTTCCACTTTCACTTCCACCTTCCTCCCTTCCCTTATGGCGCGGTTGCGGTGTCCACAGAAAACAAGTGACAGTTACCGCGCCTTTCCCTTCCTATAAATAAATCAGTTTTTTTTTCTATACAAAGTAGTTGTTGTTGTGGCTGTAGGAAGAAGGAAAGGAAAATGCACGTGCCTGCTACTGGCTCTGTAGCTGAGCCACCTCCGCTGCCTCGTGCAGACAGAAGAGAAAATAGAGAAGAAAGAAAAGGAAGAGGGAAAGAAAGACGCGCGCCGCTACAACAGCCATTGTCCACCACCACCGAAGTGGTGCCGGGTGCAATGACGGCCTACAACAGATAAAACTTTGGTGCCATGCTAGCCCCCACCGCAAGTGGCGGTGGGGGCTAGCATGCCCCAGCCCCATCAGGGTAGTACCCTGACTATATACAGGGTGTTGGTGACCTACCTGCCCCAGCCCCATCAGGGGAGTACTCTGACTATATACAAAGTTGGCCCCGCCGGGGTGGTGCAGTGGTAAGATGCCCGACTACTGTGCGAAACAAAGAGGCGTCCGTGTGCTGTGCGACGTCAGCGCAAGCTAAAGGTCCCTAGGTGGTCGAAATTACTCCGTAGCCCTCCAGTACGGCTCCTCTTTCTCTTTTTCCACCTTCACTCCCACCTTCCTTCCTTCCCTTACGGCGCGGTTGAGGTGTCCGCAGAAAACAAGTGAAAGAGTTACCGCGCCTTTCCCTTCCTATAAATAAATCAATCAGACGAAGCTAAATCTCACCGGGCTTCCGATCCAGGCATCCGTGCGGTGCCTTTCATTTGCCCCTTCCTCGAACGCCGCACCATACAGCAAACAGAAGCACACCCTAATGTCTAGGAGGCGTTATTACAGCGCAGAGACTCCCGTGATGGGGCTAGGACAGGTAGGTTACTGCCGCTTGCGGCGGGGACTAGCCTGTCCGAATTTTTACCTGTGTAGGCCGTCTTTGCACCCGCCACCTCTTCGGTGGTGGACGATGGCTGTTGTTGCGGCGCGCATCTTTCTCTCCCTCTTCCTTTTCTTTATTTTCTCTTCTGTCTGCACGAGGCAGCGGAGGTGGCTCAGCTACAGAGCCAGTAGCAGGCCCGTGCATTTTCTTTTCCTTCTTCCTACAGCCACAACAACAACAACAGGCGTTATTACAGCAGGCATCAACGGCGTTTGAATTTGATTTAAGCGATAGAAAATGGGCAGTATCACAATTATCCGCGGACACATGTACCACACCGCAAAGGAAGGCAGAAAGGTGGGAATGGAAGAAGAGAGTGAGATAAAGGTGTTGTAGTGGAGGGCTACAATCCACCGCGCTATAATAGATTTGCCTCACTGTACTTTAGTGGCGCAAAGTGCCTTATAGAACTTTTACTTCTGATTGCTGCTTGATGCTAACAAAAGCATACACAAAATGTGCCATATGAGCTTTGCGACCTTGGAAGAGTGATATAGTTAGGAGAGTACTCTCCGTTTTTACAGACGCCATGAAATCCCACCTGCTGAAGAGAACTGGGTCTATTACATTGCTCATATCGCAAGGAATGCCGATCATTGCTGTTTCATCAACTCTAATCTAACTAACTATCCCCTAATTGTCAGTGATTAATGTTTTAAATTTTGTGTTATTCTTGATAACCAAACGGGCCCTTGCTTCTGGTATTGGATAGATATTGTGAGCCCAGCAATCTCTAATTCGTGGCACATGTGACAAAATTATTTTGCTATGAGAGTCTAAAACAAGTCCACTCTGAGTTAACGCCCTCTTCAGCTCATATTCCTTCGCTGGTTATCTCAAAACTTTCGAACCCCGACCATGGCGGCCGCTTTCGATGGATGCAAAAAGCAAGGCGTTCGTGGGCTGTGTGATGCGAGTGCATGTTAAAGAACACCAGGTAGTCGAAATTTCCGAAACCCTCAACTACAGCATCTCTCACATACTGAGTCGCTCTGAGACGTTAATGCTACAAACAAAACCAATAAAAAATTTCGTTATTTCGCTTTCTAAGCGGTACATTTTGTATCAACACATAGGTGCAATCATCCGAAATGCTGCATTTCGCCTAATGGTCACGCCTACTGAGGAATTTTAGGCGTTTTGCGCAAAGCGAATAGAAAACTCAAGTTAAATGCATGTTTAATCTGTACCCACATTTGTTGGTATATTGCCTAGAATGCCAGTATAGTCTAGGCACTACATTTGTTGGGCTGTGAGGAGGTTCAATTGCTGGACATTAGGCGGGTGCTCAACTCTGGCTTCGGTGGCCACGTTTCGCTAGAAGCTAAAAGAAAGACGCCCGTACACTGTGCGATATCAGGTGGTGGTGGTAAAATTTATTGGAAACTGAGACCCGCGGCGGTTGCGTTTCGATGGAGGCGAAACTTAGAGGCGTCCGTGTGCTGTGCGATGTCAGTGCACGTTAAAGACCCTCAGGTGGTCGAAATTACTCCGTAGCCCTCCACTACCGGCTCTTCTTGCTTTCTTCCCACTTCCTCTCCGACCTTCTTCCCTTCCCTTACGGCGTGGTCAGGTGCCCATAGGAACAAGTGTGACGGATACAACCAAATATTTTTTATTAATATTATTAAAAATAATAATAATAATATTCACGATAGTAATAATCAATCAATCAACCTTTATTTAATGTGCGCAGGAACAACCAGTACGAAGACAATATGGTTGTTCCTGCGCACATTAAATATTGATTGATTAAAAATACTATTACTATTATTATAATAAAATTATTATTATTATTATAACTTAGACTTATAACCAGATGCCGTTGGGCAGCCGGGTCAAAACTGCACACCGAAGCCTTCCGTCGCTCGCTGTTGTTGTTGTTGTGGCTGTAGGAAGAAGGAAAAGAAAATGCACGGGCCTACTACTGGCTCTGTAGCTGAGCCACCTCCGCTGAGAAAACGGTATTTAAAGAAGCCATTACAACAGCTGGGTCTTAATTTGAGCAGCCAAATTGTATTATCTTTCGGTGCCACCATGCTTGGGTACAGCCACAGGCCTGTTTTTAACGCCATTCAAAAATACTTAATAGAAACAAAACGTCTATCTTGCTAATATGCTTTGAAGATTTAATCTGTACATATAAATCTTACTATTCTCCTACTGCGTACGTTAGTATTTACTCTTTTTTATTTTGGCTTTCATATTTACATTTCCTTCTCTATTCCCTAGCATTTATTTCTATTTATTTTTGCGATGTAGTTATACAGCTCGAAATCTAATATCTCTGCACCCCAATTCTTGGCCGATCCCCCTGTGTGGGTATATGCCATAAATTAGAGGAGAACAACAACAACACCTCCGCTGCCTGATTTTTTTTTTTCTAAACTGATTTATTATGGGATGGGAAAGGCGCGGTAACTGTCTCACTTGTTTATCTGTGGAAAGAGAGAGGAGCCGTAGTGGAGGGCTAAGGAGTACTTTCGACCACCTGGGGATCTTTAACGTGCGCTGACATCGCACAGCACACGACGCCTCTTCGTTTCGCCTCCATCGAAACGCAGCCGCCGAGGTCGGGTTCGAACCAGGGTACTCCGGCACTGTAGTCGGGCGTCTTACCACTGCACCAAGCCGTCGTCCACCACCGAAGCGGGGGCGGGTGCAGTGACGACATACAACTGATACAAATTCGGTGGCAGGCTAGCTCCCGCCGCAAGCGGCGGTGACCAACTGCCCCAGCCCCATCAGGGGAGTACCAGAACAACAATGTTATTCCGTCGCTAAAGGTCTGTGAGAGCGTTATACTGAACATCCTGAGTCTACGCTTCTGTGCAAAAGACTACGCTGTGACGGCTTACGCTGCCGCGCCGAACAATTCATGCAAAGGAGTAATCCATGGACTGGACTTCGGGACAACACCAGCTGAATTGCTATCCCATCTCAGGGTACGTACCCAAGGAGTGAAAATCCTTTATGCACGAATGCTTGGAAATTATCAAAGCGGCGTCATCACATTCGCAGGCAAGATCGTCCCCAGCTACGTTTATTACTACGGCGGCGAGACGCATTGCTGCCTCTACCGATCATCGCGGCAAGTTTGCTATACATGCTTCAAGCCTGGGCATAAGGCAAACGTATTCCCGACACCTCACGCCGTTGTCTGCTTGAACTGCGGTGAGCCAGTCAACGAGGACGGCCATTCGTGTGAGCCCAGGTGTGCGCTGTGCAAAGAAGCGTATCCCACAGGGGCAAAGGAGTGCAAGCAACGCCTAAGAAAACCGAGCATTCCACTGACCAGAACGAAAGAGGAGGTCGACACCAGAGCAAAGGCCGATGGCGGCACGGGCGGATGCGGGCGGGCTCGAAAACGCTGGTTCAGCTCAGATGCTACTTCGCCATCCGGGTCCATATCGGCGTCGCGCTCGAGATCAGGATCAGGGAGCCCCCAAAAACAAAAATGAAGCAGCAGCAGCAGCAGCAGCAGCAGAAGAAGACAAAGTGTTTTGTGTGTGTGTGTGTGTGTCGTGTTGTGTTGGGTTTTAGTGCACATGGGCAACTAAGGCCATCATGCGCCAAACTCAGGGTAAGAAGACAAAAGAGGAGGAACAGAGTAAGTTGAGCTGGGCACCGCAGCTTTTCTCTACTTCTCCCACTCCTCTAAAGAACACGAACGAGCAGACACAATTCAGTGGAAACGCTAGTAGGCAACCTAGAGAAATGCAAGAACTAAAAAAAACCATTCAGAAACTCAGGGCGGACAATCCTGAACTGAGAGAGAAATGTAACGACCTTATAGAAGAGCTCAAGGCCCAGAGAACAGGGCAGACTGACACGAACACGCGACAGATGAAACTCAGCCAGCCACCATAGGGCGGCAAGAATTCGCAACTGCCATGGCAGCCATTATCTACTCACTAGCAAATCTTAATAACCTCATTTCTGACATCCAAAGAGAGGCGCTTAGAGATAGAGAACGCCTACTACAATTCAAGAGCATGAAATCAAGAGGCAAACCCTATAATAGGCCATTGGCCGAGCATGGCGAGGAACCGTAATAGCTCGGTCAGGTTGGAAACTCTTGAAATATAGCAGTGGAACTGCCGCGGGATCCGTAAAAAGCGGCATCTTCTTAAACAACATATCATAAATTGCACAATACCAAAAGACATAACGCGCTACAGGAAACCGGCTGCTCACCCACTCTCTCGGGCTACTTATCATATGAGGAGCAGGGGGAAAGCAAGATCGCCACGCTGGTTGCCAAAACTGTCACCGTAATCAGACACGTATCGACGGAACAGACAATGACCACGTTCTTATTGCAGTCATTACGTCCAAAAAAGAAGCCAAGAAAGCATCTTCCTGCTTAACGTATACAGCCCACCCAGCCAAAGGAACGCTAGCTTCAGCTGCCTCCTGAGCAAGGCAGAACAAGCAGCAGGCAAGAGGGGTCTTCTCATCCTGGGGGACTTTAATATGTCTGGCATAAAAGCTGGGGCTATGTCAGAGAAACTGGGAAAGGCAAGGCTCTAGCCAGAAAAGCTGATCGCAGAAGGCTCAGCCTAATCACAGATCATACCCAGCCAACATGAGTGGAAAACAGCATCAGCCGCGATTCGTGGCCAGTCTTAGCGTTCGTTAAAGGAATAAGGCAGGCGGGATGGGAAAACGACGGGGAGATGCTAGGCAGTGACCACTGCATATTGCGCATCCAGATGGAAACCCTCCCGATCAGGAAAAAATATGGCCAGGCTAGACTCACACACTGGGAAGCCTATAGGAACACTAGGGCGGAGCCCCAAGATACAGAGATCACGGACCTCAAGGACTGGGTCGCGGGTATCAATTCGGACTGGGAAAAAGTGACTAGGAAAGTCGCTTTCACCCCCAAAACACCCAACATGGATAAATCTCTCTTACACCTCTGGAATACTAGACGGAGGTTGCTAAAGAGATGGAAAAGGCAGCAGCACAATAGAAAGCTCAATCACAAGATCGCCGAGGTCCAAAACAAGCCGAAGAGTATGCGACGGAGCTCTCAAAATGGGATTGGGACTAGAAATGTAACGAGCTACAGGGTACCCTAGGCTTGGTCAAGACATGGGCCTTGCTAAGGGCTCTCATAGACCCAACTAAGACCAAATGTGAAAACCATAAGAGGATCCAAAGGATCGCGCACCAATTCGAAGGTACAGACCGGGAACTGCTAGAGAACATCAAGCAGCGATACATCGGCGACGAAACGGACGCCGACTACAGCTCGCCATACACGGGCGGAGCAAATGCCGCAGTCGACGAACCCATTACCATAGAACAAGTCAGACACGCTGTGCTGTCTGACACAAAAAACACCACCCCAGGCAAGGATGGCATTACCAACGCCATGATTAGGAACTTGGACGATATTTCAATCAACAGATTTACTGAATTCATCACCACACACTGGAAGCAGGGGACCCGAAAGACTGATCTCATGCGGAAATAGTAATGATTCATAAATCCAGAAAAACTCCTAGCCTGGAAAATCTACGACCCCTTTCATTAACGTCATGTTTGGGAAAGGTATACCCACCTGGAGGACAAAGACCTCGTGCCGCAGACTATGTTCTGATTCCGAAAACACCTCTCAGCACAGGACGTCCTCCTGCAGATCAAGGAGGAGGTTCTTAACACTGTTCCGAAATGCGGAGAAAACATCTTGCTTGCGCTCGACCCTAAAAAGGCATTAGACAATGTCATTCACAGGGCAGTGCTAGACGGACTCTGGAACTTAGATTGCAGGCAGAGAATACACAGCTACGTGAAAGACTGCCTGAGTAACAGAACAGCCACCATTGGAATAGGAGGCATCAGGATCGACTCCTTCCACACCCCCAAGAAGGGAACACCACAAAGCTCAGTGATATCCCATATGCTCTTCAACATTGTTATGATAGGCTTAGCAAATAAACTAGAAGACATTGAAGGAGCCAGACATGCTATGTCCGTGTAAAACTAAGCAGCGCAGCATTTGTGAGATGTTCCAACTAGCTCAATCTCACGCAATGCTATCTGCGCTGATGACATCCCGATTTGGGTGACCAGGTGATCCTTAGGAGAAAAACAAGACTGTTTGCAGAGAGCAGCAGATACTGTAAGCGCATACACCCGACATTGCGGACTAGAATGTTCCCCGGGGAAATCTGAGGTGCTCAGAGTCCACAGAAGGGGGTACGATCTGCACAATTCCAGAGGCGTCTATATAGGGGCGAATAAGATCCCGGAAGTGTCGCAAATCAAAATCCTAGGCATGCGGATACAAAACAACTGTCTTATAGATCAAACACTACGGCAGCAAATACCACAGCGCAGATCAAGCGAATGATCGAAAGAATTTCCAACAGAAGGCGATGAATGTCCGAGGAGGACACATGTAGGCTGGTACAAGCCCTCGCTGTAAGTCGCATTGTATATGGTGTCCCCTAGAAAATTACGCTCGAACAGGAAAAGAAACAACTGGAGGCAATCCTGCGGAAAGCATACAAATGCGCCCTTGGACTACCCGTCAGCACTTCGGCGGAAAAATTCTCTAAACTGGGCATAAACAACACTAGTGCAAGAGCACATTGAGGGCCACCTTCTCGCGCAGAAAATTAGACTCATGCAGACGAAAACGGGAAGGAACACGCTGAATATACGGGGCAGGAGAGATGCTTGCGCAGAAATAAATAGCACGGGGAGCATGCCGAAGAAGATAAGAGAGATTATTAAGGTCAACCCAATTCCGAAAAACATCCATCCGTAAATACACAAGGCCAGAAGAGAGGCAAGATCGGAGGCACATGAAAGAAGCTTTGCGGAAAAAAACGATGTACTTGACGCGACTACATGCAACGAACAATACGCAGCTGTAGCCAGCATGGTTGATCACCAGCTTAGGCAAATCAACTGCGCCTCGATCAAGAGGAACAACATTCTCGAGGTTGGGGAAGCGGCAATCAATCTCGCTATCATCCACCAGCATGAGACGGCTACTCCACGGACCAGAACGAAAGAGGAAACCGACAGCGCAGCAAAGGGCGATGGCGGCACGGGCGGACGCGGCCGGGCTCGGAAACGCTGGTTCAGCTCAGATGCTACTTCGCCATCCAGGTCCAGGTCGGCGTCGCGCTCGAGATCAAGGACCAGGGAGCCACCAGAAACAAAAAAGGAGCAGCAGCAGAAGATAAAAAAGGAGGAACAGAGTAAGTTGAGCTGGGCAGCGCGGCTTTTCTCTACTTCTCCCACTGTTCCAAAGAACACGAACGCACAGGCACAATTCAGTCAAAACACTAGTGGACAACTTAACGAAACGCAAGAACTAAGACAAACCATTCAGACACTCAGGGTGGAAAATTCTGAACTCAGACAGAAACTTAACGACCTTATAGAAGAGCTCAAAGCCCAGAGAAAAGGGCAGACCGACACGAACGCGCGAACAGATCAAACTCAGACAGCCACCATAGGGCGGCAAGAATTCGCAACTGCCATGGCAGCCATGAACAACTCACTAGCTAATCTTAATAATCTCATTTCTAACATCCAAGCAGAGGCGCAAAGAGGTAGAGAACGCCTAGTACAATTCACGAGCATGAAATCCAGAGGCAAATCCTACAATAGGCCACTGACCGAGCATGGCGAGGCACCGTAAGAGCTCGGTCAAGTTGGAAACCCTTGAAATATGGCAATGGAACTGCCGCGGGATCAGCAAAATGCGGGGTCTTCTTAAACAACATATCACAAATTGTACAGTACCGCCAGACATAATCGCCCTACAGGAAACCGGCTGCTCACCCACTCTCTCGGGTTACTCAGCATATGAGGGGCAGGGGGAAAGCAAGGTCGCCACGCTGGTTGCCAAAACTATCACCACAATCAGACACGACATCGACGAAACGGACATCGACCACGTTCTTATTGAAGTCATTACCCAAAAGAGAAGCCAAGAAGGCATCTTCCTGCTTAACGTATACAGCCCGCCCAGCCAAAAGAACGCTAGCTTCAGCTACCTGCTGGGCAAGGCAGAACAAGCAGCAGGCAAGAGGGGTCTTCTCATCCTTGGGGACTTTAATGCCTGTCATAAAAGCTGGGGCTATGTCAGAGAAACTCCGAAAGGCAAGGATCTATCCAGAGAAGCTAATCGCAGAAGCCTCAGCCTAATCACAGATCACACCCAGCCAACGCGAGTGGGAAATAGCATCAACCGCGATTCGTGCCCAGACTTAGCGTTCGTCAAAGGAATAAGGCAGGCAAGATGGGAAAACGACGGGGAGACGCTGAGCAGTGACCACTGCATCTTGCGCATCCAGATAGAAACACTTCCGATCAGGAAAGATTATGGCCAAGCTAGACTCACACAGTGGAAAGCCTATAGAAAGACCAGGGCGGAGTCCGAGGATACAGAGATCAAGGACATTAAGGATTGGGTAGAGGGTATCAAATCCGACTGGGAAAAAGTCACTAAGAAGGTCACTCTCACCAACAAAACGCCCAACGTGGATAAACATCTCTTACACCTCTGGGATGCTAGACGGGGGTTGCTAAAGAGATGGAAAAGGCAGAAGCACAACAGAAAGCTCAAGCTAAAGATCGCCGAGGTCACAAAACAAGCCCAAGAATATGCGATGGAGCTCTCAAAACGGGACTGGGACCAGAAATGCAACGATCTACAGGAGACTCTTGGTTTGGCCAAGACGTGGGCATTGCTAAGGGCTCTCATAGACCCAACTAAGACCAAATGTGAAAACCATAAGACAATCCAAAGGATCGCGCACAAATTCCAAGGAACAGACTGGGAACTGCTAGAGAACATCAAGCAGCGATACATCGGTGACGAAACGGGCGCCGACTACAGCTCGCCGTACACGGGAGAAGCAAATCCCACTCTTGACGAACCCATTACTATAGAAGAAGTCAGACACGCTGTTATGTCTGCCACAAAAAACACCACCCCAGGCAAGGATGGCATTATCAACGCCATGATTAGGAACTTGGACGAGAATTCAATCCACAGATTTACTGAATTCATCAACACACACTGGGAGCAGG
This sequence comes from Amblyomma maculatum, assembly GCF_055883805.1. Lineage (NCBI taxonomy): Eukaryota > Metazoa > Arthropoda > Arachnida > Ixodida > Ixodidae > Amblyomma > Amblyomma maculatum. The sequence continues at coordinate 99,320,582 of NC_139352.1, forward strand.
GGACCATCCCGAAAGACTGGTCTCATACGGAAATAGTAATGATTCCTAAATCCGGAAAAACTCCAAGCCTAGAAAATCTACGACCCATTTCATTGACGTCATGCTTGAGAAAGGTATACGAAAGAATTGTGCTTCAGAGATTGCAGACCCACCTGGAGGACAATGACCTCATGCCGCATACTATGTTCGGATTCCGAAAACATCTGTCAACACAGGACATCCTCTTGCAGATCAAGGAGGAGGTGCTTAACACGGTCCCGAAATACGGAGAAAACATCTTGTTCGCGCTCGACCTCAAAGCGGCATTCGACAATGTCAGTCACAGGGCAGTGCTAGACGGGCTCTGCAACTTAGAATGCGGGCAGAGAATACACAGCTACGTGAAAGCCTTCATGAGCAACAGAACCGCCACCGTTGGAATGGGCGGCATCAGGACAGACACCTTCCCGACCCCCAAAAAGACAACACCGCAGAGCTCAGTGATATCCCCTATGCTCTTTAACATTGTTATGATCGGCTTAGCAAAAAAACTTGAAGAACTTGAAGGAGTCAGACATGCTATCTATGCTGATGACATCACGATCTGGGTGACCAGGGGATCCTTAGGAGAAAAGCAAGACTGTTTGCAGAGAGCAGCAGATACTGTAAGCGCATACACCCGACATTGCGGCCTTGAATGTTCTCCGGAGAAATCTGAGGTGCTCAGAGTCCACAGAAGAGGGTACGATCTGCACAACTCCATAGACATCTACATAGGGGAAAAGAAGATCCCGGAAGTGTCGCAAATAAAAATCCTAGGCATGCGGATACAAAGCAACTGCCGTTTAGATCAAACAATCAGGCAGCTAACAAGTACCACCGCGCAGATCAGGCGAATGATAGCAAGAATCTCCAGCAGAAGACGAGGCATGTCCGAGGAGGACACCTGTAGGCCAGTACAGGCCCTCGTTGTAAGCCGAATTGTAAGCCCCTACCAAATTCCGCTCGAACATGAAAAAGAACAACTGGAGGCAATCCTGAGGAAAGCCTACAAACGCGCTCTTGGACTACCGGTCAACACCTCGACCGAAAAATTCAATAAACTGGGCATAAACAACACAGTGCAAGAGCACATCGAGGCCCACCTTCTCGCGCAGAAAATAAGACTCATGCAGACGCAAACGGGAAGGAACACGCTAAATATACGGGGCATGAGAGATGCTTGCAGAGAAATAAACAGCACGGGCGGCATACCGAAAGAAATGAGAGAGATCATTAAGGTCAACCCGATTCCGAAAAACATGCATCCGAAAATACACAAGGCCAGAAGAGAGGCAAGATCCGAGGCACACGAAAGAAGCCTCGCAGGGAAAAAAACGTATTGTACTCCGACGCGACCACATACAAAGAACAACGCGGAGCGGTAGCCAGTGTGGTCAAAGGTAACCAACGTGCCGACGCCAATGCCCGAGCATACGCCAACCGGGTGGCGCACAACGACGGGGAACCGGACGCAGTCACTAGACGCTATGGAGCCATCCTTGAACATCAAAGAGCATTAAGGAGGATCTATCCACCTCCCCACGAAGACCTCAATAGAGAGCAGTCGGTTGCCTGGAGACAGCTACAGACTAACACATACCCCAATCTGAGTCTACTCAGTAAAATCCACCCCACTACATATGAAAATAAATGCCCACTATGCGGAGAACCCCCTACACTCTACCATGTTACATGGGCCTGTCAAGAAACACAGGTAGCACCAATAAACACCACACCAACACCGGAGCAGCGGGAGGCTGCGCTGTCCTGCTCGACGCCTGACGACCAGCTCAAGCTGATTGACAGAGCGCGCAAGACAGCAAAGGCCACTGGGGCCCTGGACTGAGGGCCCCACCAATGCCGGGAGAATTCCCTTTGTGTAAATAAAGTTTTTCATTCATGCACAAATAATTACGGACTCGCAAGAAGCATGCAGAAGGTATAGCAGAGGACGCTTATCCACTGTGGCCATCCGAACTCAAGGCAATAATAATAACTGGTTCACAGGAAGGGAAAGGCACAGTATCTGTCACACTTGCTCTGTGGACACCTCTATCGCGCCGTAAGGGAAGAGGGAAGGTGGGAATGAAAGTGGAAAGATAAAAAGGGGAGCCGTAGTGGAGGGCTACAGAGTAATTTCGACCACCTGGGGATCTTTAACGTGCACTGACATTCCAACAAGACCCCTCGACTTGTCTTTGTGTCCACAAAAATTATACAGCTAATCTTGTCGACCTCCAAATTGTATATTCCTACGTGATGTTGACTCTCCTCCCTCTCCGCAAGCAGGACCCACCACTTCACATTCTCAATGTATACTGTCCTCCTAAACTGCAACACATTTCTTTTGCAGACCTTTTCAGCCGAGCGCTGAGAGTCGCGGGTCGAGACCCCCTCCTAGTTGTAGGCGACTTTAACGCCCCCAGTCGGCTTTGGGGCTACCACCGTGAAGAAAAGCGAGGGCGCAGGTTGGCGGATCTTGCGTCCACGCTGGGCCTCACTCTTCACACTGACCCCGTCCACGCAACCCGACTTGGTAACTCCGTGACAAGGGACACCTGTCCGGACCTCACCTTTACTTATAACATCCAACATGCAGACTGGGTCAACACCGAGGAAACCCTCGGCAGCGACCACTGCATTATCAATACCACAATCAGAACTCCTCCACTCTCTAAGCCCACAACACAAGCTCGTCTCCCAGATTGGACGAAATTCAGGCAAAATTTCGACAACACAACATCCATTACAGAGCAAGGGTACACCTCATGGTCCCAGCATTTGGTTTCACACCTTCGCTCCACCGAAACTCAGATTCAGCTTTCAGAGGTGGTATCGGATGTGGACAACCACCTGCTCCACCTCTGGGAAGCTCGGCACTGCCTCGTCCGCCGATGGTGGTGGTGGTAAGAACATTTATTTACACAAGGGCCAGGACGTATGTTTGGATCGGCCCATAAGGGACCGATCCTTACAAGCACTAGGTGGAGGTCCCTAGTTGGGGACCCCAGTGGCGGTTGCCGCCGCTCGGGCGCGTCCGACTAAGGCTTGTTGGGCCTGTAAGTCGTGGCAGCCGAGCAGGACCGCCTCCCAGTTCTCCCGGGTTGGGTTGGGGATGGGGGGAATAGCCGGGTTGGAGGGGCAGGCCCACACCATGTGATAGATGTCAGAAGACACCGCTCCACAGTGTGTGCAGCTGCCACTAAAGGAGGGGTCAAAATGTTTTAGGGCTGCCGGGCACAGCAATGTATTGGTGAAAAGGCGGAGAAGAAGCCGCTCATCCGCCTTTTTGAGACCTTTGCATGGGCTGGGATAAAGGCGATGACAATTTTGATAGTACGTCGTGATATCTTTGAAGGTGTAGGCCGGATTAAAATCGGGTTCCTGATCGGGTAGGGAGGAGAAAACAGCCCGGTGAGAGAGCGCGCGGGCGGCTGCGTCTGCTGCCTCGTTTCCTGCCAAACCCTGATGAGCAGGGGCCCATATAAGGTAGCGGTGTGCGGGGTCCGTATCCCGTATGCAGTTTAAGTAAATTTTATAGGCTAGTAAGGGAGTCCAGCCTTGTCTGACGTTCCGACAGGCTCCTCGCGAGTCGGTAATTATGTATTTTGAGTCGGAATGAGAGGCCGCGAGAGCAATCGCCACCTCTTCTGCGTGTGTTGTACTTTGGGCTCTGAAGGTGAGACCGTTAACTGTTTTGCTGTTGTGAACTACAGCGGCCGTGTACCATCCCCCGTGGTGAGGGCCGGAGGCGTCCACGTAGTATACACCTGTTTTGTTGCCATAATGTCGGGCTAGGGCTTCCGCTCGTGCCAAGCGCCGACCATTATGATCTTCGTGTGACATATTCGCTGGCAGAGGTCGCACGTAGAGGGCGCGTCTCCACAATTCTGGGATGCGAAACCTGTCTTCCATGAGTGTGGTGTGTTGGATATGGAGTCGAGCAAGAAGGCGGCGACCCGACTCCGTTTGCGACAAACGCGTGTACTGATTTGTAAGGTGCGCCTCCCGGAGCTCCCGAAAAGTATTCACCACCCCAAGGGTCATAAGACGGCTGTTTGAAGTAGTGATGGGGAGGTCCAGGGCACGCTTGACAATTTTGCGAAGGATAACCTCAAGGGCATCCTCCTCTTGTTTCCGCAGGTGGAGATAAGGTGTCGAATATAGAATCCGACTAGTCACGAAGGCGTTTGCCAGCCGCAAGGCATCCTTACTTCGCAACCCCCCGCGTTTGTTTGAAACCCGGCGGACCATGCGGCCCACCTGGTCCCCCACCTTACGGAGTTTGGCCAATGTAGTGTCTGACCGTCTGTGTTTGTGTATGTAGAGTCCAAGTACCCGTATCTCGTCAGCTTCGTGTATGGGACCACTGTCTAAAGAAAGAGTGATTTGAGTTGTGCACTTTCGCGAGGGGCGGAGGTGCACAAATTCTGATTTTTGTGGTGAACACTGAAGACCACAGCGGCGGGCGTAGCTGTCTACTATCGTCGCCGCTGTTTGCAGGCTGGTTTCAATGTCCCCGATACTGCCATGCGTGGCCCACAGGGTGATGTCATCGGCATACAGGGCGTGCTGCACACCAGTGACACCATCGAGCTGGGCAGGCAGGTGCATCATAGCCAAATTGAAGAGCAGCGGGGAAAGTACTGCGCCTTGGGGGGTTCCCCGCGTGCCGAGTAGGTAAGGACCATGCTCATTATCTTGGATGCGAATGTAGCACTGACGATCCGTGAGAAATTGCTTGATGTATTGGAATGTGTTGAGACCACAGTCGGTCTGGCTTAGGTGGGTGAGTATAATCTCGTGTGTTACATTATCAAATGCCCCTTTGAGATCTAAGGCGAGTACTACCCGGTCATTATGGGGGCATTCAAGTGGGTCAAGGACTTCCCGATTGAGTTGCAGGAGGACATCTTGAGCGGATCTGTGTGGGCGGAATCCGAACATGGTGCCTGCGAATACATGTTTTTGTTCAAGATATTCAGATAGCCGGTCCCGCACCATCGTCTCCATTAGTTTGCCCACACAGGAGGTGAGAGAGATGGGACGGAGGTTATCTGTGTCAATTGGTTTCCCTGATTTAGGAATAAAGGTTACCAGAGCTGTTTTCCAGTCGCTTGGCAGGGGGATGTCCCCGCGCCAAATCGCATTGATGTAGTCAAGGAGGGACTGGTATGCCGAGTCGGGCAGGTTCGTCAAAAGTTTGACGGTGACCTTATCCCTTCCCGGGGCAGTGCCCCGTTTCATTTTGGCAAGAGCCGCCCGCAGATCATGGAGTTGGAAAAGTTGATCCAGCTCTGTGTTTTCTCTGCCTGCATAAGAGTATGATGATCCACGGGGGTCTTGGGCTGTACACAGATACTGGTCCCGGAGTTTCTGTGCCAGTTGAGTAGTGTTGCCCGAGAAAGCATGCATGGCTCTCTGCAAATGTTTCTGTGTTTCGGTTCGTGTTTGGGTTGGGTCGATGAGGGCTCGAAAGAGGCTCCATGTGTTGCGGCTAGACATTTGTCGCGCGGCCGTGTTGCATCTATCCACCCTGTTGGAGTCGGCGAGATGGGCCGCGTACTCAGCCGCTTTCTGGGTGAGCTCGGCAATTCGAGCTTTAAGCTTTCTGTTGTGTTTCTGGCGTCGCCAACGGCGGACGAGGCTGCGACGGGCTTCCCAGAGGTGTAGGAGGTGGTTATCCACGTCCGTAACCGCCTCTGAGAGCTGGATATGTGTTTCATGCGAGCGAAGGTGTGTCAGCAGCTGTTGGGACCATGCTGAGTAGCCCTGCTCGGAAATGGGTGTGTTATCAAGTGAGTCAAAATTTTGCCTGAATTTCGTCCAGTCTGGGATACGGGCTTGTGTTGTGGGACGTTTGAGCGGGCGTGTGTGTATTGTAATGTTAAGGATGCAGTGGTCACTACCGAGGGTTTCCTCGGTGTTGAGCCAGTCTGTGTGTCTTATGTTGCGAGTGAAGGTTAAGTCCGGACACGTATCCCGTGTCACGGAGTTTCCTAACCGTGTTGGGCAGACCGGGTCAGTGTGGAGGGTGAGGCCCAACGTGGACGCAAGTTCCGCCAACTTACGTCCGCGCGACTCCTTCTTGCGATACCCCCACAGCTGACTGGGAGCGTTAAAGTCGCCCACGATCAGGAGGGGATCGCGACCCGCTACTCTTAGCGCGCGGCTGAAGAGGTCCGCGAATGTCACTCGCTTGAGTTTGGGAGGGCAGTACACGTTGAGTACATGCAATGGCGGGTCCCTGCGGCGGAGTGGTAGAATTGTCACCATTACATAGGAATAACCTAGTTGGAGATCGAGATCCACCAAGTTGGCTGTGCATGCTTTGTGTACGAGAAGACAAGACGCGGGATCCTGTTGGAACGTCGTGTAATTTGAAAGTGTGGCGCCTAGGCCTGGCTCCTGGAGGGCAACCACGGCTGGTACACACTCGAATGTTTCAAGGTAGAGGCGGAAATTGGCCCGCTTAGTGCGGTCCTTAAAGCCTCTACAGTTCCATTGTGTTATTAATGTTGAGATGGCCGAATTGGAGGTAGAAGAGCGCCTTTGACTAAGGTGTCTCACCATGATTTAACATTTTTGGAGGGGAGGAGGAGGGAGTGGCTGCCCCAGAGCCAACTACCTGCGGCACCAAGGGGGTTGCGGATGGAGCGGGGCAGCTGTCCTCATTGCCCGAATCAATGATCCGACGGTTGAATTTTGCAGGACGGGATACGTCCCTAATGGGCCCCGACCGACGGAGGAGGCGGGGGTTGTCCGAGATGTGTTTTGAGACGACCGCCGGTATGGCAGTTATGACCTTGGTGAAGATCTGGTCCATAGCGGCTTCTATCATAGATTGCATTTTTGAGGATAAGCGTTCCTCCATCGCGGAGATTGCTGTCACGAGGGCTGGCGAGAGCTCCGCGTCGCTCTCCATCGCGTCCGAGTTCTGCGAGCTCGGAGCGGCGGACGCCAATTTTGATTCTAAATTTTGAATTTTGTTCAGTAAAATTTCATTCTGTGCCCGGAGCACGTCAATCTGTTTTTTGTATTCCGCATTGAGCGCGGAGACGGTGAGTGGGGAAGAGGGGGGCTGGGGAGAAGAGGAGGCTATCCCCGCCCAGCTGCTCACCTGTTTGCAATGTTGGGGCGCAGATGCCCGGGCGCCGGCAGCGCCACCCGTCTTAAGAGCCGGGAAGTGGTGCTTGTCCATGCCGCTGGGCGGTGGCGGTGGAGGCGCCTTCTTCTTCCCAGGCGGCGTTTTGATGTCGGTGGCAGGATCAGCAGGCGGCGTTCCGCCATTGCCACCTGGAGCTTGTTGCCTTGGCTGCCGCCGTTTTGCTGGGGGCTCACGGCGTTTGGCCTTGGGGCCTGGTGCCTTGAGCTGGCGGAATTTTCCCGTGCAGTCACGTGAGTTGGTAGGGTGGGCTTGCCCGCAGACTGCACAGGATGGACTGCATTCATGAGGTGCCTTGACCCCGTCGACGGTCGGCACCGTTTGGCCACACAGGCCGCACTTTTCGTTGTCCGGGCAGGGGCATGTGTCCGCCCGGTGGCCCACAGTACCGCATCGCACGCAGGCCGGGACAGTTCGCTTGTACGCACGTACAAGGGTCACTTCCGAATTATAGTGAATAAATCGCGGCACCACTTTGCCCACAAAAGTGAGCGCCGCGACGTTTGATTTCCCAAGCTTGCGGATATCGGCAAGCTCTCCAGCACGCCACTGGATCTTGTTTTGGAGTGACTCACTGGTCTCGTAGTTTGCTACGGTGATGACGCCGCGACACACATCACCAGTGAGTTTCAATTGGCCGTACATGGGGAGCTGACCTTTGGGTGACGCAATTTCGAAATCACGCAGAAGCTTGTCAGCGACGTGCGGTTGTCGGGTGCCTGCGACGATAAGATTTTGCTCCCACGTGGGGAGGAGGCTGAGCGATGCTGCGGCCTGGGTGCCCAGGTAGGCCGCGAACGCTGCTCCCAGCTCGCCATGTTGGAAGACATCCTTGAGAGCGACGGTCACCCGGGGCTTCAGGATGATGACAATGTCTTCGGGGTGAAGCCGAGGAAGCGGCTTTGGTTTCCAAATGGGTCCAGAGTTACGCGGGGGCCCGCCGTGAAGTGCTGCAGCGCGCACAGCAGCGTTTTGCTGTGTTGAGGGGTCATTCAACTTGGTGTCCGCCTTCTTGGCGTTCCGCTTGCTGGAGCGGCGTTCAACCAATTTGAATAGCCTCGCGTTCTCGATGGGCGCAGAATCCGGGCTATCAGGCGCAGACGTTGCCGAAATCTCTGACCAGGTCATGGTGGCCGGGTCGTAGCCACGTTGTAACTGTTGAGCCATCTTGCCGCTGTTGGGCGACTCACCCACGGCCGGGCTGCGGCGCAGCCATTAGGCCTAGCGTCGCCGCCACGACACGCAAGTGATGATCGGCCCTAAAAATGCCTTAATAGTCCCACCTGTGTGCGGGTGGTGTCCACAGGTAGCTGCCAATTTCACGCAGACAATCGCAGCTGACTTGATGGGGTTGAGGTCGAATGAGGCTCCAGCCAAAACTTTGGTGGAGCCGATACGCTGCACGTCCTCTCGCTTCGCGCGCTCACAGCGCCCCCTCCGCCGATGGCGCCGGCAGAAACATAACAGAAACTTTAAAGCTCAAATTGCCGAGCTCACCCAGCGAGCGGCTGAGCACGCGGCCCAGCTCGCCGACTCTAACTGGCTGGATAGGCGCAACACGGCAGCGCGTCAAATGTCCAGCCGAAACACATGGCGCGTCTTTCGCGCCCTCATTGATCCAACTCAGACCCATAGAGAAACGCAAAAACATCTTCAGCGTGTAATCCACACCTTCTCTGGTAATACTACACAACTCGCGCACAAACTCAGGGAGCGGTATTTGTGCAACATACAGGACACCCGTGGGCAGGCGTACTCTTATGCAGGCTCTGAGAACGCTGAGCTTGATCAGCCGTTCAAGCTCCACGACTTACGGGCAGCCCTGGGCAAAATGAAACGTGGTACTGCACCTGGCCAGGACAAAATCACTGTTAAATTACTAGCTAACCTTCCCGACTCAGCTTATGCTACTTTATTGGACTACATCAATGCAATATGGCGAGGAGATACGCCCCTCCCCATTGATTGGAAAACCGCTGTGGTCACATTCATACCAAACGCCGGCAAAGTAATAAACACGGACAACCTTCGCCCCATCTCTCTTACCTCTTGTGTGGGCAAACTTATGGAGACGATGGTGCGGGACCGGTTGTCTGAGTACCTTGAGACACAACATGTCTTCGCGGACACCATGTACGGATTTCGCCCACACAGATCCGCATAGAATGTCTTGCTTCAACTACATCGGGAAGTCCTTGACCCCCTCGAGTGCCCTCATAACGACAGGGTCGTACTCGCCCTGGATCTTAAGGGGGCTTTCGACAATGTAACGCATGATTTTATTCTCACTCATTTAAGTCAAACCAACTGTGGCCATCGTGCCTTCCAATATATCCGCCAATTCCTCACAGACTGCCACTCTTACATCCGCATTCAGGATAACGAACACGGTCCCTTCCCCCTAGGTACCAGGGGAACGCCGCAAAGCGCAGTGCTTTCTCCCCTGCTATTCAATTTGGCCATGATGCGCCTGCCGGCCCAGCTGGGTGCTGTCGGGGGCGTGCAGCATGCTCTGTACGCCGACGACATCACCCTGTGGGCCACACAGGGCTCGCTTGGAGACATTGCGGCCAGCCTGAAGCAGGCGGCGACTATAGTAGACCGCTATGCTAGCCGCTGCGGCCTTCAATGCTCCCCACAGAAATCGGAATTTGTGCACATCCGCCCCTCTCCCAAATGCACTACTAAAATTCAACTTACTCTTCATACAGGTACAATTCCAGAAACACAAGAAGTCCGAGTACTGGGACTCTTCTTTCACCAACACCGCAAGCCAGACACCACATTGGCTAAACTCCGCAAAGTGGGGGACCAGGTGGGCCGCATGGTCCGCCGGGTTTCCAGAAAACGCGGGGGGTTACGAAGCAAGGATGCCTTGCGGCTGGCAAACGCCTTCGTAACCAGTCGAATCCTTTATTCGACTCCATATCTCCACCTGCGGAAGCAAGATGAGGATGCCCTCGAGGTCATTCTCAGCAAAATCATTAAGCGGGCCCTCGATATTCCGGTGAATACCTCAAACCAGCGCCTCATGGCGCTGGGAATGGTGGACACCTTCAGGGAATTGAGGGAAGCGCACCTCGCAAATCAATATACGCGTTTGTCGCAGATGCAGTCGGGCTGCCGCCTTCTTGCCCGGCTCCATATCAAACATACGACACTTATGGAAGAACGGGCACGCATTCCAGCGCCGTGGAGATGCGCCCTCCGCGTACGCCCTCTTCCCGCCAAAATGACACGCGAAGACCAGGATGGCAGATGCCTGGCGCGGGCTGAAGCCCTGGCACGCCATTATGGTTCTAACCCCGACGTTTTTTATGTGGACGCCTCTGGCCCGCACCATGGGGGGTGGTACGTGGCCGCAGTCGTCCACGAGGCGAAAACAGTCAACGGTCTTAGCTTCAGGGCCCGCAACATAACTCATGCGGAGGAGGTCGCCATAGCATTGGCTGCTTCCCACTCGGACTCTAAATATATAATTTCCGACTCGCGAGGGGCCTGTCGCAACGTCGAACAGGACTGGACCCCTTATCTAGCCTACCGAATACTTCAACATAGCTCCTGCGTTGGGGACCCCGCTACCCGATATACTATTTGGGCTCCTGCTCATCAGGGGCTGGCTGTAAACGAGGCTGCCGACGCCGCCGCCCGCGCGCTCTCTCTCCGGGAAGTTTCCTCCTCCTCCCCCTCCGATCAGGACGCTGATCCTAATCCGGCTTATACATTCAAAGATATCGTAAATTACTACCAATCTAGCCACAGCCTTTACCCCCGCCCATGTAAAGGCCTTTCAAAGGCGGATGAGCGGCTCTTACTAGCCTCTATACCAACACACTGCTGTGCCCGGCAGCTCTAAAACACTTCGACCCTGCTTTCTCTGGCAGCTGCCCGCACTGTGGGGTGGTGTCGTCGGACATCTACCACATGGTATGGGCCTGCCCCTCAAATCCGGCTATCCCCCCTCACCCCAACCCAACCCGGGAGAACTGGGAGGTGACCCTGCTCGGCTGCTCCGACCTGAAGGCCCAACGGGCCTTAGTCGGGCGAGCCCGAGCGGCGGCAGACGCCACTGGGGTCCCGAACTAGGGACCTCCACCTAGTGTTTGTGAGGGTTGGCCCCTTCAGGGTCAGCTCATGCATAACCTCCTGTATTTGTATCCTATATAAATGTTTTCCACCCCCAACACACAGCACAGAACATGGACGCCACTTCGTCTCGCCTCTATCGAGAAATCACCTTTTCGAGATGTTTCATATTGTGGGCACCAGGACATGAGACTGTCAAGGTAACCAACGTGGCTACGCCAATGCCCGAGCATACGCAAACCGGGAGGCGCACAACGACTGGGAACTGGACGCAGTCACTAGACGCTATGGAGCCATCCTTTGAACATCAAAGAGCTTTAAGGAGGATCTACCCACCTCCCCACGAAGAGGTTAATAGAGAGTAGTCGGTTGCCTGGAGACAGCTACAGACTAATACATACCCCAACCTGAGTCTACTCAGTAAAATCTATCCAACAACATATGAAAATAAATGCCCGATATACGGGGAACCCCCACACTCTACCATGTTACAAGGGCGTGTCAAAAAACACACGTAGCACCAATAAACACCACACCGACACCGGAGCATGGGAGGCTGTGCTGTCCTGCTCGACGCCTGATGACCAGCTAAAACTGATCGGCCGAGCGTGGAAGATGGCAAAGGCCACTGGGGCCCTGGACTAAGGGCCCAACCCACGCCGGGAGAATTCATCATCATCATCATCATCATCATCATCATCATCAGCCTGATTATACCCACTGCAGGGCGAAGGCCTCTCCCATATTTCTCCACTTAACCCGGTTCTGTGCTAGCTGCATTCACTTGACCCCTGCGAACTTCTTGTTCTCATCCGCCAACCTAACTTTCTGCCGCCCCTTGCTACGCTTTCCTTCCCTTGGAATTTCCTTTGGCTAAATAAAGTTTTTGATTCATTCATTGCAATTCGTCTGGTGGAAGTAACAGAGAGCAACAATAAAGAATCTCCGTGGAATCCAATGCCGGAACGTGTGTGCTGTGGGATGTCAGTTGTTGTTGTGGCTGTGGGAAGAAGGAAAAGAAAATGCACCGGCCTGCAACTGGCTCTGTACCTGAGCCACCTTTGCTGCCTCGTGCGGACAAAAGAGAAAATAGAGAATAAAAACAAGAGGGAGAGACAGACGCGCGCCGCAACAGCCGTCGTCCACCACCTAAGTGGTGGCGGATGCAATGACGACCTACAACAGATAAAAATTTGGAGGATGCTTAAGCTTCGCTTCAAGAGTGGAACGCGATAGCGTTATTGCACCTCGTCGAGAAAACATATTAAACGCAAGGGTATTGGGGCATCCTCGCACCGGTACCCGCGCGGCCCGAAGGGGAGAAACGGGTGAGCGAAGATAGTGATCTAAAGAAAGGAAAGACGCTTGATTCTGCACGTCAGGGGCGAGTGGCGCGCCACTTGTCGGGGCAGCGCCGCACATTGCGAGGAGGGGTTCTTCTGTGTTTGCCGCAAGATGGCTCTGCATGTGCGCAGAGCGCAGAAGAAATGTAGCGGAAACGTACTTCGCTACTCGTGTCACTGCGACTTTTTTAAATAACATGCTCATAATTACTGATATACACCGCAGTATAACGTTCTACGGCACGTTTCTAAGGCAACACCGCATTCACTAGAAGCGCTTTTGTACCGCTTTCAAGCATCGAACTCGTGGCTGAGTGGTAGCGTCTCCGTCTCACTCTCCGGAGACCCTGATTCGATTCCCACCCAGCCCATCTTGGAAGTTTTCCTTTTTCTTTATGAAGTGCATGCCGGGATTTATCGCTCACGGCCAACGCCGCCGACGACACCGGCTTTTCTGCTACACGAGCTCCTTAACGCTGCCGCGTTAAAACTTCGGTGGCTAGCTAGCCCCCGCAGCAAGCGGCGTCGACCTACCGTCCCAACCCCGTAGGGCCAGGAACAGCCACTCTTCACCACCTCCCCATAATGGGACCCTGTCAGTGCGCGTTAAAGATCTCCAGGTTGTACCAATTATTCCATAGCCTTCCACTATGGCTCATGTTTATCTCTTTCCCCTTTCACTCACACCTTACTCCCTTCCTTTACAGCGCCTTCAGATGCCCCGCCGGGGTGGTGCAGTGGTAAGACGCCCGACTACTGTGCCGGAGTACCCGGTTCGAACCCGACCTTTGCGGCTGCGTTTCGATGAAGGCGAAACGAAGAGGCGTCCGTGTGCTGTGCGATGTCAGCGTACGTTAAAGATCCCCAGGTAGTCGAAATTACTCCGTAGCCCTCCACTACGGCTCCTCTTTCTCTCTTTTTACTTTTCACGCCCACCTTCCTTCCTTTCCTTACGGCACGGTTGAGGTGTCCACAGAAAAGAAGTGAGACAGTTACCACGCCTTTCCCTTGCTATAAATCAATCAATCAGGTGTCTACAGAACAAGTGTGATAGATGCTCCTCATTTTCTTTTTTGTGAACCGATTAACAATAATTATACCGCTACAGAGGGGGAATTTCGGCGTAAGGAGTCCTGGGTGAACAACAGTCAGGTGGCAGGGGAGAGGAGGCTTCGGGATTGTAGCCGTGCGCCACGTCACCTGCTGCAATTTTGTAAACGATTTGTGCGCGACGTCGGTGAGCGTTAGGGAGCCGCAAGCGGTCGAACTTATTGGGGCTTTGTATACAAAGCGACCTCCATATCCCGAGTCACATTCCGATATCAAACTCTATACAATCAGCGAAATTTTCAGGGAGCGACCACCTGCTCTGGCATTTCATGTTGGCCTTATGCACGGGCATCTTAGCGCATTTAGTTAGTCATCTAGGCGCTATAAAATGGAAGCAACAAAAAAAGCAGCACATTTCTTCTGTAAACTATGTTAACCGTTAGCCAGGTCCACTGTTTCGATAAAGATCTGTGATCACCAGGAGGAATGAAACGTTTCTGTTACACAGTTCGCTCAGTGGAATTGATTTAACTTGCGAATGACTCGCATTCGCATGCTGCTCCTGGCATTTATTCATGTTTTCTGCTATAGCCTTTAACACCAGTCGCATGCCTTTAGCACCCGTAGCATGCAGTATTGACGTGGAGCTCGAAGGTGGCACCTTGTGCTCACTGTGGTTCAGTTTGTGTTGTGGCATCGCAGGTGCCTCGCTGAGGCGCGCACATAGAAGCGTTAGACATTGGATTGGATTGGTAAAACGTTTATTCGGGGCCTGCAGTAGAACGCGAGCTCGCGCGCGCGCTCCGGACGGGGCCTACGTCGTCCTCTGGGCTGCTTCCAGTCGCGGCGGGATCCTCCCAGACTTAGCTTCTTCCTGGTACTTGCTACAATTCCACAGCATGTGTGCGAAGCCGGCCGTCTCCGTTCGGCAGACTCTGCATTTGTGTGTCGGGTGCGTCTCGGGATACATTCGTCATCAGCGACATTGGCGTCATCAGCGACGGGCTGGGGAGTGAGCCCTTCTGTAGCTGTCTGAATAAAACGGCTTGCTCTCGACTTAGCCCCGAGCAAGGGGGGGGGGGGGGGGAACAGTTCTGCGAGCTAGGCGGAACACCTTGGTTATTTCGTTGTAGCCGGTCATTCGGTCTTTGGTGCTGAACCACAGCGGCCAGTCGACCGAGGCGCGGTCCGTTAGCGCGCGCGCCTCGGCGTGTGCCATCTCGTTGTGGTTGGCGTTGCGGTCTGACGCCTCGCCCGCGTGCGCCTGGAACCACTTGATTCTCACTTGTCTGCTGCCATCGTCGTTCTTGGTTGCCTGCAGTATGCGCACAGCTTCTTTCGCTATCCTGCCTTTGGCGTAATTTCTCACCGCCTGCCTCGAGTCGTATAGCACTGTGTGGCAGTCGCGGTCGGCGATGGCCAGGGCGATGGCCACCTCCTCCGCTTGCTCTGCCTTGGTGCATCTCGTGCTGGCGGTAATGCGAACGGTGCCGGTCGCGTCGACGACGACCGTCGTGAGCCCGTGTATCTTGGCATACTCAGCCGCGTCAACGTAGCGTGCGTGTGTGTCGGCCACGTGCTGGTCTATCAGCGCCTTGGCTCTGGCTGCTCTCCCCCCTTTGTTATACTCCGGGTGCATGTTCTCCGGTACCGAGTCCACTCTGATGTTGCGCCTGATCTCATCGGGGACGAAGAGCTGCGTCTGCTCCCTGCCTTGATATCTAATTCCCAGGTTGTCCAGGATTTTCCGGCCGGCCTTGGTCGTAAACAGTCTTTCGAGCTGTGCGGCACGTTGGGCCTCCGCTATCTCCTCCAGCGTGTTGTGCACCCCTAGCTGCAGGAGGCGTTTGGTGCTCGTTGTTTCGAACAGTCCCAGTGCCGTCTTGTAGGCTCTGCGGATGAGTTAACGCCAGAACTGCAGAAGCCAAACTCAGGTCATATAGTACCTACCAAACGAATCCGTCCACCTGCATTCTCGTGCACACAGTGCACCATCGTGACAATAGATTTGGAGTTAAGAAAAGAAATTGATCATACATTTATTCAACTCCTACCAAACAGACGGTCCAGCAAAAGTGCGTTTATTCTAAACATTTATAGCAGGCCGCAACAACGCCAAGCCACTTTTGGCGAAATCTTCCTAAAGGCGATGCGTATAGCCAGCGGATTGTCTTTAGTGGTGGTTGGGGACTTTAACGCGCACAGCTACCAATGGGGATACCATAAGGAGGACGCAAAAGGCAAGAAATTAGCCGCGGTCATAGCCGACGCGGCACTAACCACTCTTACGGACCCGCTGTACCCTACTCGAATAGGAAATAGGGTCTCCCGAGACACATGCCCGGACCTTTCGCTGGTCCGGAACGCTAAAAATTACGAATGGCACAACACAGAGGACACTCTCGGGAGCGATCACTGCATCCCAAAAATCGAGTTAGATTCAACCAAAATTCGTAAAAAGAGGAGAGCAGCTTGCGTCATCGATTGGAAAAAGTTCAGGGAATTGGCAACCCAAGCACTGGGTGCGGACGCATCAAAATATGAGGATTGGGCCAAATCGCTAATTCAAACCAAGAACCGTTTCACGCGCAAACTCTAGACCACTGAAGACACCGCGGCAGTAGACAACCACATCCTACACTTGTGGGAAGCCAGGAGATCTCTTACTAAGAGATGGAAGAAACAGAAACACAACCGTAAGCTTAAAATTAGAATTGCCCAGATAACCAAGGAGGCGGAAACATACGCGTGGTTTCTAGCAAAAACCAACTGGATGTCCAGATGCGATTCCCCCCGAGGCACCCTCAGCACGAAAAGTACATGGAGCCTTCTCAGGTGCCTGATTGAACCTAATAATTCAAATGGCGAACAGAGCAGGAACTTGAAAAGGGCACTTAATGACTTCGAAGGCACGGACGAACAGCTCGCCGCCAAACTAAAAGAGGAATACTTAGGTTCGACCGTAGACGAAGATGAGGAATTTAGAGCATGCACTGAAGATATAAACCCAAAATGAAATGCAGAATTCACCGTCGCGGAAATTAAAACCGCATTAATGAGTATGAGGCGAGGAACGACACCGGGAGACGACCAGATAACGGTCGGTTTTCTGGCCAACCTCAATGATCAAACTCTACAAGGTTTTACGACCTACATTAAAGATTGGTGGGACTCGGGAGTGCTACCGAATGAATGGAAAACATCCATAGTGACGTCCATTGCCAAGCCCGGCAAAAAGATAAACAGAGACAATTTAAGACCAATCTCTGTCACGTCTTGCGCCGGTACGCTCATGGAGACGGTAGTGAGGCAAAGGCTGTCCTATTATTTGGAACAGCATGAGCTGCTGCCACCCTCTATGTTCGGCTTCCGACCACATTTTTCAGCGCGGGATGTATTGCTCCAAATCAATAGGAAAGTCACTGATCCCCCTTTCGGGAGTTAAGGAGACAGGGTTATTTTGTTCCTGAATCTGAAGGGGGCCTTTGACAACATTAAACACAGTAAAATTCGGAAAAATTTAAACGCAACCAATTGCGGCGAGAAAACATTTAGCTACATAAAAAACGTCTTAGAAAATCGGAAATCTTATATCAGACTGGGCAATGAAAAATTCGGACCCATCGATATGGCAACCCGAGGAACACCTCAAGGAGCTGTTCTCTCTCCGCTGCTCTTTAACGTTGCCCTCATAGGCCTCCCAGAGAGACTTAACGCTGGGGATGGCGTATGCCACGCCATCTATGCGGACGACATTACCCTCTGGTCGTGCCGGTGCAACCTAAGGCAGATGGAGGAGGCCCTCCAAGAGGCCGCCTCGGTAGTAGAAAACTATGCTCGGGAATGTGATCTAGAATGCGCTCCGAATAAATCAAAACTTTTGCACATTGCAAAGCATAAAGACCCAGAACAATACATACACATTTACGTAAACGGCATTCCGATACCAGAGGTGAGCACACTTTGGGTATTGGGATTGCAAATTGATAACCGGGGTAACAATGCCAGAACCCTGAAGAAAAATTAAAGTCCACATGCGAACAAATTAGTAGGATCATTGGCAGGATATCCGGCAAGCACGGTGGACTTCTTGAAAAAGAAATCGTTCGCCTGGTGCAGGCGTTCGTCGTCAGTCGTGTGGTGCACGTGGCATTCTACCTCAAGCTGAGGAAGAGCGATCGTGGCACGCTCGACTCGATGATTCGGGCGGCGGTAAAAAAGGCTCTAGGACTCCCGGCCAGACCGTCTACAGAGCTCCTGCTCCAACTTGGGATCCATAATACATTTGGGGAGCTGATTGAGGCCCACAGAACAAGCCAAATTGCTAGGCTGTCGGTGACCAGCAACGGCAGGCAAGTCCTCCAAGACCTCAATCGAGGGCTTCTCCCCACCACAGAAAACAGAGTGGACATCCCGGAAGTGTAGAGAAATACTTTGACGGTTAAGCCGCTCCCCAAAAACCTCAATTGGGAGTATAATCAGAGGAGGCGTGAAGCCAGAGCAAACTTTATACAAAATAACTATGGCAGTAAGACAGGCACATATTACCTGATTGTGGTGGTGGTCGTGAAAACATTTATTATAATACATATAGGTATTGTGAGCCCTCCGCGGATCTTCTTTCATTTGTACATACCATTATCTTCTTCTTCCTCTTGTACATACCATCATCACGTCCCGCGGCGCCGGCTCCGGCGCGCCCTTGGGTTTTCTCCATCAGATTAAACGCTGACACGGCATACCTTGCCTTGCCTTCACGCCCTTGCCGTCTGGACCTGGCCTTCTTTCACAAGTGGTGGAGGTGAAAATCGATCCCCTTGCTGCCTTGTGCCCTGCCTCTCGCTGGAGCTACGTTCCGGTCGCCGTTTAACAACTACCATCGTCATGTCAACCGAGAGCAGTCCCGACCTGGCCGGACCCTCTACCTCGGCTACACCGCCGCCTCCGATGGTGCCCTCACGACAACGCGACCCGCCGCTGTTCGCTGGTCGTCGCGACGAAGACGTCGATGACCGGCTTGACACTTATGAGCGCTGCAGTGCCTACAACCGGTGGGATGATGCTTTGAAATTTCTGAACGTATCTTTCTACCTTATTGAGGTAGCCAGAAATTGGTTTATTAACCGCGAGCCCCACACCACAAACTGGCCCGCCTTCAATCAGCAGTTCCGACAGTACTTCGCCGACCCGGCTGTTCGGACCGAGATCGCAAGATAGAGGCCGTGCTGGCACTCTGTCGGCGTATCAGTCCCACCATGCCGGAATCTGAACTTTTACACTATGTCTTGAAGGGAATCAATTCAATGGCTTATAACACCCTAATTGCCCAGAATCCATCAAGTGTTGATTCCATTATAACGACCTGCCAACGCCTCGACCAGCTACAGTCCTCCCGATTGCAGCCCGGCTTCACTACTGCCCCGACCTCTACTGACCTCGATCTACGAGCCATGATTCGAGCAATAATCCGCGAGGAGCTCCAAGCCCTCAGCCCTCTTTGTGCCGGCACGGGTGCGATCATTCGTCTCCTCCTCCTAACGACGCCGGCCTCCGCCACATCATTAAAGAAGAGTTGGCCACAATCAACCGCCCTGTCACACCTGACCCTCCTGCACCTCGCCCAGCACCGACGTACGCTCACGTCGCTGCATCCCCTTTTCCTTTTGTTCCCCCACCCCAAGCACCACCCTACAACCCCGTTAACGCCATGACCACGGCTCAACCAACGCCACCCTATTACGCACCTTGGCGCCCTTCTCACCCAGTGTGCTATTATTGTGGAATTCGAGGCCATATATCTCGCTTTTGTCGCCGACGCATTCAGAACGAGCGACGTGGTTATGACGCCTTCGAAAGTGACATACCTGCATATTATCAGCGACGACCAATTCCCAGCCAACCTCGTCGATTCTCTCCACCGCCGGTATCCTCGTCTGAACCAAGTGGGGCTCATGTATCCCGACGCCGGTCCCCTTCCCATACCGTCGCTCTGTTTCGACACTTCGACCAGCAACAACTGTTCCTGTCCGTAATTCGAAAAACTAAGCGATGCAGTTTCCGGAGGTGAAACTGCACATTGCGAACTTACAAAAAGTCCTCCTCATCGCCCGTATGATATGATTTTCGTTTTAGCTGAAGGATTACCGGTCGAAGCTTTGATTGATACAGGAGCTGCACTTTCTGTTATTCATGATGATTTGTGCCACCGTTTGCGGAAAGTAACGACAACATATGATGGACCTGAACTTCGTAGAGCAAATGGCGTCCCTCTGCACCCTTCAGCAAAGTGTACAGTTGGAGTTGTTATAGACGGCGTCGGCCACCATGTGCAGTTTGCTGTGCTTTCACCGTGTGCGCATTTGATGATTTTTGGATGGGATTTTTTGTCAACCACTTCAGCGTTAATTTCTTGTGGCAACCGTGTCATCCATATGACAGACAGTGATTTTTCATCTGACATTTTTACACGGCATCATTCCCTCATTGCCGCAGCTGATACTGTATTGCCTCCACAGTGCGAAACACTTATTACCTTTGTTTCTGAGCACATCAGTGACGGGGATGTACTCATCGCACCATCTCATCGTCACCTTGCACGTGGAATCGCCTTCCCATCAAGTCTTGTACGATTCCGCAGCAGCTCAGCGATAGTAGTTGCCACAAACACTTTCCGTGAATCCCTCGTGCTGACTAAAGGAACTTCCCTGCCATGCATAGTGGATGCTCACCCTATATCCATGATGGTGCTCACTGCCCCGCTACCTCCGCAACGTGATTCATCGCAAGTCTCTCTTTTCATGCTGTCGAAGACAATCAATCCGAACCTCATGCCGCACCAACGTCAAGAATTGCTGCAATTGCTTCAAGCCCACCAAGCCATTTTTGATGCCACTTCCCCACCACTGGGACGGGCTAGTGTTGCACATCACCGCATCCTTACCGAAGGTAACTCAATTTACGCCGACGACCTTATCGGGTTTCTCTCTCGGAACGAAAAGTAATTGAAGAAAATGTCAATGACATGCTCCGTCGCGATATTATTCGTCCATCAACAAGCCCATGGTCCTCCCCAGTAGTATTAGTTAAAAAAAAAGGACGGATCGGCACGATTTCGTGTTGATTATCGCGCACTCATCAAAATTACCCGCAAAGACGTCTACCCGATGCCGCGTATTGATGACGCCCTTGACGCTCTCCAAGGCGCCGAATATTTCTTGACCTTGGACCTCCGCTCAGGTTATTGGCAAATACCTATGCACGAGGACGACAAAGAAAAAACCGCTTTCGCAACTCCCGACGGACTTTACGAGTTTAATGTTATGCCCTTCGGTCTTTGTAACGCACCCGCAACATTTGAAAGAATGATCGATACTGTACTTCGTGGCCTCAAATGGAGAATCTGTTTATGTTACTTGGATGACATTGTTATCTTTTCGTCAACTTTTACCGACCATCTCACGCGCCCGAATGAAGTCCTCACGTGTCTTGCTTCAGCGGGCCTTCTGCTCAATACCAAGAAGTGCCACTTTGCAGAGAAGGAAATTAAAATATTGGGACATCTGGTTAGCCATGACGGCATTCGCCCAGACCCTGAAAAAATAATCACGGTCTTGAACTTTCTTCGTCCGCAACGGACTACAGATTTGCGCAGTTTCCTCGGCCTGGCGTCCTATTTCCGGCGATTTATAAGACATTTTGCAACTATTGCTGCGCCACCTGATGAACTACTTAAAGCGCGCAGCCCTTTCGTGTGGACTGAACAGTGCAACACTGCTTTTAATGACCTAAAGCACGCCCTCACATCAGATCCAGTTCTTGACCACTTCAGCGACAGCGCTCCTACCATCCTGCACACTGATGCCAGTGGTCACGGTCTTGGCGCTGTACTTCTGCAGCGCGATGCAACTTCACGTGAGAAAGTCGGACCATGACTCCAGCTGAGATAAACTACACCATTACCGAGCAGGAATGTCTCGCCGTCGTCTGGGCTGTTCAAAAGTTTCGCCCTTACCTATATGGTCGGCATTTCACAGTTGTGACCGATCACCATGCTCTTTGCTGGTTATCTTCCCTAAAAAATTTGACAGGCAGACTTGGCCGTTGGATTCTACGCCTGCAAGAATACCATTTCCACGTCGTGTATAAATCGGGTCGCCAACACCAAGACGCCGACGCTCTTTCTCGCAGCCCGGTTTCGGAATCAGCCTGCTGTTATTCTTCACAATGCATTTCCACCTCCTACCACAGCCGATCAGCGCTTCCACCGACGCATATCACTGCAGTTTCTTTTGACGACTCTGAGAACAAGCACGCTCTCCGCTCACAGCAATTAGCTGACGCCTACTGTCGGCCCATCGTCGACCGCCTTATCGGCGCTTCGAGCCCAGCCAACGCTAGGCTTCGCCGACAGCTTCGCAATTTCAAGCTTGAAGATGGCATACTACGCCGCTGCGTGTATTATTCTGATGGAACTCGCTGGCTCCCAGTCGTACCGCGTGTGCTTCACCCACGTATACTAGCGGCTTTCCACGATGACGCTACTGCAGGCCACCTTGGTTTCAACAAAACACACGACCGCGTGAAAAGACGATTCTTTTGGCCTGGCCTGTCCACCACCGTAGCTAAATACGTTGCTTCCTGCCACCTGTGCCAAGGTCGCAATCGGGCGACGTCTGCCCCGCTGGTCTCTTACAGCCCCTTCCCTGTCCCGCCACACCATTCGACGTAGTCGGCATCGACTTATAGGCCTCTCTCCTCTCTCTCCAATGGGAGTAACCATTGGATTATAACAGCTATCGACCACCTTACACGCTATGCTGAGACGGCCCCTGTACCGACTGGTTCCGCTGAAGAGGTAGCTAATTTCTTTTTGCGGTCAATTGTATTGCGTCATGGCGCTCCTCGGGTGCTTCTAAGTGACCGCGGGGCGGCCTTTTTATCGACAGTCGTATCCGAAGTTCTTCGTGCGTCATCCACCCTCCATAAGACAACCTCAAGCTACCATCCCCAGACTAACACGTCTGACTGAGCGATTTCACCGCACCCTATCGGATATGATATCCATGTACATCACACCGGATTATCGAAATTGGAATACTGTTCTACCATTCGTCACATCGCCTATAATACTGCAGTACAGCGGACTACCGGTTACTCCCCATTTTTCCTCGTTTTCGGCCGTCCTCCCACTACAATCCTCGACACTTGCTTCTTCTCTACGACCGACTACTCCTCATAATTATCAGCCCAGTTCTTATC
This sequence comes from Amblyomma maculatum, assembly GCF_055883805.1. Taxonomy (NCBI): domain Eukaryota; kingdom Metazoa; phylum Arthropoda; class Arachnida; order Ixodida; family Ixodidae; genus Amblyomma; species Amblyomma maculatum. The sequence goes on from NC_139352.1 coordinate 99,343,505, forward strand.
CCGTGTGGCCAGATGCTGTCATCTTGCCCGCCTCAACACAGAAGCGTGCCAGGAAGACCGCAAGAGTCGCTACGATTCTACGCATCGTGCGGTCTCTTTTCGTCCCGGTGACGAAGTCCTGCTTTACATACCACTGCGCGCCCCTGGCCTTAGTGATAAATTTCAGCGTCGCTATCTTGGTAACTACAAGGTGGTCAACCAAACTTCCCCCGTGAACTACCAAGTCACACCTGTTGATCCCCCAGCCGGTCGACGCCACCGTGGAACCGAAATTGTTCATGTCTCTCGCTTAAAGCCGTTTGTGCGCCGCGGTGCATCGGTTGGTGAGGGGTGGCCAGGCTGGCCGCTTCCAACCCCCCGGGCAGATTGTGTGAGCCCTCCACGGATCTTCTTTCATTTGTACATACCATCATCATCGTCCCGCGGCGCCGGCTCCGGCGCGCGCTTGGGTTATCTCCATCAGAATAAACGCTGACGCGGCATACCTTGCCTTGCCTTCACGACCTTGCCATCTGGACCTGGCCTTCTTTCACAGTATATACACTAGGTGGGATGCCTAGACAGGCACTCCACTTGCGTTTGCCGCAGCCCGGGCGCGCTGCGTTAAGACCTTTTGGGCCTCTAGGGTGCAGCAGCCGGACAGGGTCGCCTCCCAGTTCTCTCGGGTGGGGTTAGAGATAGGGGGCAAAGATGGGTTTTTCTGGCAGGCCCACACCATGTGGTAGGTGTCAGACACCTCCCCACAATGCGAGCACAGCCCGTCGAATTGCGGATCAAAATGTTTTAGAGTAGCCGGGCACAACATTGATTGGTGAGCAGGCGCAGGAGCACCCGCTCGTTAGCCTTTCCCAGCCCTTTGCACGGGGTGGGAAGAGTTTGGTGCGTAGATGTGTAATATTCACATATTTCTTTAAATTTGTACACTGGGTTGAAATCAAAATCCTGGTCCGCGTCGAGTCCCGTGAGAAATGCCCGGAGAGAAAGCGGCGTCGGCTGCCTCATTCCCTTGGAGACCTTGGTGACCTGGAGCCCAAACGAGAGATCGGTACGCGGGATCCGAATCTCGACTGCAATTTTGGTATATGCGGTAAGCTAGAGGAGCAGTCCACCCTTGCTGGACGTTTCGACAAACCCCTCGCGAGTCGGTTATGACGTATTTGGAGGAGGAGTCAGAGGCTGCGAGGGCGATGGCAACCTCTTCTGCGTGTGTTGGTGACTGGGCCTTGAACGTAAGGCCATCTACTGTTTTGCCCTTGTGGATGACCGCGGCAGTGTACCAACCTCTAGGGTTTGGGCCGGAGACGTCCACATAGAAAACTCCTGGTTTGCTTCCATAATGGCGGTCCAAGGCTTCCGTCCGCGCCAGGCGCCGACCATTATGGTCCTCTTTGGACATGTTGGCGGGGAGAGGCCGTACATGGAGGGCGCGTCTCCATTTTTCGGGAATGCGACATCTCCCCTCTGTGAGTTGGGTGTGTTGGATGTAAAGTCGGGCAAGAAGACGGCGACCCGACTCTGTCTTTGTTAGACGCGTGTACTGATTGGCGAGGTGGGCCTCCCGAAGCTCCTTGAAAGTATTCACCACACCCAGCGCCATGAGACGGCTGGTAGAGGGGGAGACCGGGAGGTTCAGTGCTCGTTTCATGATTTTACGGAGGATAACTTCGAGAGTATCCTCCTCCTGTTTCCGTAGGTGGAGGTAGGGAGTCGAATACAAGATTCGATTGGTCACGAATGCGTTCGCCAGCCGCAAGGCGTCCTTGCATCGTAACCCACCGCGCTTGTTGGAAACCCAGCGGACCATGCGGCCCACCTGGTCCGCCACCTGCCGGAGCTAGGCGAGTATTGTGTCGCATCGTCTCTGGTTATGTATAAAGAGCCCAAGAACTCTGACTTCCTTAGATTCTTGAATGGGACCGCTTTGCAAGGTGAGATTGATTTGAGTCGAGCATGAGCGCGAGGGGCGCAGATGCACGAATTCAGATTTCTGCGGTGAGGATTGGAGACCACAGCCGTGGGCATAGCGGCCTACTATGCTAGCAGCCGTTTGCAGGCTGGTCTCCATGTCCCTCAGATGCCCTTGCGTGGCCCAAAGGGTGATGTCGTCGGCGTACAGCGCGTGCTGCACCCCTTCGACCGCACCAACAGAGCAGGTAAGCGCATCATTGCAACGTTGAATAGCAGATGGGACAGCACTGCGCCTTGCGGAGTGCCCCTCGTGCCGAGCAAAAAAGGTCCGTGTTCTTGATCCTGTATTCGGATATAAGACAGTCTGTCTGTGAGAAATTGATGTAGTTGAAAGTGTTCGTGCCACACTGCGTTTGACTCAAGTGCTTGAGTATGACCTCGTGTGTTACATTGTCGAATGCCCCTTTGAGATCCACGGCGAGGACGATTTTGTTGTTTCTTGTGCATGTGATGGAGTTCAGTATTTCGCGGTCGAGTTGAAGCAGGACATCCTGTTCGGATCTGTGTGAGCGAAATCCGAACATGGTGTCCGCGAAAGTGTTGTGTTGTTCAAGGTACTCAGACAGCCGATCCCGCACCATCGTCTCCATCAATTTGCCCACACACGAGGTGAGAGAGATGGGTCGGAGGTTCTCCGTGTCGACTGGTTTCCCAGCTTTGGGAATAAAGGTGACGAGAGCCATCTTCCATTCAATGGAAAGGGGAGTTTCCTCTGCCCAGATTGCATTGATATAGTGAAGAAGGCACTGGTGCGCCGTGTCGGGGAGCTTCTCTAGAAGTTTAACGGTGACCTTGTCCCTGCCTGGCGCAGTGCCCTTCTTCATTTTGGCCAGACTGGCCCGCAGATCGTGGAGCCGGAATATGTTATCCAACTCCGAGTTTTCCCTGCCTGCATAGGAATAGGACGATCCGCGGGGGTCCTGAACTGTGCACAGGTAGCGATCGCGTAGCGCCACTGCCAGCTGCATTGTGTTTCCTTGGAATGAGTGCATTGCTTTGTGTAGGTGTTTTTGCGTTTCCGTGCGTGTCTGTGTTGGATTTATGAGGGCTCGGAAGAGCCGCTACGTGTTGCGGCTCGACATTTGCCTCGCCGCCGTGTTGCAACGGTCCACCCAGTTAGAGTCAGCGAGTTGGGCCGCGTACTCTGCTGCCTGCCTGGTGAGATCCGCAATGCGAGCTTTCAGCTTCTTGTTGTGTTTCTGACGCTTCCAGCGGCGCGTGAGGCCACGGCGTGCTTCCCAGAGATGCAGGAGGTGGTTGTCCACGTCCGTAACTACCTCTGTGAGCTGTATTTGTTTCTCATGGGAGTGAAGGTGCGCCATGACTGACTGGGACGAGGTCGTGTAGCACTGCTCTGTGATGTTCGTGTTAGTTTCTGTTGCGAAATTTTGGCGAAAGCTTGTCCAATCGGGGATGCGGGCTTTCATTGTGGGGCGCTTCAGGGGGCGTGTGTAAACTGTTGTGTTGAGCATACAGTGGTCGCTGCCGAGGGTCTCCTCGGTGTTGATCCAGTCTGCGTGTCTTATGTTGCGAGTGAAGGTGAGGTCCGGGCATGTGTCTCGGGTCACCGAGTTGCCTGCGCGGGTGGGAAATGCTGGGTCGGTGTGGAAGGTGAGGCCCAATGTGGACGCCAGTTCTGCCAGCATGCGTCCACGCACTTCCTCCTTACGATAGCCCCATAGCTGGCTAGGGGCGTTGAAGTCACCCACAATCAGCAGGGGATCACGACCCGCCTCTAAGCGCACGGCTAAAAAAAAAGGCCCGCGAAGGTCACTCGCTTCATTTTCGGGGAGCAGTATAGGTTAAGCACGTGCAGGGCAGGATCCGATCGCCTAAGAGGGAGGATCCTCACCATCATGTATGAATAGGGTGTGTTGAGATCGAGGTCAATTTCGGTGGCTGTGCATGATTTGCGCACGAGGAGACACGACAAAGGGTCATGTTGGAACGTCGCGTAATTTGTCAACTTGGCTGCCGCTCCCGGCTCTTGGAGGGCAACCACGGCGGGCAAAGCCTCGAATGTTTCGAGGTAGAGACGCATTTTCGCGCGTCTCTGCCGAGCCTTAAAGCCTCTACAGTTCCACTGCGTTACGGTTATGGAATTGTGAGCTTTGGGAGGAGAGGAACGCGTGTTAAGCCATCCTGCCATGATTAGGAACGGAAATGAGAGATGGGGGGGTTATGAGACTCCGACCCAGAGCCAACACCGGGTGGGGGTGTGGGTTTGGAGTCCTCTGATTTCGCATCTGTTGGACTGACGACAATTTTCTTGTGCCTTCGAGCCGATGGCTCGTTCGGGTGGTTGATTTCATGCAGCGGGTGATGGCTGCAGGGACCGATGCCCTACATTTGGTCTCCAAGCAGCCCATGGCCGCTTCTACCATTTTCTGGAAATGGGAGGTGAGGCGCGCCTCCATCGCGGCCATTACCGACGCGAACGCGGGCGGCAATTCGGGCTCATTCTCCATGGCGTCGGGACTCGAGACACCCGTCACAGCGGATAGTTTTTGCTCTAAATTTTGAATTTTGGCGAGCAGTTGCCCGAACTGCGCTTTAAGCTGCTCATTTTGCCTGCGGCTTTCGACATCAACGCCGTGTATCGAGGAAGGGGAAGCGAGTGAGGATGAGGGAACGCAGGAGGCGGCCCGCGCCCAGCTGCTCACATGAGTGTTTTGTTGCTGCGCCGGGGCCAGGGATCCGGCAGCGCCATTTGGTTTGAGGGCGGGGAAGTGCTTGGCATCGTCTCCGTTGGGGGCGGTGGCGGCGTCTGCTTCTTTTTCTTGTTTTTCTTCTTTCTCTTTCCCTTCTTCCCAGTTGACGACTGTAAGGGAGAGGAGGAGTCTGTGTTCACGTCCCTTTGGTGTGAGCCGGTGGTAGGATCGCACCGTGGCGCTCCGCCATTGGCTCTGCCGGTAGAGTGACCTTGCTTGCTTTCAGACGCTGGCGTCTCAGGTCCTTCAGGTTGTGAAGGTCTGGCTCCGGCAAGATGGAGTCGGCGAAATTTGGCCGTGCAATCTCTCGATCCCGTGGGGTGGGCTAATCCACAGATTGCACAGGTCGGGTTGCATTCGTGTGGCGCAGGACCGCCCTGCGTCACAGTCACAGTTTGGCCGCAAAGGCCGCACCTTGGCGAGTTCGGCGTGGGGCAAATGTCCGAGCGGTGTCCCACAGCACTACACTTCACACATGCCGGCACAGTTTGCTTATATTCTCGGACGGGTGTGAGTTCCCCGTTGTAGTGGATGTATCGCTGGACCACCTTTCCCACAAATGTGATGAGCGCGATGGTTGATTTTCCGAGCCGGCGGATGCTGGCGATGTGGCCTCCTCACCAGACAATTTGGGCAGTGAGCGTCGCGCTTGTTTCATCGTCGGCGATGCCCCCGATGATACCGCGGCACACGTCTCCGGTAAGCTTTAAACTCCCGTGCACTGCTAGGGGGACTTTACCAGTTGGCAAATTAAATTCGCCGATAAGGCGATCAGCGAGGTCTGGATTTCGTGTCCCTACAACAAGCAGATTCTGCTCCCATGCGGGTACAATGTCGAGAACATTGTCGGAAGCAGAAATGCCTAGGTGCGAGTTCAGTGCCTTGGCTAGCTCACCGCGTCGGAAGGTGTTAATCAGGTCCGCGGTGACCCTGGGCTTGATGATGACAACATAGTCTTGAGGATGCATCCGTGGCATAGGACGGGGCTTCCACAGACACGGCTTAGCTTGGTTTCGAAGCGATGAGGCAGATTCGTGCGCTGGCGCTTGCTGCTTGGTTTGGGACGCCGCCGATGTGGCAGCCGCTGTGTTGGAGCCGGCTCTGGAACGCCGGCTCACAAGTTGAAAGAGCTCCTCGTGCTTGAAACGGGCAGGTTCCGTCACAGCTTCAGGTTGTACAGTCAAAACAGTCTTCCAGACCATTTCGGAAGGGTCGTATTCCCTCAGAGAAGCTTGAGAAGCCATCTTGATAGGTGACGAGGTTGAGTCACTGCCTCCGGGAGCGAAGCAGCCGTTAGGCCGAGCGCCAACTCCTCGTGGCAGAGTGAAAATCTCCCCTCGCTAAATGAAAATTGGGCCACCTGGCTATATTTGGCGTTCATGGTATCCTGATGACGTTAGGAATACAGTAGCACAAATTTCAAGAGGGCCCGAGTTGATACGCCGCAATAATTAGCGAAACTTGACGAGCCGATGTGGCATACATCCACTCGCAGTCACAGCAGCAGGTCTTTTTCTATTACGTGGATGCAGCGGGTCCCACCGAGGATGGCAGCTGCACCATTGCTGTTGTGCACGAAGGAAAGCAGGTGAACGGCCTCTCAGTAAGGATTAAGGACGCTCTAACGTTGGAAGAAGTGGCAATTGCACTGACCGCCACCCACTGCTACGCAGTTGCCCCGCCGGGGTGGTGCAGTGGTAAGACGCCCGACTACTGTGCCGGAGTTCCCGGGATCGAATCCCGGCCTCGGCGGCTGCGTTTCGATGGAGGCGAAACGAAGTGGCGTCCGTGTGCTGTGCGATGTCAGCGCACGTTAAAGATCCCCAGGTGGTCGAAATTACTCCGTAGCCCTCCACTACGGCTCCTCTTTCTCTCTTTCCACTTTCATACCCACCTTCCTCCCTTCCCTTACGGCGCGGTTCGGGTGTCCACAGAGCAAGTGTGACAGTTACTGCGCCTTTCCCTTCCTGTGAACCAATTTAACTTTAACTGCTACGCAGCCTACATATGTTGCACTCGCAACAGGCCTGCCGAAATTACAAGCGGGGTAGGATAGCGCCACTCGCCCGCAGAATATTATTGGCACATACGAAAAATTCAGATTCGGCTACTAGTAAAAAACAGGTTATATGGATGCCCGGTCACCAGGGGGTGGAGGGGAGACCGCTCACGCGGCTGCCCGAGCGTTCCTCCCCCGGTGTTCCGCTCAATTCTCCGGTTCTACCGAGGCAACCGTACCAATCCCGCTCATAACTTATGAGGACAATACAAATAATTTACGCCTCTGCAGTAGGGCGCTCCCGGGACCCGCCAAAGGTCTCGACAGATCTGAGGAGTGCCACCTTAGACGGCTCCAAACCAGGTTATAAATCCCGCCATACTAACACACATGGACACGACGTTCACTGTTTTGGAATAACAGCGCGAAGGACGAGGACGAAGATAGAAGGACACAAACACAGCGCTTACGTGTCCCAGCCTAGCGTGCTAACAACTACTACACGTTGACCTGCTGCTCACAGGTGCGCGATTCTCCTCATCTAGCTTAAGGAGGCTGGAGAACATGACAAAAGTCGTGTACCCAGCAGGAATCCAACTACAATATTACGTGTTCCCTCTGAGAGCGCTAACAACTATTCTAAGCCCAAGTTTTTTCTTTATTCCCTGAATCTGATAACCGATTCTTCTGATAGCCTTCTCATACCCGATTCTCTCCGCTACCGCAAATAAGGAACCTCAGAAAGGAATTCAGTGCATTCCTGCACTCGGCGTCGAGTGTGAGTTGACCATGCTATGCTACGTACTGCCATACGTACTACGTACTACGTACAGATGGGCTGTGCTTAATGTGTAACTCCTCATGATAAATTCACTGCACAAATTTATGAGATACCTGACTACGCAGGTTTGCGCAGAATCAAAAACCACCAAGCTGCACATAATTTTGATTCTTCCTCAAATAAGTAAGGTCCTTTTTACTTGAACGAACATCTAGAGAAGTGGCCCTACGATCTCACATGGCTGGTCAAACTGCTGATCGGATTTCGACTGCTTCAGATGGCTTTCACAGCTGGCTTTGAGAAAACACTTTTACATATCAGTGGCAGAAAAAACAAACACACACTATACCTTTGCTCAGGTTTAAGACTTGCCTTCAAATTCAGAGCCGGACCCTAAAATTGAAAAGTGGAGGATAAAGCGAGTGCCGTACGGCACCAAGGCTGGCCCTTTTCTGCTGAATTCCACTCTGCAAAGTCACCTCAAAACTGTTGCAGACACTTAGCAAAATACAGCCACGCTTCTGCCTGATTCTTTCTACAGACTACTGGTTGCAGCCGACATGGAGGAGTAGGTGCAGAAAAGTTTTTCTCAGCAAATCACATTCTTGAAGCTTGTGAAATGAGTTTGCAAAACCAATCTTCGAACTCCAAGCGCTTGCAAGGTGTCTTTGCATTGAAAGAGTGTAGGAATGACTCAACTGAAGCGGTGAAGCTTCTCTGTGTTATGTTGAATACAGAAAGAGACAAAATTACTGTAGCCACAGGCAAAGTGAACGTTACACGTCTTGCACTGTCAGCACAGGTGCAAAAGTCCTAATCTGCAAAAAAATGTTAGAATTCTTCATCCTTTCGGAATGCTCGTGTAATTTATCATGCAAGCCCAGGCACTCTTTCAGGAATTATGGCAACAAAACATTGGTATGGACCATCAATTGTCAACTGATATTGCGATGGAGTCGGAAGGTCGGAAGTCAGTTAGTGGACTTTTCTTCACTGAGAGAAACTCGATATGTTGATCCTATAGTTTAATCGCAGAGTCTAGAGCTACATGTCTTTGATGCCGGAGAGCGAGCGCACGGGACTTGCGCCAACATGAATATAGCACATCAAGGCCTGCATTTACACGAAATTCATGTTTGGCAACACGAATGTTTCACCCCTAAAAACTATCAGAATTTCCCCAATGCAGAGTATCAGGCCAGATTTTAACCATTCCTGCCAACCTCTCTGCCTTTACTGTCAATAAATCCATCAATCTATCCCCTAAATGAATAGATGGGTGCATTTCTAGGTGACAAAAGAAAATTTATGCTGAGGAGCAGCAAGTGGTGTACTGGACAGCGCCCAGCATAACACTGCTTTGGTTGAAAGAAAACGCTTTGCAGTGGAAACAAACGCTTTGCAGTGAAACCAACAGACAGAATGATGTTCCAGCCTGCACAGAGAAACACATTGGAGGCATTGTGCCCACCTTCGGTGACATCTCTAGAGCAACACCACAACTCGCTAGGCCGCCCGTACATTCCGTTACACCACTCGCCGTCCCCTCGCCGGCGTTTCTTGTTGTCAATGCGGCATCGCAGCGTGACACAAAAGTTTGAAGTTTATTCTTAGTTTCCTTACACAGAAACTAAAGGACCCCGAACAAAAGATGCGTACTTGCACCTGACCAGGTTCAGAGCCCCATACAATTTGTACACAGGGGAAACAGCGCGGTACAGATGAAATTGAGTTTCCACTCAAAGATGCAAATAAACAATAGAAAAATACAACAGTAAGAAGCACTTAAAAAGCTGAGCAAATTAAAAAATGAAAAAAAAACAACAACAGTAACAGGCACTCAAAAAGCGTAACAATTTTTGACATCGCTGACAGTTTTAATTCCTTAGTTTCTGACACTTAGTTCCACATCTCGTTCAGTGTACGTTTAAATACAAAAAGTGATGCATGCCGTTCAATAACGGCAACAAGATCTTTATTTTTGTTTAAAAGCATGGGTATTTGTGATCGCAGGCTTTGCCCACCGTAATTTGTTCTCAGCTTTAGTAGTGTGTATTGTTTTTTCCTGAAGTCAAAATTTTGATTTATGGTCATATATGTCTGTGCAAAATTGTTACGTTTTTTCTGATTTCATTGTATATATAAATCGCAAGTATTTAAATTTTTTCTTAAAGTTGATAAATCCTCACTACTCCATAACTGCAACGAAAAGCATGCGTGCTTTCGCTGTACTTCAAACCTTCTAGGGCACGGATCGATTTTTTTCTGTATGATAAATATGCTTGCCAAATTGGTAGCAGTAGTTGTGCCCCATATGAAAGACAGTAATATATATGGGACTGAATCATTGTAGAGTAAATAAGCGCTCTAAATTTTTCAGGGATTTGGTTTCTTACTCTCCACAGTGCTCCTACCACTCGAGATAATTTTAGTTTAAGGTAGTTCGTATGTGCATTCCACAAGAGGTGCTCATGAAAAAAAAGACCTAAAACGTTCATCACGTCTGTGCGCTCTATCACATCGCTTTGAAAGTACAAATAAATTCTGCATTAATTCTAGTGTTACGAGCTCTAAAAATAATGTATTTGGTTTTACTTGTATTAAGATCCAATTCATTTGCAGTTAACCATTCAGACAGATCACATAGCCATCTGTTTGCGTCTATTTCTAGTTTAGAGAGGCTGGGGCCAGAAAAGAAGACATTTGTGTCATCTGCATAACGGAGCAATTCTTGTGTGAATGGAATACTGGCTCTATCATTTATGTATAACAGAAAAAGCAACGGCCCAAGAATTCAGCCCTGGGGCACACCTGTTAAAATTGGTTGTAATGTTGAAGAGGTTGTATTATATATCACGCATTGCTTACGGTTTGATAAGTAACTCCCAATAAGTTGAAGTGCTCGTCCTCGTATACCATAAATCGAGAGTTTATCAAGTAAAATATGGTGTTGAACAGAGTGCAATGCTTTGCGTATATCAAGGAAGATTCCCACTGTAAATAATTTACGTTCAATGTTTTCTATTAGCCTTTCCTTCACATACAATAGAGCTAACTCAGCTGACTTATTGTTCTGAAATCCGTACTGGTACGGTGAAATTGATTTATCTGGTAAGTCTGAAAGTCGGGAATAAATAACACGTTCTATCATTTTCGAAAAGGTGCACAGCACAAATATTGGTCGATAATTGTTGAAATTATTTTTGGCCCCACCTTTATGTATCACAGTTACTCTAGCCAGTTTAAGGTCATCCGGAAATAATCCTTCCTGGAGCAAACAGTTACAAACATGACTAAGCGGTCGTGCAATCATGACAGCAACCTCTTTAATTGGTCTAACCTTTATCTCATTCAAGCCTGCTGCACTATTGTTATTTAGTGAGTTAGTAATGGTTATCATTTCGGCTTCATCCGCAGGGTTTAAGAAAATGCTATCTTTTGCTCGTGTCTGCACACAATCTATGGGACCGCGGGCTGATATTGTCGGGTTTTTTATGTTCCCCGAAGACAGAAAGTGTTGATTTAGCCTTCTAGGCAACTTATCTGATGTAAGGGTCACTCTATTTATAGTCAGTTCCTCCGGAATCATATCAGTAGTGACCTCATATCTCTTTATCAACTTTCCAAAACTTTTGTTGATCATTTATATTTTCAAACTTGTGTAAAAATAGGCATTTCTTGTCTTCCTTAGGCCTGAGTTCAGTCTGTTGCGAAATTTCCTGAAGTTTTGAAATGTATTTGGTTTTCAGGAACCGTTCGAATAACTTGTTACGTCTCAGAATATCATGGTAAATTGTGGTAGATATCCACGACTTTCGCGCCTTTTTGTGCTTTTCCCAGACGTGGCGTGGAAATGCGCGATCATAGAGGTCCTTATTTATTCTGTAAAAACGAGTGAAGGAAGATGCTGCATCATTATCATTGGTAACGTCAGACAAGTCTGTGCGCCCTAGAAGGGTTTTGAAGGTGTCTAAAGAAGTCTCACTAATTTTCCTCGTTTTAAGCACTGATTGCGGTACACGACGAGAAGCGCGACAGTGCAACATACAAAATATAGGCAGATGATCACTTACATCTATGGTTAAAACAGCAGAATGAAGCTTTTGATTTACGTTAGCAAAACAAGCATCAATTCGAGTTTTAATATATGAAGTAAGCGCGTAAAGATTCAGGTCCGTCCACGCCAGACATGTTTGCGGTTAGCGCGAGGCAATGGACGATTATTACGCCAATCGAGGCTCGAAAATTTGCAGCTACCGCTATGCATCGCTGACCGACAAGTGGTGAAAGTGATCGTGCGTCAACCAAGCATTTATAAATCGTCTCGGTGCCAAAACATAACGAAATGGAGATAATATTAAATTCTAATGGCAGACCGTGAGCGCTTGGTCGGACCACAAACGGATCGCATCGCTCCGGCGTAGATTCCTCCCTCCATATCTGCCATTGGAATGCGTTCGCTCCCGCGGTAGCATGCTCCCTGGTGAACGTAAGCTAATCAGCACGCAGAACTGATTCTCGTGGCTCCGTCCTCTGCGATGGCAGCCTTCGCCTTCAGTCTGTTGCTAGCAACATTTTTACTGCTGTTGTCAAAGCAAGCGTATCTAACCGCGTGAATGCTTGCATTTCTGATAAAGCCTAATCAAATCTTGGATCGAAGCTAACACATGTCTCACAAGTCACTGAAGTGGCAGAGGTGCCATGTAAATAAAAATGCCAACGCCGAGCGCAGCGCGACGCCATCACAAGCGAAAGGAATGCAAGTTATCCGACATGCAATAATTCAAGGGTGCTATCCTTATAATACAAATAACGTAAACATGCTTACAAATATTGTTCTCAGTCGGTGGTGATGAGGAACCATTTACGAGATCCGGATAAGAAAAAATGCGCTTTGAATGTTGACGTTGCGATGGCTGACTGCGGATTTTCATTGTCTTGCTCCCGCCGAAGTGTGCGTATCATTGAGAATCATGCTTACAGCTTACGCGACGCGCTTTATAAGGTTCACATGAAAGAAAAACTAACGACAGATAAATTATTCCGTCTTATGCTGTAGCAGCTTCTTTTACGACCGGTAGCCACAGCTCGTCTATACCGCATCGCTGCGACGGCTGCCCATTACGAAAGGCGTGATGCTGGTGCATGCCGGCGGCATCCGCTACTTGCTCGATTTCGATGCAGCCTGCCAAGCAAGATTTTTCACCCCAAGGATTTCGCAGTGAATGTTCACTCCCGAGACGTAAACAAGCAGCCGCAGCTTTCATGTCATCAACAGCTGCTCAAACCGCCGTGCTGCGACGAGGAAGCAAGGATGATGCGCCGGTCACGGCAGGGAGCAGAAGCGGAAACATGCGACGCAGCATACGGGCATAAGAAAGGGGACTCTAAGGAACTTAAAAATTACAGACCAATCAGCTTACTGTCTTTTTCGTATAAGGTATTTACTAAGGTAATCGCTAATAGAATCAGGACAACCTTAGACTGCAATCAAGCAAGGGATCAAACAGGTTTTCGGAAACGGTACTCTACTATCGATCATATCCATACCATCAATCAGGTGATAGAAAAATGCTCGGAATATAGCCAGCCCTTATACATAGCATTCGTTGATTACGAAAAAGCATTTGACTCAGTTGAAACCCCGGCGGTGATGCAGACATTGCGAATTCAGGGGGTAGACGAGCCGTACGTGAAAGTGCTGGAAGATATATATAGTGGCTGCACAGCAACCATAGTTCTGCATAAAGAAAGTAAAAAAATTCCCACAAAGAAAGGTGTTAGGCAAGGAGCAACAATCTCCCCAGTACTATTCACAGCTTGTTTAGAGGAGGTATTCAGAGACTATGAATGGGAGCAGTTAGGGATAACGGTAGATGGAGAATACCACAGTAATCTTCGATTTGCTGATGACATTGCCTTGCTAAGCAACTCGGGGGATGAACTGCAAATAACGATTGATGACCTAGACAGGAAAAGTAGAAAGGTAGGCTTGAAAATCAATATGCAGACGATTAAGGTAATGCTCAACAGCCTCGGGAAGGAACAGCAGTTTACATCAGGTAGCGAAGTACTGGAAGTAGTAGGCAATTATGTCTACTTAGGACAGGTAGTAACCGCAGATCCGGACCATGAAAAGGAAATAACAAGAAGAATAAGATTGGGATGGAGCGCATTTGGCAAGCACTCGCAGATTATACCTAGCAGCTTACCGGTATCGCTCAAGAGGAAAGTATACAACAGTTGCATCTTACCTGTACTCACCTATGGGGCTGAAACGTGGAGGCTAACCAAGATAGTTCTACTTAAGGTGAGGACCACCCAGAGGGCTGTGGAACGAAAAATGGTAGGGGTAACATTAAGAGACAGAAGCTTGCAGAGTGGGTCAGAGAAGAACTCAAGTTATCGACATTCTAGTGGAAATTAAGAAGAAATGGGCATGGGCAGGACATGTAGTGCGAAGAGAGGATAACCGATGGTCGCTTAGGGTAACAAACTGGATTCCAAGAGAAGGAAAGCGTAGCAGGGGGCGGCAGAAAGTTAGGTGGGTGGATTAGGTTAAGAAGTTCGCGGGGGTCAAGTGGATTCAGCTAGCACAGAACCGGGTTAAGTGGAGAAATATGGGAGAGGCCTTCGCCTTGCAGTGGGTATAGGCAAGCTGATGATGATGATGATGATGATGATGATGATACGGGCTTCCGGCCAAATTGCCCAATTTCGGCATACCAAATATTGCTGCTCCAAGGAGCGATCCGGAATCCACATCTGATCTCACTCTGCCATCGGAATAGACAGCTCTTGCTCTCATTCTGCCATTGAAATACGACTACCCCAAACTGAGATGAAAAACTTGATCCGGATCTGCCATATAAATTCAACACAAGACATGGCTTGACGGAGAGCACGTCTCGCTTCGTCCACTGCTCTCCGTCTGTCGTCGTAGGTCGCCCTTTATCACATCAGGGTTCAATGCAACAGCCAGGGGTTCGATTCTTCCTGTCATTACTCACCACTGGCCACAATTTGCAGTTCAATGAGAGCCACGCTCAATCACCGAGGCACCCGCCATAAGAGGACTGTTGGCAAGGAGGCGGGCCAGCTAGCACCGGTTTAATAAGGCGAAAGCCTACAACAGTTCTTGATTGGCTGCCGCAGAAAGTGTGCGCAAGACTTGTCCGCGAGATATCGGTGGGATTCCGCGAGATATCGAAATATATCGACGGCATATCGGCAATGTTCACATATATACTGACCGAGACTTATAGTCAGTGATCGATGATATTTACTGATGAGAGAGAGTCTCTCTTCTCCTTCCATTTCTCTCCCCCTCACTCACTCCAGTTCCCCTCAACTCACCTCCGCTCTGCTTCTCTCCTCGCTTCCCTTCTTCCATCTCCCCTACTCTCAATAGAGAGCATAGAAAGAGAGGCACTCTCTCACTCAATACTCTCTTCCTCTATAGAGAGAGAGCCTCTCTGTCTTTCTCTGTATAGAGAGACCCGTTTCCTCCTTCTGCCTCTTGAGGACCCAGGCCATTCCAAGGATCGCAGCAGGACAGCCAAAATGCTTTTGCCATGCTGCAGGTGAGGTGACATAAGTTCTCCTCTGAAATTTAGAGACGCCCAGTTCACCGGAGAGTGATTGAGCAAGGCGCCCCAGATCTTCAATCCATTCGACGCTAGGCTTGTGACCCATGCCCACGCGCACGGCGTTGCTTTTGACGTGGTACCAACGAAGGCGGGCTCTGCCACAATACGGTTATCATCGCAATATGATCTTAGCTCAATCATCGAAACATATGAAGCATCTACTGACTGTGAATTGCTGTCTAGGGCTGTGATGGCAGAACTGCGCTATACCGCTCGCTCTATCCGCGTACACAGAGAAATAATAGTTCGAACAACCCTGCAGCGGCTACAAGTGTTTTTTGCCCAGTCCAATAATTTTGTGCTATGGAGTAAGTGCAATTCTTCAACCGAAATATGTGTGGATTGAGCATTGGGGTTCAAAACAGGGCGCGGAAAAAATTGTTGCCACCTAAAGAATATCTCTCCGCTGCTACGCCGACAAGTCATCCAAGCCGATTTGTTACCAAGATAACGGAAGTGTTATTTTTGATGCCGCTATAGAGACGATAAAATCGGCATTCTTGTGAAAACATCTGACAATCCGTCAATAAATTATGTTGGTCGCAGTGTTTCCATACCGTTTCACTATTTCTGTATGAGGGAACGCGTGGTTTAGCTAGCAGATTTTATACAATCAACTGTGCATTGCGGCTACATTTATAACTGGTTTTGTATCGCGAGTGTCCGAAGATGACCGTTTCACGTGCAGTCTACCTATAGCGCCGATAAAAAAGGGAAGTGAACGGGGTCTGTGTTGAGCTTCGGCATAGTTTCTCGAGAGGTGACAGCCAGCGCAAACGGCACATCGGCGCTTATTGCTTCATCTCATTATACCAAATTTGTGGGTGATCTCTGGATGACAGACCACCACTTTAGTCAACTTAGTGTCTGATGTGCGTTGGTGGCCTGTATGCCGATCGAGCCGGTGGTCACTGTCAGTAGTAAGGGTAGAAAGCATCTTAATTCGGCTTTGCCGTGCACTTCGCTCTTTATGTTCTGCCTTCTCACTACAACACCCTTAGTAACGTAAGACGACCAGTTCTAGAAAATTACAAAGAAGATGTTCTGGAATTAACGAAAATACAGCCGCTAGCATCTGCATTCCATCACGCAGACCGGGTCCTCCCCTTTCATCATTTTTTAGGAAGGCCATGCGTGTGGACCATTGCTTCGGGAAAGTTTGAGATCTCACTAGCAGGCCCGCGACAGGAGCAAAGCTTCTCGAGGGCACTGGTGTTTGAGCTCTCTTCGAAAGCTCCTACCTGCTTCTGGAAAATTTGAACACGCCAATTTGAGAGCACGCCGTATTACGACTACCGGTACTGGGCGACGCTCCTACAGCTCTAGCAGGCTGGTCCCGGTTTTAGAATAACAAACCGAACATGTTTTACTCTTCCCAAATCATAAAACGCCACGTATAAAACAAACATTTTTAGCGCAGGAATGAATTATTGCCTTCCCCTAAATTTGGTAGAGAGCGTCAAGACGGAGAAGAAAACCGACAGTAAAATTTTAAGACAATACAGGAATTCCGGAGTCCTGAAGAGCACCTTGCAAGTGGGTGCTATGCGTTTATACTTAAGTCGAAATTTATGTCTCTTCCTGATTTTTTTTTTTTTTCATTCTTGAGCTGCCTCTATATCCGTGTTTTATGTGATGGGTCACTGCTGTTGAGCAACCGCTGGGAAGCTGGCGAGAATAGCTTCCCAGTGTTCCAGCGAGGGAGATGGTACTAGATCTGCCGGAGGAGGATCCTCCGCGCAGTCCCAGATTATATGGTCTAAGGTGGTAGGCCCGCCGCACAGTTGATAGTACGGATTTGCTAAATCGGGAAAGATTTTTGCATACGTCCAGGGATTTGCATTTTTGCATACGTCCAGGTCGTATGCAAAGATTTTTGCATACGACCGCGTTTGCAGCCGCCAGGTGGTAGCCTGCTCTCGGCTGAGCGAAGTGTGCGGAGGCAGGCTAGCCCTGAGCTCTTTGTAATAGGTGGTAATGGCCTGGTACGTATCCAGTGACTCAACCCGTCGAGCACCCGCGTCTGAGAGCCCCTCACCAGCTCGGCTGAGAAAACCTCGAGCCTACTGGTGAGCGGCCTCGTTCCCCGGGACGCCCGAGTGAGCAGGGACCCATACGAGATCGGCAAAATTTCCTCCAAGACAGAGACAAGGCCAAGAATGTGCTGGGTTAGGCTGTGCTGTTCTTTGCATTCATGAAATATTGTAGATGTGTTTTAGATAAGCCCGCGAAATTGACAAATGCGATGCCCAAGGGCCGTGGTGGCGCTGCCTACCCCATTAAAGGCTAATACGTAGAGGTAGTCGTCTGTATTTGTCATCTCCTTTACGAGTATTCGTGTTGCGGGTTTTGCAAAATTAGGGCTTATCAACTGTGTTGGTGCGGCGATTGAGATGCTGATCCAGCTGAGCAATGCAGATTGAGGAAAAGAAATGAAGTCATCGCTTTTTGCCAGCAGGGGAGCAAGATTTAATTATTTGTTCATTAGATGCTAGATGCGCGCTTTATTTCTTCTTCCGTTGGCCACTGCCATTCTTCGACACACCCGCTAGCGGCTCATATCGTAAAGCCAATTTGAACCAACATTGTCGCTTCATTCGTTGAATGAATTAAGCTAGTAGTGATATACGCGCTATGCATCTTTCCTATCTATGCGCTCTTAACCATGCCAGTGTGAAATTAGCGAGTGTTAGAGATCGGCAAAGCGCCTCAATTTAGTGACCGGTTAAGAACGGCTCAGCTCACTGAAGTGAGCCGGCTCATTTGAACGGCTAACCGGCTTTCTTAAATCTGGGTCACTCAGGAGCGAGCAGGGCTTCTACTGGAGACAGAGAAAGCCAGCTCTGTCTCTTTTTCTCTCGTTGACTTATCCGCGCCTGGTCAGCCTTCCGAACCTCGACGAAATTGCGGAAACAATTGTCTTCATTCTATCTAAATTTAGATAAATCAGTAGCGATAACATTATCAAGAAAAGAAACGCCAATGACTTAACTTACAAATATAAAGACATGACATTATGGGCTATTAACGAGTACAAATACCTCTGAATAACCATTTCCTCGGATTTAAGATGGGACAAGCAAGTATCATATATACAACAAAGTCAATCACCGCCCTTTGTTCACTAAGACGTTCTATTGGATACTTTCTTTTTGTACGCAAGCTTGCCATAGGGCATATTATAGAAACTCATCCATTGGATTCGCTTCACCTGAAACCAAATTACTGGCATACGCATCCCTTGTATGATCAGTCATTCAATACAACATAATATGCTGGTTTCCTCACACAAAACACTTGGTCACTAAACTGGAAGGAGTGCAACGCGGGCTATAAGATTTGTTTTTAATCAAAATCGCTGCCTCGATTCGCCAGCGGAACTCTTATGACGAGCTCCACTTCCGACTTAGTTTTCGCGCGAAGAATACCCGCCTAAAAATTCTTTGCACTCTTGTCAGGAGAACAAAAGAATTCTAGGACAAAGTCAGGGACACAACACAAACACATAACAGAATATCGAACGCACAAGGGTACTTTTATGTTCTCCTTTTTTCCACAAGTCATTCCTGACTGGAATTCATTGCCAGATAATATTGTTATTAGCACATCTTTCAATGCTTTCTTTCACAGTTATCTAGCCTCAAGAGAAGAATGTCTCGTAAGAGGAGAATGGCGAACGCCTGCCCTTCCTGTCTCCCATCGTTAGCCTATTGTCGGCATTCGTTGTGGTGTTACATATAATTATAATTGGTTTACAGAAAAGGAACGTAGCAGTATCCATCAAACTTTCTCCGGCAAGTGTGTGTTTGGATGGTACACCATCACTCCTGTTGCGTGACGTTCCTTGGCGCGCGTTCAAGTCTGTCTTTGCAGATGGCAGGGGTGCATCCCGCCTCGGCCAATGAGAACATCGCAAAAGCGAGATACTCCTTGTCCACAACCGCATGAGCCATTAAATGCTTTCGCCTCAAAGTTAAGAACAAGCATGGTTGAAGGAACGGGATAGTTGGTAAATCATCTTGGAAAGCAAAACGGCGCACTTCAAAACACAGACACAGAAAAGAAACGGCAACACAGCGCTGACTTCAACTGGTTTAATTGCGAAAGCAATACCACTTGCAACTTCAAGCCTTCAGCGTAGCGAGGCGGTGCATACCATTGACCTTTAGCTTCACCCCTAGTGGGACGTCATGCCATCTGCCGCAAAAACCGGGGGCCCAACTCGCGCCGTCAGCCATGCAAGGCGGTGCACACCAACGAGGCCTAACTCCCGCTCCTCCCGCGAAGAGCGCCACAGACGGAAGAACGTCATGCCATCTGCAGCCAAAACCGGGGTCCCAACTCGCGCGGTCAGCCGTGCAAGGCGGTGCACACCAACGGCGGCTAACACCCGCTACTTCTGTGAGGAGCGCTACAGACGGAGTGGCGTCATACAGTTAGATAAGTCGGGCCCTGGCTGACGCCGTCAGCCATACGAGCCAGCATCAGCCCGCTAGGACCCTGACATTCACATTACCCCTATAGGCCATTAAGGTGCGTTCATACGGCTAGGTTAAAGCGGGGCTTTATATGTGGGCTGAGGAAGAAGAAAAAGAGAAGCACGTTCGGTCCCCCGCAGCTGATGGTTTCGCTCAATATTTGGTTCAGCAGCGTTGAACTCTTGTAACTTTTTATTGCGGAGCGACACAATACATATGTACGAAAAGTGGGCGGGAAAGAATTGATAACAGCTGCTGAGCTTGCACGTGGCGGAAAGACAGTGAACGCAAAGTTAAAACGCGCAAGAAAACAATACAGGTCAAAACAAGGCAGAACGGCAAAGCTATGAAGAAGCAAAAAAGGGGGAGGCCAATAGCTAAAAACAGTTACAGATGACACGATCTGAAGATACGAAGACTAAAATCGAAAAAGAGCCAAAAGAGGCATTAAGAGCGATAAAAGAGCCACACGGGCAATAAGAGCGATAAAAGAGCGAAAAGGGGGATCAAAAGGGCAATAGGAGCGATAAAGGAGACAAAGGGGCATTAAGAGTGATAAAAGGGCCAAAAGGACAATTAAGAGCATTACAAGACCAAAAGGGCATTAAAAACAGAATACCTAAAACAACCAAGGCAAGGCCGCTAAAGAATGAAGAGAGTACACCGGAATCTAAACATTAAAACTACTGTGCGCCTGTTTCAAATATTCTAACTCGCGTTTAGTCAGGGCTGAGCCACCTCCGCTGCCTCGTGTGGACAGAAGATATGATAGACAAGAAACAAAAAAAATGACGACGATTACGGTACTTTCTAATGCGAAATTTGAGCGCAGCTCGTCAGCTGTTTCAGCTTTTCTGTAGATTTAGGCAACTAATTCGAGCAAGACATATATGTACAATTACCGACAACTGGTTACGAGGGACAATGGCGACGGCGATGACGACGCGAAACCCAGGAACAGGCGCGAGAAAGACACGCGCCGCAACAACAGCCGTCGTCCACCGCCGAAACGGTGGCGGGTGCAATGACGGCCTACAACAGATAAAAATTCTGTGGCAGGCTAGCCCCGACGCGAAACCCAGGAACAGGCGCCAAAGAGCTTAATGCTGGTACGATGCTATTCGAGACATATCTTGAAAAGCGGTTTTTTTTTTTTTACCGTGGTGAACTAGGTGTATATAAGCAAGCTACATCAAAATATGATGCTTTTCTCTGTGAGTGTGTGCATTCTCGGTTACTGCACATGTTACCCTGCAGTTCGGTGTGGGCGCTCGCATTATTCATGAATTATCTTTGCAGTGTGCACCATTTGTGGTCGCGTCTTCCACTTGAGCTGTGAAGCGTGCCTTTCATAATTGTTTCACACAAATGTAAAGGCGAAGTGTTGGTCACTTGTTTCTGTGGACACCTGAATCGCGCCGGAAGGGGAGGAAGGAAGGTGAGAGTGAAAGTCCACTTGAGCTCTGAAGCGTGCCTTTCAAAGTTGGTTCACATGAATGGAAAGGCGCAGTATATGTCACACTTGTTTCTGTGGACACCTGAATCGCGCCGTAAGGGGAGGAAGGAAGGTGAGAGTGAAAGTACACTTGAGCTGTGAAGCGTGCCTTTCATAATTGGTTCACATGAATGGAAAGGCGCAGTATCTGTCTCGCTCTTTTCTATGGACACAGCAACCGCACCGTAAGGGAAGGAAGGAAGGTGGGAGTGAAAGTGGAGCTGGTTACGAGGGACAACGCCGACGCCGCCGCGAAACCCAGGAACGGGCGCCGACCTGATCTGATTTATTTATAGGAAGGGAAAGGCGCGGTAACTGTCTCACTTGTTTTCTGTGGACACCGCAACCGCGCCGTAAAGGAAGGGCGGAAGGTGGGGGTGAAAGTGGAAAGAGGAGCCGTAGTGGAGGGCTACGGAGTAATTTCGACCACCTGGGGATCTTTAACGTGCGCTGACATCGCACAGCACACGGAGGAACGGGCGCCAAAGAGCTGCGCTCTAAAAAGAAGAGGGAGAGAAAGACGCGCGCCGCAACAACAGCCGTCGTCCGAATAAACCAGTTGAAGTCAGCGCTGTGTATTCGTTTCCTTTCTGTGTCTGTGTTTTGAAGTGCGCTGTTTCGCTTTCCAAGATAAGAACAATAAATGGGTATGGGCAGGGCATGCAGCACGAATAGATTATAATCGCTCGTCTCTAACAATAACCAATCGGATTCCAAGGGAACGTACGTGCAGCAGGAAGCGGCAGAAAATTAGATGGGGTACGAGATTAAGAACGCAAGGTACTAACCACTATACGATCGCTCTAGCGTCGCACTCAACATGCAAACGGAACCGCGGTTCTCTGCAACTGGTGCATAAAGGCTATAGCATAAACACTGATTAATTGCGAAAAGTAACTGTGCGAATGCGCGTCATGTGCACAAATTTGCGAGCATCCATTGAGCGAACTGCGAAAAGCAAATATTGCATATCTCCTACTTATTATGGTTTATATTGCAATAAGTGGATCCAACCAACAATTAACAAGGTTTCCTGGGGAAATTTGCTGTTTTTATTGCGAAAGCAATACTACTCTAGGTATAAACCTTCTTCATGGTAGCCCGTTTTCGTTGTTTTTGTTGTGCCTGTAGGAAGAAGGAAAAGAGAACGCACGGGCCTGCAGCCACCTCCGCTGCCTCGTGCGGACAGAAGAGAGAAAGCAGAGAAGAACAAAAAACAAGAGGGGAATGAATGAATGAATGAAGCCTTTATTGAAAGGAAGGGATGGCTCTCGGCCGCTGTTTGGGTTCTTGGGGAGTTAGGAGGGATGGGAGTGTAACTTCTTTGTCTTAACGGTTCTTCAAGCTGTTGCTTGTTGCTTGCCATGCGGCCGATCTTCGCGCTCTAAGTCGACCTCTCTCACACTACTCGAAGCAGGCCGCTCTCACTGCCGTATGTAGCAATGGAGTGTTGTATTTCGGCGCTTGATATAACCTGACCTGCTAATGTGGGCATGTCGTCGTGTGGAATATGCGTAATTTTGTTTCTTCCTTGTGAAAACGATGGACATTGCCATATAAGATGTTCTAGGTCTGCTGTACACTGTTCCTGACAGTGCGTGCATATGTTTTTGAGTGTTTCGTGTCTTCGGAGAAACCACTTGTCAAGTATGTGCGGTGTGTAAGCAGCGTTTGTTATTACTTTGTTGAGAAATATTTCTTGTGGTCGAGTGAGCCCTTTCGTGTCCTCAAACACCGGCGTTGGTGTCGCTTCATGTAATCTAAGCTTACTGTCTTGTTTTATTTTGGTGCGTACATAGTGGATCATCGATCTGCCAGAGGAGCCTTTAGTGAGCATTGTTTGGTAAGGATTTAAGTCTATCGGTTTAGGCATGGAGTTGGGGTGTGGGGCATTGTACGTTTCAGCAAGCCCACCCGCTTGCGCGGCGGCCGCTTGCGCGGCTGCGTTTCCCCCGTCCGTGCCAGTATGTCCCGGTGTCCATATAATTTGAATTTCTATTCCAACTTCCCGCATTCCCTTCAGCCTCTTTCTGATGTCCTTGGCCACTGCGTCGTCTGTAGTTGGTGCCGTCAGCTCTGCAATCGCTGCATATGATTTGGTTAAAATTCGATAACGATTGAAGTTATCTTTTCTGGCTGCAGCGGTCGTAATAGTATTTATGGCTCCCCATATGGCAAGCAACTCGGAGTGTAAAATTGTTCCTCCAGGTAGGTGGCACGTGTGCTGTCCGTTGTGCTGAGGCGCTGGCACACACACCCACGCCACACTCACCCTTTCATTTCTAATTGTAGCGTCGGTGTAGATGTCTATTGTATTGAGTGGTCTTGTGAGGGCAGTTCTCTGTGCTAAAAGTTGCCTAGCTACCACATTCCGCCTACTAATAGGTCGTTGTGGCCTTAGCGCGATTACCGGCACCTCCCACGGGGGTGAAGTGTCTGTCCCCAGGGGCCTCGGAGCAATGTTGATTCGGTTGTCCCATGCCATGATCTGCTGCCCTTGGGTCGTGTTTTCCAGTCGGGATCGCATTCTTATTTTTGCTTCTCTTATAATGTCTTGTATGGGTGGTATGCTGACCATTTTAAGTAGCTCTTCATTTCTCGTGTGCTTAGGAAGCCCAGTAATGGTGCGAAGAGTGGCCCTGTGTAGCTTTTCGATGTCTTTAACGTCGCGATTAGAAAACTCATAGACAGGTGCCCCGTACAGAATCCTGCCTACAGCAACCGCTCTAGACAGTGTTTGGCACGATTTTTGCCGGGCTCCACCGTATTTGTTTGAAATCCGGCGAATCATATGCAACATCGGGGTCCAGTTACGTTGCAATGTACGAATCCATTTACGAGGACTGTTGCAACTAGAAATCTGTGCCCCCAAGATTTTTGTCTGCCCATTTGCAGACATGATGTTGTGTTGTCCAATATGCAGTGTAATCTGCTTTTTGGCGTTTGTAGAATTCTTGCAGTCTATGCTTATGAGTTGTGTCTTTTCAGGTGAGAGCTGTAGCCCCAATGCTTCCAAGCTGTCAGTGAGGCTGAAGATTGCTGCTTGGAGCTCCGTCTGCATGACTTCTTCATTTGGGTAATCCACTGCTTCTGTTCATATGGTGACATCATCTGCGTAGATGGTGAAGCGGGCCGAAGTGTCTCGCTCGAGCGCTTCTGCTACGCGGGTCATGGCCAAGTTAAAAAGCAAAGGCCCGAGGATAGAGCCCTGGGGCACGCCCCTATCCAAGTAATAGGTTCTGGGGCTCCATCCCGAAGCTTTGCCATGAAGCCTAATAGGTCTACTTTGAAGGAAGCTGCATATCCAATTGTATGCTTTTTGGCTGGGATATCTTTTTGCTAATTCTTGTAGGATTACCTGTTGGTTTACATTGTCGAATGCTTTGCGCATATCAACCGCGAGGATGTAATCTGGTGTCTGTTTGCGAGACCTGCGGTTGATTACCCTGCGGAGCAGCCAAAGGCAATCATGCGTGCCCATATTCGGACGGAATCCAGCCTGGGCTGGATGCAACCCAGGCTGTACGTATTCGATATAATGCTGTATTCTTGCGGCTATCATTCGCTCAATCAATTTGCAGATAGTGGATGTGAGAGCTATTGGCCGTAGGTTCTCTGGTTTTGTGTGGTCCTTCCCTGATTTCGGTATGGGGTATATCAATGATAGCTTTAGTGCATCTGGCACCACTCCTGATTCCCATGAATCGTTTATGATAGTTAAGAGCTGATCTTGGGCTTCGTCGCTAAGATTTCTGAGCTCCTGCCATGTTACTCCGTCGTGTCCTGGAGCCGATTTCGGTTTGCCGTGGACTAATGCTGCCAATAGCTCGCCAAGTGTAAATGGTTTTTCAAGTTCCATCACTGTGTTGTCAATCGTGATCGCCGGCAATGGTGGCGTGGGTATCTCAGAAGCATGCGGGAAGAACGTGTGGATCACCTTTTCCTCGAGTGCAGCTGGGTTCTCGCGCAGGAACAGCTCTGCCAGTGGTGGTGTGCTTTTCTTTTTCCCCATCAGGCTTCGTAGGATTCCCCACAGCTTTTTAAGGCCGGGTTTGCGTCCGAGCGTCGCACAAGTGCTGTGCCATGAATCTGTTTCGAGCTGTTTTTGGTACTCCTTGATGAGTCGATATGGGCGCTTAAGGCTCATGAGATCCCTGTGGCGCTTTCCTTTATATCTGTATTGTTGCGTAAGGATATTGACCTTTCGCCACAAGTTGGCAAGGTGCCTATCCATGTGTGTGGTAGTGTCGTCACATATTATTGTGTCTCGGGACCATGGCCGTGCTTCCGCAACCATGGCACTGAATTGCGCGAAGTCCACGAAGTTGCCGCCAGTGGCTGTCCGAAACTTTTCCCAGTCAATGGTAACCGTTTGCCTTTTTTCACGAATCTTTTTTCGGTTAAGGGTGATCAAAATTGGTAAGTGGTCGCTTCCCCATGTTGTCTGTTCGACTTCCCATTGCCTGATGAATCCTGGTGTGGCCAACGTCAGGTCTGGTGTCGTATCTCGTTGTCGGGCGTGTAGCCCTATGCGCGTTGGTGTGTCCGGGGTGTTGTATATGTATAGACCAGACATTTCTACAGTGTCGTGCAGCATACGTCCCCTTGGGTCAGCTGTGGCGTAGCCCCAAGTCGGGTGCTTAGCATTGAAGTCTCCTCCCACCAGGATGGGGAGGCTTCCTTACAGGGCCAGGACTTTGGCGAGCCACCCGTATGAGTCGGTATTATGACTGCCAGTCAGAGGCCTGTAATACACGGAGACTGCCACCATGGGCCGCTGCCCAGGAGGACACATTTTAACAGCGATTACTTCTCTGAACTCATTACTTAGATCAGGAATTTGTAATTCGGTTGCTGTGCATTCGTTTCTGACAAGGAGAGCAGCTTGACCCTGTGCATGTTGGTTTCCTCTGTTCTGGTGAAGTATGGTAGGCTTCTGAAATGTATGGTAACCCCGAATAGTGCAAGGTCCCCTTGTTTCTTGCAAAAGGATGACCAGAGGCTTCAATTTTCTGACTTGTTCCCTTAGGGTAGGTCCAGTCTGCGTGAAACTTCTGCAGTTCCATTGTAGACATATTGATCTGATTCTTATTGCGCCTCTGCGGGCTTACGTCTTTTTGGCTCATCGTTCTGGTATTGGATGCTTTTGTGCAACTCTATAAAAATTGCTTCAATCTGAGTCTGTATCGCGTTTGTTATCGTTTGAAACTCATCCCGCAGGCATTTTTCTAGGCGCTGTGTCTCGTTGTGTCGCTCTTGCCTCATGATGCTCAGCATTTGCGCATACGCCGAATCTTGTGCGGTAAGTGCCTTTGTCGTCTGATGAGTCTTTGGCGTTTGAGTCAGTGTTGTTTCGGTATGTTGGTGCTTTATGGAGTTTGCAGTTGTTTTACGACTGGACGACCGTCCGGGCCGGCTTTTCGAACGCACGCGTTGCATCTGCCCAGTGGGCGAGGCTGAAGCATGTTGCCGCTGCGTCTGAGATGCATGAACGTCTTGTTCCGGTGGTAGCCTTGCAAGGACTTTCTCCAGCATTTCTCTAAGTTGCTGAATTTCTTTTCGCAACTCTTCCAGTTGTTGTTGGTAAACAGGGGGCAGCGCAGTTTCTGTCGACGAGTTCTGTCGCGCCTTGTCTGCCCATGTAACTTCTCCTTTAACTGCATCAGGGTTCTGCTTATTTTCTTTAGGCTCTTTTGGTACACGACTAGGACAAGCCGAATTGATTGAAATGTGGCCCGGTTTCTGGCAGGCGACGCAGAATAACTCTTGATCGCATTCTGTGTCTTTAGAGTGCAGCCGTCCGCACTCCTTACAAACCTCTTCTGCTGGACAATACCTAGCAATATGTCCCAGTCCGTGGCAGTTATAGCAGGCAATAATTTTCGGTCTGTACTCGTAGACCCTTGTGATTTCGTAATCAAAAACGAGCCTTTTGGGTAGCTGCTCTGTATCGAATTTTAACAGTAGCATGTTTGTCTTTCCTAGGAGACGCGCGTCAAGAATAGTTGCAGTTTCACATCTTAGGTGGTCCTTGATGTACTCAATGGTTTGATCAGGACGCACCTTGATAACGCCCCGACTTTTTTCCTCGCCTCGTGTTGGCGTTCGTTCAATCGTGACCTCGTACGTGCAGACGCGTCCGTTCACTTTCCCGGCCAGTCGCGTTAATGCGGTGAGCCTATTTGCGTGTTCCTCATCTCTAACAGTGACCTTGAAGCGATTTGCTACCACATCGTAGCGGAAAGCAGCCAAATCTGCCAATTCCCAACTTTTTGCGGCCATTTCTAACGCCTCTGTAATGGCTTGTTTAGGTATATCATGCACATGTACTCGGTTGAGTGGCCTGGTCGAGAGTGGAAAGAGAGGTCGACTTACCCGTTCAAGACGAAGCTGTTCAGGCTTCACTTTCCTTTGAGGTTTCCGTTTCTTGATTAAAGTCCAGTCGCCGTAGTCGCCGACGTTCTCACTTTCGTCTTCAGTGTCCATTTGGTCGCTTGCGTGCTGCTCCTTAGTCTTAGTGAGTCCCACAGAAGACCACTCTCAGCGTCCGCGTTCGGCAGCTGATGCGTTCCGTCCTCTTCATCGCGCGTTGGGCGTCGGAACGCCTTTTCTTGGAGGCTGCTTTCAGTTTTTTTGGTGCCTACACTTTTTGATGAACCCACAGCTCCCGCACTTGCGCCACTCGGGTGTGAGCGAACTGACGCCGGCTTCGGCATGGTGCGTCCTGACAGCCCGGCCAGGGCAGCAGCTGAGCTGCGTCTGGGTGTTGTTAGGGTTAGCAGTCTGTCGCAGAAAACGTTGTTGCAGGCGGAAAAACGATGACTTCAGATCTACGAAAATCACTCCGCACTCACCGGAGGTACTCACTGGGTCATTGTCCTTTGTCTCGTACACAAAAGAACAATATTTCCGCACACAGTTCAAAAAACATTGAAGAGCCGAGGTGCCACACGGTTGCAACCTGCGGCGATCGCAGCGCCTCTCCCAACAAGAGGGGAAAAAAGACGCCAGCCGCAACAGCCGTCGTCCGCCGCCTAAGCGGTGGCGGGTACAATGACGGCCCACAACAAGAATTCAGTGGCTGGCTGGCCCCCGCCGCAAGCCGCGTTACCTACCGTCCGTCCCATCACCGTAGGGCCAGGAACTGCCACCCTTCACCACCTCCCCTCCCGCCGCTCTGCTTGATCTTGAGCCAGCGCAGCGCTTAACAGATTGCGCGCCATCGCCATGGCAACCGTTGCCACAGCAACGCGATGACGTTCACTCGCTCTCTCCTCTCTCGCCCTTGCGCTCGCTCCTTGGCGGATTTGTGGGGTGACGCCAGGATCGAACGCCCGGCGGGGTCAGCTTCGTATATGCGTGAATCTACTGGTGATGTCACCAGTATATTGACGCATATACAAAGCTGACCCTGCCGGGCGTTCGATCCAGGCATCCATGCGGCACCATTTGGCTCTTCCTCGAACATCCCACCAAGAGCATATAGAAATAGACGCAGTACCGCAGGCATCACCGGCGTTTAATAATTGAAAATTGGCTTAGCTCTGCTATGCCTAGATATAAGTAACGAAAAGCACAGACTACCTCGGGATCAGAAGTTAATTTCTCCAGTCTTCTGCGACGTTCGCCAGCAGATAAACTTCGCTTCTATGTCGAGCGCGTCTTTCACCGGCGTTTTATAATTCGTTTACAGGAAAGGAAAGGCACAGCATCGGTCCCTCGCGGAAGCCAAGAAGCGATGCCCGGCGACGTTGGAGCGCACTCGTTCCCGCTTGGACTCATAGCTGACGGCAGATGAGTGACGTCACATCCTTGATGTCACCCAAATTGAGTGACGCGACTATTTTAGTCTTTGGTACTTTCAAATTACGCGCCACCCGCAGTAACTGTCACTCGTGGAATCCCGCTGTCTTCCTCACGGTAGATAACGGAATTATGAAGAGCGTTTCTCGACGCGGGCGGGATCAGAAGTTAATTTCTCCAGTCTTCTGCACCTTTCGCCTACTCTACATACACAAACACAGACGGTTAGACACTACATTGGCCAAACTCCGTAAGGTGGGGGACCAGGTGGGCCCCATGGTCCGCCGGGTTTTAAACAAACGCGGGGTGTTGCGAAGTAAGGATGCCTTGCGGCTGGCAAACGCCTTCGTGAGCATGCGGATTCTATAATCGACACCTTATCTCTACCTACGGAAACAAGAGGAGGATGCCCTTGAGGTTATCCTTCGCAAAATTGTCAAGCGTGCCCTGGACCTCCCTATCACTACTTCAAACAGCCGTCTTATGGCCATTGGGGTGGTGAATACTTTCCGGGAGCTCTGGGAGGCGCACCTTACAAATCAGTGCACGCGTTTGTCGTAAACGGAGTCGGGTCGCCGCCTTCTTGCTCGACTCCATATCCAACACACCACACTCATGGAGGACAGGTTTGGCATCCCAGAATTGTGGAGACGCGCCCTCTGTGTGCGACCTCTGCCAGCGAGTATGTCACACGAAGATCATAATCGTCGGCGCCTGGCACGAGCGGAAGCCGTAGCCCGACATTATGGCAACAAAACAGGTATATACCACGTGGACGCCTCCGACCCTCACCACGGGGGCTGTAGTTCACAACAGCAAAACGGTTAACGGTCTCACCCTCAGAGCCCGCAATACAACACACGCAGAAGAGGTGGCGATTGCTCTCGCGGCCTCTCATTCCGACTCAAAATACATAATTACCGACTCGCGAGGAGCCTGTCGGAACGTCAGACAAGGCTGGACTCCCTTACTAGCCTATAAAATTTACCTAAATTGCATACGGGATACGGACCCCACACCTTATATGGGCCACTGCTCATCAGGGTTTGGCAGGAAACGAGGCAGCAGACGCAGCCGCCCGCGCGCTCTCTCACCGGGCTGTTTTCTCCTCCCTACCCGATCAGGAACCCGATTTTAATCCGGCCTACACCTTCAAAGATATCACGACGTACTATCAAAATTGTCCTCGCCTTTACCCCAGTTCTTGTAAAGGTCTCAAAAAGGCGGATGAGCGGCTCCTTCGCCTTTTCACCAATACATTGCTGTGCCCGGCAGCCCTAAAACATTTTGACCCCTCCTTTAGTGGCAGCTGCCCGCACTGTTTAGCGGTGTCTTCTGACATCTATCGCATGGTGTGGGCCTGCCCCTGCAACCCGGCTATTCCCCCCATCCCCAACCCAACCCGGGAGAACTGGGAGGCGGACCTGCTCGGCTGCCACGACTTGCAGGCCCAACAAGCCTTAGTCGGACGCGCCCGAGCGGCGGCAACTGCCACTGGGGTCCCCAACTACCAACTAGGGACCTCCATGAAGTGCTTGTAAGGACCAGCCAATTTAGCGGTTTTTCGGCTAAATTTAGCAAGTTTTTACACTATTTAGCGGGCGAAAACCTTGTACTGCGGGAGGCGGAATTTTTAGCAGTTTTTAAGCCTTTCTGGCGATGTTTTTGGTGGGTTTTGGTAGTTCTATATATTTTCTTTCTGAACCGCAAACGTGCCTTAAAATTTTAGTTACTTCTGCGAGAAAACGTCACCATGTGAGCGCATGACGTCGCTGAGATGCCGCTATGTTACAGTGGGGAACACTGAAACACACCATGACTCGACTTCTGCGGCACTTTTGAAAACTGTGCGCTTGAACCTAATCCTCGAACCTGCAGGGTAAATGCTGCTCAAACTACGAACTGCCACCAAATGTAGTTCAAAATATCGGCACGATGGAGGCGTACGCTGACAACCGCACTGGAAGCCCATCTGTACCTGGTACCAGCGGTACGAGTAGTCAGTCGTTTTCAGATAAAACAGACATCTTTCTGTGATTGTGCCTGCAGTCAGGCAGGACGTCCTCAGCAGTGCCTAGTCAGTACTTTCCATTTCAGAAACTTAAAAAAAGGAATAGTTTTTATAACTTTTATATGTATAGTATGATGCCTCTAGTCGATAAATAATATATTCAATGGTTTTTAGTAGGAAAAAAAAGTGCGTTCTTTGTTTTTACATTAGTTATATTTGTTTACAAACTGAATAAAATGTACAAAAATGAACGTTTTGGCATATGAATACATTTAGCGGTTTTTGAGAGTTCCTGTTGCGGGATTTTTATTTTTAAGTTGGCAACACTGGTAAGGACCGGTCCCTTATCGGCCGATCCAAACATACCTCCTGGCCCTTGTATAAATAAATGTTCTTACCACCACCACACCGTTCGTCAGCAACTAAACTCTCCTTGGTTTCATGTCGAGTGCGTCTAAGTTCACCGAAGTTCTATAATTCGTTTACAGGAAAGGAAAGGCGGAGCATCTATCACTCCCCGTGAAGAGGACGCCCATTTCGAGTGGAAAACATCAAAGAGCACTGCAGAATCTGCATTGGAGTAATGCGAAAGCACAGGTGCTGCTGTTAGTTGCTTCTGATTGCTTCTAGTTGCATAATTCACTTCTTGTTTGCCCATTTTAGTTTTTGGTACTTTGAAATTGCGTGCCAATTCCTTCTCTCTGCCTTTTTTCGGCTCTATTCCCGGTTGCGCGACGTCACATTATCTACCTCTCATTTTTTCACTTCTTGTTTACCCGTTTTAGTCTTTGGTACATTCAAATTACGCGCCAATCCCTTCCTAAGCTTATTTTTCGGCTCTACTTCCGGTTGAGTGACATCACATCCTTGACGTCATATACACTACGGCACCCCTTTCTCTCTTTCCACTTTCACTCTCACCTTCCTCCCTTCCCTTACGCGCGGTTGAGGTGTCCACAGAACAAGTGTGGCAGATACTGTACCTTTCATTTTCTGTGAACGAGTTATTTTAATTATTAATCTAATTAACTTAACTGCTTATTATTTTTTCGGCAATAACATTAAATCACCCTCTATCGACTGACAATACTCATTATCCTCTACCACTTTTCTATTACTCACAACTGCTGCGGCCATGATTTTGCGGACACATTCTACGGACATGGTCTGCGGGCACAGCCTGCGGGCACGGTCTGTGGACAGAAATCTGTGAACATAGCAAAGTAATGTTTTCGCATTAAATGTTCAACCAACCAACGCATGCACGAAGCTGACCCCGCCTGGCGTTCGATCCAGGCGTTCGTGCGATGCCTTTCATTTCGCGCTTCCTCGAACGCTGCACCACAGAGCACGTAGAAATAGACGCAGTACAGCAGTCATCAGCGGCATTTAAAATTGGTTGACATCAAAGAGAAGGCGCAGTAACTGTCACAATCCTGCGCGGACACCTTGACCGCTCGCTGTAAAGAAAAGCAGATTCCCCTGATGAGGGGAGGGAGGTGGTGAAGGGTGGCATTTCCTGGCCCTGCGGGGCTGGGACGGTAGGTCAACGCCGCTTGCGGTGGGGGCTAGCCAGCCACTGATTTTTATTTGTAGGCTGTCACTATACCCGCCACCGCTTCGGTGGTGGTGGTTACTATGATGAGGGGGGATGGGGTACTGGGCACGACGTATGCCAGCCTGAGCTAGCGGCAGCACTCTTGGTGCCCAGGGGAATGGGGTAGGGGAAGGTTGGGAGGGAGGGGGGAGGACGCGCGAGCAAGTCCGCAGAGTCGGGGGCCGAAGAACGGAAGCACTGCGACGAGGTCCGCAGAACACAGAGGGCTATCCTGGGTGCCCCACGGGTAGCACAAGCGCAACAACTATCGGCAAGTCGGAGTCCAGTGCAGGGTCGGCTTAGGTGCGAGCAGCGTGCTGCTCGGCAAGCGTCCTTTTCTGGTTAGAGATCAGGACGCCGGGATGAGTGCAGAGTCTGCAGTACGCTGTCACGTCGGAGAGTCCGGGTGGCAGTTGGGATGACCGCTGGGAAACCGCTGCCGTGGCAGCGGCGCGGCGGGTAGGGGCATCTCGGGAGATGACACTCCTAGGCCCGTGAGCGAGAGGCTCGCGGGACACTGTCTCTTGGGATATCCTTGAGGCAGCGGAAGGGACCACAGTGGTACCTCAGCCGAAGCTGAGGCGCGGCAGGGGACGCTTGAAGGACCGCCGGGAAGGGCGGCGCGTCGAGGCCCGAGAGCAGGAAGTTCCCGGGGTTGCTGCCGAAGCAGCAGGGAGGGCCGCAGAAGCGGCAGGTGACGCTGAATGCGTCGAGGCCCGCGAACCTTGCGGTCCGCGGGAAACTGGCATGGGCCAGGAGGACTGCGCCCCCGAAGGAGCAGCAGGGAGCCTTGGCGAGGAGCCACGAGTCCATTCCAGCACTGGGGCTCACCTCGGGCGACGTCGGTGCGCCACAGGCGAAGACCAAGGTCAAAGGGGGCCGCACCAATAACTCCTCAGGGGAGGAGGGTGTGCTAGCAGGGCGAGACCTGGCAACGCCCGCAGCACGGGACACATTCGCACGCCCAAGGGTCGGGGGTTGGGCTGGGAGACGGATCCGGGCTCCGCTTCGGCTGGAAGGCTGGAAGACACCAGCGGGGATGATCCAAGGACCAGGGAGATGCGCCGGTAATAACCGAAGCACCGGAGGACTGAAGTTGCGACGGGGCGAGCAGGGCGAGCCAGCGCCGGAGGCAGGCGAAGGCGAGCGAGCGCTCGGTGAGAGCGGGCGCGCGCGAGCTCGCCGGAGCGAGCGCCGCACACACCCGCCCCCACCGAGAGCTGAAAGGCAACTGACGCGAGAGGAAGCGCGCCTAGTCGGGAGGCAACGGAGCGTGCGTCCGCTCCCTTCAGAGGCGAACGACAGTGGACGGTGGTGGTT
The DNA here is from genome assembly GCF_055883805.1 of Amblyomma maculatum. NCBI lineage: Eukaryota > Metazoa > Arthropoda > Arachnida > Ixodida > Ixodidae > Amblyomma > Amblyomma maculatum. Next base: position 99,377,317 of record NC_139352.1, read on the forward strand.
ACTATGATGAGGGGGGATGGGGTACTGGGCACGACGTATGCCAGCCTGAGCTAGCGGCGGCACTCTTGGTGCCCAGGGGAATGGGGTAGGCGAAGGTTGGGAGGGGGGTGGGGAGGACGCGCGAGCAAGTCCGCAGAGTCAGGGGCCGATGAACGGAAGCACTGCGACGAGGTCCGCAGAACACAGAGGGCTATCCTGGGTGCCCCGCGGGTAGCACACAGCACAAGCACAACCACTACCGGCAAGTCGGAGCCCAGTGCAGGTTCGGCTTTGGTGCGAGCAGCGTGCTGCTCGGCAAGCGTCCTTTTTCTGTTATAGATCAGGACGCCGGGGTGACTGCAGTGGGTCTGCAGTTCGCTGTCACGTCGGAGAGTCCGGGTGGCAGTTGGGAGGACCGCTGGGAAACCGCTGCCGTGGCAGCGGCGCGGCGGTTAGGGGGCATCTCGGAAGATGGCACTCCTAGGCCCGTGAGCGAGGGGCACACGGGACACTGTCTCTTGGGGAATCCTTGAGGCAGCGGAAGGGACCGCAGTGGTACCTCAGCCGAAGCTGAGGCGCGGCAGGTGACGCTGGAAGGACCGCCGGGAAGGGCGGCGCGTCGAGGCCCGAGAGCAGGAAGTTCCCGGGATTGCTGCCGAAGCAGCAGGGAGGGCCGCAGAAGCGGCAGGTGACGCTGGATGCGTCGAGGCCCGAGAGCAGGAAGTTCCCGGGATTGCTGCCGAAGCAGCAGGGAGGGCCGCAGAAGCGGCAGGTGACGCTGGATGCGTCGAGGCCCGCAAACCTTGCGGTCCGCGGGAAACTGGCATGGGCCAGCAGGACTGCGCCCCCGAAGGAGCAGCAGGGAGCCTTGGCGAGGAGCCACGAGTCCGTTCCAGCACTGGGGCTCGCCTCGGGCGAGGGCGACGTCGGTGCGCCACAGGCGAATACCAAGGTCAAAGGGGGGCCGCACCGATAACTCCTCAAGGGAGGAGGGTGTGCTGGCAGGGAGAGACCTGGCAACGCCCACAGCACGGGACACACTCGCACGCCCAAGTGTCGGGGGTTGGGCTGGGAGAAGGGTCCGGGCTCCGCTTCGGCTGGAGGGCTGGAAGACACCAGCGGGGATGATCCAAGGACCAGGGAGGTGCGCCGGTAACAACCGGAGCACCGGAGGACGGAAGTTGCGACGGGGCGAGCAGGGCGAGCCAGCGCCGGAGGCAGGCGAAGGCGAGCGAGCGCTCGGTGAGAGCGGGCGCGCGCGAGCTCGCCGGAGCGAGCGCCGCACACACCCGCCCCCACCGAGAGCTGAAAGGCAACTGACGCGAGAGGAGGCGAGCCTAGTCGGGAGGCAACGGAGCGTGCGTCCGCTCCCTTCAGAGGCGAGCGACGGCTGTTGTTGCGGCACGCGTCTTTCTCTCTCTCTTCTTTCTGGCGACGAATGGCGACAAGAGGCTAAAGATGGGCCCCGCCGGGGTGGTGCAGTGGTAAGACGCCCGACTACTGTGCCGGAGTACCCGCGTTCCAACCCCACCTCGGCGGCTGCGTTTCGATGGAGACGAAACGAAGAGGCGTCCGTGTGCTGTGCGATGTCAGCGCACGTTAAAGATCCCCAGGTGGTCGAAATTAGTCCGTAGCCCTCCACTACGGCTCCTCGTTCTCTCTTTCCACTTTCACTCCCGCCTTTCTCCCTTCCCTTACGGCGCGGTTGAGGTGTCCACAGAAAACAAGTGAGACAGTTACCGCGTCTTTCCCTTCCTATAAATAAATCAGCTTTTTTTTAAATCAGAGGCTAAAGATGGGAGGCAAATTATAGTATAGTGCCTAGAATATATTGGCTAGTGTGCCGACCGAGGCCTCCCGGGTGGCACCGCGAGCGATGAATGCCGGTGGCCGCCGCCAGGAGCGCTGCAAACTGGGTGGGTACCAGCCGCGCTGCTTGCTGCCTACCGCGCTCTCACATCTTCGGCAAGAGGTCTGCTTGCACTGCATTTCAGCTCTCATTAAGTCGCAACAGACCTCAGCTATAACTGAAGCCGCTGACTACAAGTTTCAGGGTGGGTGTTTTGTCTTGGACTGGAAGTGGCGCACGTACTTAACGCTTCTTGCTTGCGAAGGCTTCTGCGAAGTTTGAGCATCTTAGTCCCGGACATCCCGTGCTCACAAAGGGAAACCCAGAATTTCTATTGTAACAACAATTAAAGGATAGGCATTTATTGATATAAAATATATTTGTAATCTATGGAACAAAGAAAAATGCTTCTTTTTTATTGACATATGATCCTTTCTGCGCACTGTACACTTGCTGACAAGTAAACACGTACGCGCAGTTTTATTTGTATATTGTGTATGCGAACAACACAGGAAACAAAGTCACGCAACACTCCTCTTATGTATATGTAATAACAAACACAGGCACATGTGGCAGAAATGCATGAACAGCAGAGCATAAACTAGGAACCTTTACTTACAGCGGCTAAGGTACATCGCGGCCTGTGATTGCACACAAGTTTTTGCCGAAGTCACCATATCTTTTGAATGAAGAAGCTGACGAAGTTTTTTTTCTTTCTCAGATACACAATATGCACGAGACGCGGCCGGTTCGATCATCGCGAGGAAGCTCGTTGGTAATGCCGCGCTTACGGTGAAACATGCGCCTAATATATAACTGCATCCATATGACATATGTGTAGCGCAAAAGGACAATCGAGGGACACAGAAAAGGTACACAACACAGGTGCTGTCTGTAGCGCCTGAATGTGTACACTCTTTGTGCTACACACTGTCATGGCACCGTTACCGGCTCGCCCAAGTTTCCATCCTTGTGAATGTAACTGCATGCTCTAAAATGTTTGTCGCCAACAAAAGCAGTTGCCGTTTACCTTCCGTCATTTCTGTCGATGCTTCGTTCCCATTGTACAGAATGCGTACTTACGTAGCATCAGATAGCGCAGTAATACGTACACTCCTTGTTCTAGCGGTAGCCCCGTTTGCCAAAAAAGCAAGTCTTCTCTGTGCACCACCGCTTTCTCTTTGGCATTTTTCTCTGCCGTTTAGTGAGAGGCACTGGGAAAACAACAATCGGGAACCGCGCTTCACCACTGGCGACACAGTAAAAGAGAAGGGATACAGGCGAGCACAGAACGCGCGCACAAAACGCGAAAAAAAAAAACGATGCAATCGTCGCCGAGCAGGTAGAAGTGCGGAACGACTCGCATGAGCAAACACCTACACCGTAAATAAACTGCTGCACCTTCGTGAAAGCAAAAGACGCGCAGAAGCAGGTTTAACACGCACGCACAACACCAACAGATTGCCGTATTCTGGAGCGAGAAAACTGCGTCGTCTGCTCAGGTGGTACCCTCCCGACAAGCAGCGCCCTCTGCCGCTAACGATTGGCTTTCATTGCAAACAGCGCCATCCTCGCCCATAGGGAAGCGCGGGCGCTCGTCACACTAGCCAGTATGTTCTAGGCACTGTAATTATAGGATAGGAAGGGTAGGCTTTCGCCATTCTTCTTTTAAAGAGACATCTATGAGGCCCTCTATTTTTTTTTTTTTGGGGGGGGGGGGGGGGTTTCTTGAAAGGATATGTGTGAAAAATTAAAAAAAAACTTGTCTGTAAAATTACATACATGTCTTGCTCGAAATGTTTGCCTCAATATATTGAAAAGGTGACACAGCTAATGACCTGCGCCCAAATTTCGCATTAAGAAGTAACGTAATCAACGGCAAAGTTTTGAAAATTTCAGTGCACGTTAAAGAACGCCAGATGGTCGAAATTTCCAGAGTTCTCCACTACAGCGTCTCAATAGCATGAGTCGCTTTGGGACGTTAAATCCCACAAACCAACGAAATTTTTGAAATCTTTCACTTCCACCTACACTGCACAGCCTACGCAATCCTTTGCGTTTCGTTTCCATCGAAACGTGACCTTGCTGTAGGGTTGGTCGCCAGGAACTTCGGTTCAGTGGCCGAGCTTATTTAAGCACCGAATCACTGCGGCGGTTATAATTTTTATAATATTGTCACGTGCGTGCTAATTAAGATTCGAAAGCGAAGAGGGGGAAATATACTTGAAAAAAAAGGAAGAAGCAGAAGCTGGTGAATCTCGGACTCTCGGTTTCCCCAAATGAGAATAAACGCATTGTTATGTTCTCAGTATGTAACAGTTTGGTGGAACGTGCGGGTTAGGATCCCTCTGACCTTCGACGCAGCCGCCGCCTCGCTGGCTTACCACCGCTGCCCTTGAAAATGGCTGTAGAAGGCAGCGCCCAGGGAACACTACTTAGTAAAACTGGTAACATCATCGCGAGCCATGGACGTTCACTGGGAAATCTGAAGCTCACACATTACGAGCTGTTGAACCGGTACAATGGATGGGACACCACTGTAAAATTAGCTATGCAGTATTGGATACAGAAGAAAGAAGAGAGATGCATTAGTGAAGCTTCGTTGAGTTTACGTAGAAAAGAATTTATTTTTTGGAGCAAACCTCCTGAGTAATGCAAAGAACGAGATTATTATCGAGCCTCAAGCTGTTATTCTTGGCCTTAAGTTGTTATTCTTGGACACAAGCTATGTGGTGTGGATGGACATGTCCTACTGAATATGTGTGGCGGTGGTGTTTAGTGTATGACTATGTGACTATGTGGTGATATTTGTTTGTCCAGTGTGGTATGAGTTACTGGGCGAAACAGAGGTGTGGGGTAATACGACAGTGAGAATTTGTGACTTTCATGTTTGGAAGAGGTATTTGGTCTGCCAGGAAGTGCCACTATCCTCCTGATAAAGAAGAGGAAGAAGAGAAGAAGAGGAAGATGAGATTGGTCAATACCATGTTTGGACGATGTTAAAGTCTGCGAGGAAGACAGTGCCATTATCCCCTTGGCAAAGAAGAGGAAGATGAGGAGAAGAGGAAGATGAAATGTGCCCGAGTGTAGAAGAGGAGGCGTGGTGAAGAGGAAGTGCTTTCAATTTATAATTACAGTTGGTAGTGTGCGCGAGTGTTGTGTATCTTCTCTTGTGTTCGTGTTTTTTGCGCCACATATCTGAATACAATGTAGCTAATATTAACTCTTTTTGGATGCTTCCGCATTGATCTGGTTTGACAACCATCAAAACACACTGACTAGCTGGGATCGTTTCACGGAGGAAATGAAGTGCTTCGGCTTTGGAGCTGCAAACAAGAAACGCGCAGAGCAAAGATTGCTCCAGCGAGCCCAAGTACCTGGTGAGACTTGTACCACCTACACTGAGGAAATTGTGAAGCTTTGCAAAGTGATGAACCCACAAATATCTGAAGAAGATAAAGTTGGGCATTTGATGAAAGGCATCGCTGAAGATATATATATATATATATATATATATATATATATATATATATATATATATATATATATATATATATATATATATATATATATATATATATATATATATATATATATATATATATACATATATATACATATATATATATATATATATATATATATATATATATATATATATAAATACGTCGCTTAATGAACGAGCTAATGGGAACACGAAACCAGTATGGAATGTGCTGAATGATGTAATTGGCAAGCCTCCTACAGAGTACCTCTATCCCGATGTAGTGAATAACGACACAGCATTGAGATTTATTACATATTTTCTAGCATAGGCCCGCAGCTGGCACAACATATATACTAAATGGAGGGTGCCTTCGGGATCTGCCGATACTAGCTTTACACTAACTGCATTTACACTTGATACAATTACTGATATGATTGGAAGCTTGAGTAGCGCCAAAGCTACAGGGCCACGTGGGATACCTGTGAAAGTTGTGAAAGATAATGTTGAGATTGTTGCACCCTATTGCTCCATAGGTTTATTCACGCAATAGAGAAAAGCATTTCTCCTGACATACTGAAAATAGCAAAAGTCATCCCTGTATATAAAAACGATGATAACAATGATCCAGGCAGTTATCGCCCGATATCGGTGCGTAGTGTAATAAATTCTATTTTTGAAAAAGCTATAGCATTAGAAGTACGCCATTATTTGGAAGAAAATAATATTGTTTCTCAATGTCAGCATGGCTTCCGATTTAACAGATCTACATCCACAGCGGTTCTTCAACTTACACAGTCTGTATATACATCTCTACGCAACAATGAAATTCCGGTAGTACTGGTTCTTGATTTAAAAAAAGCTTTCGATACTGTTCTTGCTCTATTCTGTTAAAAGAGCTTGAACACTATGGATTCTTCGGGTCTATATACTTGACGTTTTTGCTAGTTATCTCTCAAACAGGAAGCAATACGTTTATCTTGATGGTTCTTCCTCCCCCCTTCAAACAGTTGAAAGAGGCGTTCCCCAAGGCTCTGTCCTTGGTCCTATTTTGTTCTCTTTATATATTAACGATTTTCCACAGATTTTATTTTATCTTTATCTGAGGCTGTTCTATACGCTGATTAAACAGCAGTAATATTTTCAGGCAAGTTACTTTTAGAATTGGAAGCAGTAAATAATTCCCATGCATGTCGAATAAATGAACGGTTTAACTGCAATAAACTCACGCTAAATAAATAAAAAAAAATTCGTTTTATTTCGACCCAGAAATAAGTTCTTTAACTCTTCAAGCCTCAAAATTTGATTTGAAGGAGCAGCTTTGGAGGAGACAGAATCAATAAAATATTTATACATTACAATTGACAACCGTTAAACTTTAAAGAACACATTACAAATGTGTGTTCGAAACTTGCTTCAGCGTGTTATGTTCTTTTTCGAACACAAATATATTTCATTACCCGTATATTAAAAATGATTTACTTTGCATATTTCATTCCCACCTTATCTATTGCAGCGAGTCTTGGGCATTCACATTTAAAACATACTTAGATCCCATCATCCATCTTCAAAAAAGAGCCGTACGCATAATGACCTTCTCGCACTGGCACTCATCGACACCTTTATTGTTCTCAGAGCTTCATATACTGCCTTTTACTATCGCGTCAGAAATGAAAGTTTGCCATACAGTAAACGCCACTCTCCTGAATGCTCACCCTTTATCAATAACATTATTTGTTACACCCAACAGGAACACCAAAAATGCAAGCAAGATAAACTTTAACCTTCCTATCACAAGCAACTTTTACGGCCAGTGCCTAATACAGTATGTCGGTGTAAAATATGGAATAATATTCCACTTGAAATTAAAATGGCAAATAACTTTTTATATTAATCAAAAGATTTTCTTTTGACAGAATTATATTCTTATAACACTAAATAAAAAAAAATAAGAAATGCTTCCATTTCTGGTGCTACCAAATGTGTATGTCTTGGTTGTATTCATTTTTCTCAGATAGGGAACTGTATTCCATGATCTCTCAATTATGCAAGTCGCCTGTAATACTTTGTGCATGTGCATGTCTATTTTTGATTTTCTTGCTATTATGTGCTTTTTTTGTGCTTTACTTTGTGTGTTCATTGATTGTTACGTTTGCGTGTGTATAAGCTTGAACACATTTGTTACACGTCTTTTAGCGTGTCTTCACTGCTGTGTATATGTATGTATGTATGGGCCTAAACTAGCTTCGGCTATTGGCCCAACATTTTTTGCAATTTGTACATTTTATTGAAATAAAATGAGTGAAAAAAAGAAAAAAAAATCTCCTCGCCTTCGGTTTCTGTTGTACCCAGTGTGACGTCTAGTCAAGGCGGTGAGTGCTTCTGCCGTTCGACGGTGTGCTGAACACAATGTTGCACTTACGAAATGAGTCTCGCAGAACGATGAAGCCTCTTAACCAGATCCTATCGTTGCTTTCGATGCACGAATCCAGGGCATAGATCAAAACATTGCCGTCGTAACATTCGCTGTTTGCAGTGCGGGTTGGGCTTGCGACTTCAATCTGCAATTATGTCCATCATTCACGTTAAACAGCTTCCGCTGGAAACGGTGTCAGCTTGCATGTCGTGGCTACTGATGCAACGACAAGTATTATACCGACACAAGTTCAATACAAACTTTGGGAGCGTGGTTTATCACACAGAGCCAGCCGGTGGATATCAGCGGACTTTCATAAGGGCCGACGTATCAAGGAAATTAGGACTACAACACGTGAAGACTATCGATTTGACCATCCAAGCTTTCGGGAAAGCTACGACGTCACCGCTGCGAAAGTTCAATTTGGTGTGCCTACATTTACAAAGCCTTAGAAGTTCCCTTTATTTGCGACTAACTGGCTGAATTGTCTAGTACTAATGCGCTCGTTAAACAGTTGGTTGGGGAAAAGAAATACCTTGCTGATGCGATGGTTTTACCAGGCTTAATGGGGGCAAAGAAATCGATTTCCTTATCTGGGCAGACAAAACTTCCAAGTTTCTTTGTAATGAAACCTGTTCCAATGACCCGGAAAATAGCCTCGCAGCCGTCAGTACAAGACTTGGTTGGACTTTACAAGGCCCTGTTGTTTCTAATGGAAGCACTTTATCTCATGTCGGGACAGTCTGCGTGCTTCGAACGAGCTCTGTCTATAGGGAAGTTTCGAATGCATTGCACCGTTCTAGGAGCTGGACAGCATTGGCATATGTGACCCTTCAACGAGTGCTTGCCACGACAGCGTAGTTTTAGAGAATATTACCGGGAATATCCAGCTGCGAAACGTGCGGTATCAAGTAGCACTTCCGGAGAAGACCTTAGATGTCAGCCCCGGTGACAAGCATTTGGTTACGCCTACTTTAGAGTACAGCCTGGTTCAAAGCCTTGGCTTTGGTGTGGACTTGCTTCAGCGGTGCGACGCAGCAGTCAGACAATAAAAAGTCGACTGGTATACAGGAAAAGTAACGTGTAAACAGTATCTCGGAGAGGAGATTTGTTCTTGAACCACCTATACCAAAGCGGCTGCGCGTCGTTTTGAACGTTTCGTCGCAGCCAAATGACTTTTCATCAGTGAACGACTGCTCAAGGAGAGTCATTTATCTCATGGACGGTATGGTGACGGTGCTATTGATTTTCCTACTGAATTCGATAAGCCTCGCTGCTGGTGTGCAAGGCGGGTTTCTGCAGCTCGGTTTTCAGTGGCATGACCAAGATTATCTGCGTTTCGTATGGCTTCAGCACGCACCACTGCCCGAGAGTCATTTGCCGGCCATCCAAAAGCACGTGGCTGATGAAGGAAGAAGATATCTCTTGAATTTTGCCTGGTCAAGGGTTTCATTCTTTGTAACATCATGTGACATATTTTTTTATAAGAATCCGCTTTCTTCCTATTAAAAAATTAGTTGCGATTCAGCGCTCGACTGTTGTGCGTCTCTTCTTGTGTGTTTCGTCTTTTCGCGCTGTTCCACCCGCTATGCTAAATGACGCATGTGCCCTTCACATATGTGTGTCCTTACAACACATTGAAGCCTCTTTACCATGTACATGGATATCAAGCTAGATCACTAACAGTAGTTCCTCGATCACTCATCATACCTGTATCCTTGATGCACAAGACCTTCAAGAGGCCAGACTCTCTTCTGGTGCAACCAAGTTAAGAAAGGTGGTTTTGCTACGGAGATCTTCCTCCAACACGCACTGAGAAAACGTTTTGACGCATCCTCGAAGATGAGAGATCCTCACCCTTTCATCGATGACGAATTAGTGCCCAGGATTAGCACCTCGCTTCTGAATACTCCAGGGAAGTCCACTGAAGTAGAGCGTGTGTGTCTCCCTTTCGAAGACCAGTCAACTCGCTTTATGGCGTTGCATATATATCGCAATGTTCTCCATGCCGGTGTGGGCGACACACTAATCAAGCTGCAAGGATGGTTCCTGATGACACGAGCTCGTCAGTATGTTAAATGTGTCCAGGCAAAATATGTAGTGTGTGCGCGCTTTCGGATGAAAGCGTCTGCTGCTCCAACAGCACCTTTTCCATGCGAAAAGCTGTATAACACGACCTTTCGAAATCCGAGCTGTCGATTTTCCTGAGCGGTCAAAAGACCATCTAGAGACGTAGCAAAGTTTCAAACTTCAATTACACAGTAACATGTGAAAGAGTACCATGCTAGTGATAGTAGAACGTGGAAGTTTGTTGCTGCAAGGGCTGCTTCGTGGTGAGGGGGAACGATTGATCAGAATCTTTAAGGTAAGCCTGCGGAAAACGTTTGGAAAGACAGATTTTGATACGCCACAGCTCGGAATGCTGCTATCTGAAACTGAAGTTGTTAATTCAAGAACACCACCTTCATTTACTCCAGTGCTAATGAGCAATGTTTCTGTCACTCTGAACAATGCGCGAAAGCTGTTTGGCCGACTGGTGTTATCGTGGAATGTATGGTATCGTGGAATGTGTTAAGGATGAGATAGTCTGCTCGTACCGAATTTGTTTACAGCAAAGATGGGAGGTAGGTAGCCCTATTTGACATCCCTATCTATTACCGGTTGTCACCTTGGGGCGGGAGTGTATTGGAGATTTCAGCCTGAAGGTTGAGAAGGACGAAAAGGATGAGGAAGCGCGAGCGCGTGGGGCTCGAGGATTGTGAGCGCCATGTTGTGACCGGCATTAAAGAATGGCTAGGAACGGCTGGTGTGCCTTAGTTCTATACACGGCTCGGTTGACGTACGCTTGAGAGAGAGTGTGGGCCGCTAAGTTGCCGGGGCTACCTGCGTGGGCTGGCACCCAAATTATTTGAATTGTTCTACGTTTTGTGCAGCAAGAATGGAGAAGATATCGACTGGCAGAATGAATTGGTCCCCCTGCAAATATCGTGATTGCTGTTTTAGAGTACATCAGAATGAGTATGACAGCACAGGAGGAAATAGAGAGCGCTATGGCGGCTTCTTTGTCTTCGAGTGAGGTTGTTGTCGAGCACGCGGCTATGTGGCTGAGGTCAAACAATGCTGCACTGATGACGTAGTCCGGATTGTCGATATACTCTGCCTTTTGCGCATAGACAACGTCTATGTCGTTTAAATGGAATTGATGTAAAGTCTTGACAGAAGTTTCGCATCTGGCCTGGTTGTGAACTGCGTGTACTGCGTGTCTGTCCCTGATGTGTGTTGGGATGGTATGGATGTTGTTGGGGGGTCTACCGGTTGGTTGCATGTTTAGAGAGCCACGAAAGTGTATACCTGTATTTGTGGAGGAGAACCTGTCTATTTGCGCCGTACACTGAGCTTCAGTTAGTTTTTGTAGTGAATTGCATACTCCCATACGGAGATGGGTGACGGGAGCTCGTTGTGGGATCTTTAAGGCTTACTTATGAGCTTGTTGAGTTGTGCATCTGCCATCTCGTCTTCCGCCTTTGTAAGGTCAGTTCAGTTCAGTTCAGTCGTTCAGTCGTGTCCGACTCTTCATGACCCTATGGACCATATCACGTCACGCTTTCCGGTCTGTTACCATCTTCCTAACATCACATAACTTCGTCTGCAGCGCATCGAAGATGCCATCTAGCCATCGCGTTCGCTGCCTACCCCTTCTCCGCTAACGCTCAACCTTTCCCAACATCAAAGCCTTCACCAGCGACTCCTCTCTTCTATTCAGATGACCAAAGTGACTAAGCTTTAACTTTAAAATTTGGCTCTCCAAAAACCAGTCAGGGTTTATGGTCGACAATATCGACTGATTTGATCTTCTGGCAGTCCAAGGAACTCTCAAGAGTCCTCGCCAGCGCCGCAATTTAAACGCGTCAATTCTTCGGCGGTCAGACCTCTTCGCAGTCCAACTCTCGCATCCATACAGCACAACTGGAAAGACCATAACACGAATTTACCAGACAGTCCAGGCTAGCCATGGCTCTCTTTACCAAAAGCGATTGTCTACCGATTTCATGGCTGCAGTCACCTTCCGGGGTAAACTTGGAGCCCAAGAAGAGAACATTTGTCACGGCTTCCACTTCTTGTCCCTTGATGCTCCAGGACTTGATAGGGCAAGACGCCATGATCTTTGTCTTTTTAATGTTCAGTTGAAGCCCAAACTTCTCCCTCTCTTCTTGTACGCGCATCAGAGTTCTCTTGAGTATCACTTCACTTTCTGCCATTAAAGTGGTATCATCCGCATATCTATTTGATACGCTTTCCAGCAATCTTTACTGCAGCTGAAGACTCGTCCAGGCCGGCCTTCCTCATGGTGCAATCAGCATATAGGTTGAATAGGCAGGGCGACAGTATGCAGCCTTGTCTCACTCTTTTCTCAATCGGGAACCAATCAGTAAGATCATGCTCAGTTCTGACTGTTGCCTCTTGTCCTTCATACAGGTTCCTGAGGAAACAGATGAGGTGTATAGGAACTCCCATGCCTTAGAGAGCCTTCCACAATCTTTTGTGATCTACGCAGTCAAACACTTTCGCATAATCAATAAAGCAGAAGTGATGAGTTTCTGGAACTCTCTTTCTTTTTCCATGATCCAGCGAAGGTTGGTAATTTGGTCTCTAGTTCCTCTTCCCTTGCGAAACCCAGCTTGCACGTCCGGAAACTCCCGATCCACATACTGCCGCAGCCTACCTTGGAGGATTTTCAACATCACTTCGCTAGCATGCGAAATAAGCGCGATCGTGCGGTAGTTGGAACACTCTTTGGCGTTGCCTTTCTTTGAAATGGGGATGTAAACTGACCTCATCCAATCTTGTGGCCACTGCAGGGTTGTCCACATTTGCTGACATAAGTTACACAGAACATTACAGCGTCATAGTTAAGGTTTTGAAGCAACTCAGCTGGAATCCCATCAATGCCGCTAGCTTTGTTGTTAGCAAGGCTGGATAAGGCCAATTCAACTTCACTCTTCAGGATGCCCGGCTCGAGATCAGTGATCACAACCGTCTTATGTTGGGTCTGCACATCCGAGTCCTTCTTGTACAGTTCTTCAGTGTATTCTCGCCACCTCCTCTTTATCTCTGAGGCTTCAGCGAGGTCCCTGCCTCGTTTCTCCTTTATCACGCCCAGCTTAGCACAGACGCTTCCTTTAATATCTTTGATTGTCTTATACAGAGCTCTTGTATTCCTCAATTGGCTGTTGTCCTCAACTGCTTGGCACTGTGTGTTCAGGAAGGCACTGTTATCTCTCCTTGCTACTCTCTGAAATTCAGCATTGAGAACCTTGTATCTTTTTCTTTCAGTTATACCTATTGCCATCCTTCTTTCCTCAGCTATTTGCAAAGCCTCTTCAGACAACCTGTTTACCTTCTTGCATTTCGTTTCCTTTGCAACTACCTTAGTAGCAACTTCTTGTATTATATCACAAACATCAGTCCACAACTCTTCAGGCTCACGTTCTTCTCGATCTAATTCTTGAAATCGATTCCTCAATTCCACAGCAGATTCTGATGAAATTTGATCTAGGTCATACCTGAAAGGCCTTCTAGTTTTCTGCGTTTTCATCAATCGAAGCTTAAATTTGGCAACAACAAGCTGATGATGGGTGCTACAATCTGTCCCAGGCCTTATCTGTACTGCTTGTATAGCGCTTCTCCATCTCTGCCAGCAAAGGATATAATCAATCTGATTCCTGTACAGACCGTCCAGTGAAGTCCCTGTGTACAAGCGCCTCTTGCGCTGTTGAAAATGAGTATTCGCTATCGCTAGGTTGTTTTCTTGAAAAAAAACTGTACTAGCCTCTGGCCCGCTTCATTTGACTCGCCATGACCGAACTTGCCTGTAATTCCTGAAATTTCTTCACTGCCCACCTTAGCAATCCAGTCTACTATAAGAAAAAGGACGTCTGATGATGGCGTGCGGTCTAAAAGGCATTGCAGTTCAGCATATAATCTCTCAACATCAGCTTCTTCAGCAGTAGTGGTTGGTGCATAGACTTGGATAACTGTTATGTTGAAAGGGTGACCTTGCATCCGAAGTGAAATCATTCGGTCGTTTCTGGGTTTGTACCCTAGCACTGCTTTGTCCATGCTTCAGTTTACTATGAGAGCTACCCCATTCCTGGATTCGTGCCCACATAGAATAATGGTCACCTGAATTGAATTCTCCCATTCCGGTCTACTTGAGCTCGCTGATACCCAAGAAATCAATGTTCAATCTGTTCATTTCTCGCTTGACGACATCCAGCTTACCTTGCTTCATAGATTTTACATTCCATGTTGCTATGTAACATATCTCCTTGCAGCATCGGACTTTCCGGTCGCTACCCGACATGTCCACAGCTGAGCGTACGTTTGGCTTTAGCCCAGCCGCTTCATTTGTCTTGGAGCTACTGGGAATTGACCTTTTTTATCCCCAGTAATATGTGGGACGCCTTCCAACTTGGGGGGCTCATTTTCCGGAGCCCTATCATTAATGCTATTGTGACTGGCCATAGGGATTTCTTGGCAGAAAATACTGGAGTGGGTTGCCATTACCTTCTCCAGTGGATCACATTTTGTCAGAACTCTCTGCCGTGACCTGTCTGTCTTGGGTGGCCCTACACAGCAGAGCTCACGACTTCATCGAGTTTCGCAAGTCCCTCCGCCACAACAAGGCAGTGGACGGGAAAGGAGTAAACCATTAAACTGCACCACGAAAGCCGGCAACAGCCGATTCAGGTCATGTGCACGCATACATCGGTGCTTTTTGACTATTCTTCTGATCAGTCGAATGATTTATTTTGTGATTTTAGTTTGGAGATAATTTATGCAAAAACGTGCTAAGGATGCACATCTTTCGAACATGTGGCACTGGCAGACCATTGTCCTCGACGTGTATGGAGGGATTTTCATTCCTGCAGCAGCTCGGAGTTGGGTAGAATAGCAAGACTTCAGAATTGGCAGTGGATCCCGAGAGGTCTATAGAGGCTGCGCACACACTATCGCGTCTGCACCTGCTGGGGGTTTCCATGGACATGGTGGTCAATAAGGTAATGCCGTCTGCATCAAAGCAGCGGGAGAGGTTTGGGATGCGCTCTAGATTGAGAGCCATTAGGAGAGAGGGATGTTAAACAGTAGCTGAGTTAGGACTGACTATGGGGTGCTGATTGGGGGATTGATGACCTAGACAGGAAATGTAGAAAGGTAGGCTTAAAAGACAATATGCACAAGTCTAAGGTAATGTTCAGCAGCCTCGGGAAGGAACAGCAGTTTACGTTAGGTAGCAAAGCACTGGAAGTAGTGAGCGAATATTTCTACTTAGGACCGGTTGTAACCGCAGATCCGGACCATGAAAAGGAAATACATGAAAAGGAAATAACAAGAAGAATAAGATTGGGATGGAGCGCATTTGGCAAGCAGTCGCAGATTATGGCTAGCAGCTTACCGGTATCGCTCAAGAGGAAAGTATACAAAAGTTACATCTTGCCTGTACTCACCTATGGAGCTGAAACGTGGAGGCTAAACAAGAGGGTTTTACTTAAGTTGAGGAACCCCAAGAGGGCTATGGAACGAAAAATGGTAGGTGTAGTATTAAGAGATAGGAAGCGTGCAGAGTGGGTCAGGGAAATAACTCTTTACTGACATTCTAGTGGAAATTAAGAAGAAGAAATAGGCATGGGCAGGATATGTAGTGCGATGAGAGGATAAGAGACTGTCGCTTAGGATAACGAACTGGATTCCAAGGGAATGAAAGCGTAGCAGGGGACGGCAGAAAGTTAGGTGGCCGGATAAGGTTAAGAAGTTCGCAGGGGTCAGGCGGATGCAGCTAGCACAGGACCGGGTTAATTGGAGAAATATGGGAGAGGCGTTCGCCCTGCACTGGGTACAGTCAGGCTGATGATGATGATGATGATTGGGGTGTCCCCCAGCTGCAATGAGTGAAAAAGGGGGACTCCGTAGGGCCTAGTTTCAGTTCCTTTGTCCGGTCTCGCAGGAAAGCTGCGATGTATACATATATATGGCGTCCATTATGTCTTTCTGTTGGACATTGCCAAACACATTGGAGAGCCTGTAGCGCTAACAGAGCTTTTGTGCGATTGCAATGTCTGGGATGTAGGGTTTAGTTTGCTATTGGAAGCATTATGTCCGGTGTGGATAGATGGCTTCGGAAACCCATCATCGTGTGCGCCAAGAGCCCTTGGGTTTGTGTATAATTTTGCAGTCTGATTAGGATTACATGCTAAAATAGTTTTTCCAACCATGAGGCGAGGGAGGTGGGCTTAAGGTTTAACAGGTCTAGCGCTTTTCCGAGTTCGGGCATGAAAGTGGCCCTCACGAGGGTCCACTAGAAGGGAAGAGTACCATCCTTCCAGGGCTGGTTGAAAAGATTTGCTAATGCTTGGATAGAGTTCTTGTGAAAGTTTCTTAGCGTTTCGTTTGTGATCCTTGTCTGCTCCTGGCGCGGACGTGGGGCGACGCGGACGTGCTGCGAAATTTGAACATGGCTGCTCTAACTACTTACTTTGTTATGTTTGGGTCGGGCTCGTGGTTTTTTACGCCTACGTAGTGTTAGATTTGGGCTTGCGCGCCTGGGTATCACACCGCGGCCACCAGTTATTGCGTTTGGGTGGCACGCCCCTCGGTAGCGTTAGCCTGGCGGCTCCGTGGCTCGGCGGACGGCATCAACGGTCCCAGCAAAGACGAGGCGTCTTCTAACAAAACAACCTTTACTACAACATCATGAAGGAACGAGTAGAGGAGCTGACCCGGAGAAAATACAGGCACTCTCACACAGCTAGTGTCTAGCGTCGTCTCTACGGCGCGTCAAATTAGTCTCTGTCTCGGTTGTTGTTCTTGTTGTGGCTGTAGGAAGAAGGAAACGAAAATGCACGGGCCTGCTACTGGCTCTGTTGCTGAGCCACCTCCGCTGCCTCGTGCAGACAGAAGAGAAAATAGAGAAGAAAGAAAAGGAAGAGGGAGAGAAAGACGCGCGCCGCAACAACAGCCGTCGTCCACCACCGAAATGGTGGCGGGTGCAATGACGGCCTACAACAGATAAAAATTCTCAAACAGGCTAGCCCCCGCCGAAAGCGGCGGTGACCTACCTGTCCCAGCCCCATCAGGGGAGTAGGTTCCCTCCCACTGAAGTCTGTCTCAGCATTGTTGTTGTTGTGGCTGTAGGAAGAAAGAAAAGAAAATGCACGGGCCTGCTACTGGCTGTGTAGCTGAGTCACCTCCGCTGCCTCGTGCAGATAGAAGAGAATATTCCCTCCCACTGAAGTCTGTCTCAGCATTGTTGTTGTGGCTGTAGGAAGAAAGAAAAGAAAATGCACGGGCCTGCTACTGGCTGTGTAGCTGAGTCACCTCCGCTGCCTCGTGCAAATAGAAGAGAATATCGAGAAGAAAGAAAAGCAAGAGTGAAAGAAAGACGTGCGCCGCAACAACAGCCGTCGTCCACCACCAGCGGTGGGTGTGCAATGACGGCCTACAACAGATAAAAATTCGGTGCCAGGCCAGCCGCCGCCGCAAGCAGCGGTGACCCACCTGCACCAGCCCCATCAGGGCAGAGCTCTGTCTGTTGTTGTGGCTGTAGGAAGAAGGAAAAGAAAATGCACGGGCCTGCTACTGGCTCTGTAGCTGAGCCACCTCCGCTTCCTCGTGCAGAATATAGAGAACAAAAAGAAAAGGAAGAGGGAAAGAAAGACGCGCGCCGCAACAACAGCCGTCGTCCACCACCAGCGGTGGCGTGTGCAATGACGGCCTAGAACAGATAAAAATTCGCCGCCAGGTTAGCCCCCGCCGCAAGCGGTGGTGACCCACCTGTGCCAACCCCATCAGGGGAGAGCTATGTCTCAGCGGAGTCTGCCGCTGCTTTTTATAGCCTCGCCAGTTCAGAGAGAAAGGGAGAGCCCTACAAGTTCGGACAAGACGAGATGACTCAATCGTCGGTGGTGCGGCAGTAATCTCCTCCACCTCCTGCAGACGGGCGAGGGCGACACTCTCTCTCTCGTGCGCCCGGCTTTGCCAGCGTGCACACACATGCGCGCACACACATTTGGCGCGTGGCACGAGCACGCCGAGACTTGCCCGCGGGAGGAAGCGTTGGGCGGCTGACTGGACGGCGCCGAAATGGCCGAACCGCTCGCTGTTCTGCTGTTGCTATGCGGTGGCCGCGTCAGCTGTCACACCTGTCGGTGGCGAAACGTAACAGTAGGCAGGGAGGTGTAATTTGGAAGTGGTTGTGGCGCACCTGTCTTTTAGATTCTGATTCAGGGCAACATCATCCATATTGTAGCCATATTAGTTTAACTGGAGCCGACAGCGTTCAGTGCCCCACCGCGAAAATTGCTACTGAAAGTGAATCTGCTATAAGCACAAGCGGCTTCGCCGCGAATGAGCCTCGCAAACTCAAAGTACAACTACACTCCGTGAAGCTTTACTCTGAAACGAAATTTTCATACAGCCCTCCGCAGGCCCGCGGCGGCGGGACGAGCAGTTTGTATAAACACCGACAGGTCAGACAGGTCAGTCCACATTCTCGAGGGCTAGGAGGGGAATCCTGAGGTGTGCCGCTCACGGGTTCTTAGAAGCGTCGGTGTTCGCTGTTCGCGATATCTCGTCCCGAGAGAAGCACATTACTCCGATGCACTGTCGCACTCATCACTGTAAGACGCCAACTTGAGCTGCTTTCGCGTGGGCAGTCGTCATGTATACTGGCCGCGTTGACCCTTTGCGTACGTGTCTGATGGCAATACCTCCGTAACAATAAATGACCCTTTCAATCAAGCCTGCGTCTTCTTCGGTTGTCCTGTATGGGTGGGTGGGTGGCGCGCTACAACTACGTCTACGGCCTTCTACTGAGATGGAGATGCCTAAACGCGGCGGGTGTCGCACTGCTGCTTGTTCCTTCCCTGCGCTTCTAGACTTTTCTCCCTTACCACCTCGCGAAACCGTGCCAGATCACAGTAATCAGGCACCGACAAAAGCACGTTCAGATTTCCCGCAGAGAAGTTTGGCTCATAACCATAGATCAGTCGCGACGGAGAAACCTTAGTCGTCGCACTTGGGGCACTGTTTATGTTCCTTTCTATTTTAGGGAGATGTTCATCTCATTCTCGGAGGTTTCTGTTTTGAATGTCGATCGAGATGGCGGGGAAATATGACACGATTAGCCTTCTCAACCTGTCCGTTTGCTAGCGGATGCTGAGTTAATATCAATGTGTGCCTAATCCCGCTTTCGCTGCAGTAGTTCTCGAAGACGGCGGATAAGAAGCCGGTGCCGCGGTCCGTCACCACTATTCCTGGGAGTCCAAACTGGTTCACAAATTCTTTCAAGTACCTCAGAACGTACTTGGCCGCTGTGTTTGGGCACGCACGAAGGCAGACATATTTTGCGAAATTGTGCACCTGTACCAAGACCGTCGAGTTACGTCGGGTACCTTTAGTAAAAGCGCCCAAGTGATCCATGTGGACGATTTCGAAGGGTTATAGACGGCGCCGTAAAAACGTAGCTGCTTAGGAACCGACTTCGTGTTGACGAAAGGGATGAGTATAGACTTACTCTTGTCCAATTGTCTGGCGTTCGTAATGACATACCAACTACTTTTGTTGAAAGTTCTAAATTCCTAAACTAGCTCTTCAGGCATCTGGTCGTAGACAGTGTTGTAGAGAACGCCTCGGATGGCGTTGTCTGGTTGGGCGATGTAGGCCTTTAATGAGTGGGTCATATCGGAGACGAAGATACTGTAGTCTATGTAGCCTAACGGAGCGTTCTGCTCTGTTCTCTGATTGGGTACTGATGGTGAGAATGTTGTATCCAGGATTTATGCGCACAACGTGTTGTTGGCATACTGCTTCTATGCGAGTTTCAGGGCGCCGCACACGAGGGACCGAATGTAGCCCCATTTTGTTTGCGAAGATCTAGGCACCCGTTCAGGCGGTAGATGATTTTCAGGTCTAGGACGGCTAGCTTGATTGGTTAGACTGGACTGGGCTGGAGTGATGGGCCCGTCCTGTGCCTTCAGAGGCAAGCTCGTTGCAACGGTTTGGTTTGGTTTGGGGGATTTAACATCCCAAAGCGACTCAGGCTGTGAGAGACGCCGTAGTAGAGGACTCCGGAAATTTCGACCACCAAATTTCGACCACGTCCGTGTGCTCCGGCGGCTACCTGACGGACTTTCTGTAGATGAAGCTTTCGCTTTCTTCAAGGTTTGACCTAAGCGAACCACAAGCAATGTTTTGAAACGAAAGCTTCAATATGCCAGGTAGTTCGGGCCATCGGGTATGCACGGTTTTCACCTTCAGGCGGCCTTTACAGATACAGCGGCTTTTCTTTCTTAGAAACCAATTCACAACAGAAGTGAAACGTTCACTACTCTATGTATGACAGGTCTCCGGGTGACATTAAATTTGCCCTTGAAATAATTGAATGTGGGTATCTACGAGGTGTTAACCAAAATGTATACTGCGCCATCTTTTTCCCAAAACATACGATAAACGGAGAGATAGCCCTGGGGTTGTGGGATGCGACCTTGAACAAAGTTAAAGGTCTAATACAGGTACTGCGTCTTTCCTTTCTTATAAAGCAATGTAAAATATATAAAAATATGAAACCATGATCTGGTTAGTTGTATGTGTCCACAATCACTGACGTCAATATCTCAACCGCAGCCAGGCCAGGGATTCCAGGTCAGGCAGCAGGAGTGAGCGGCCGCGCGTTCGATGAGCTCCGTCGAACGCAGCCGTTCAAGTCCAAGTTTCGACCTACGGCGTGCATTATACCGCTGGATTCGACTATACACGTGAAGTGGAGTCCGAGGAGACCGCAAGTTTGGAGGTAGGCACACTAATTTGCCTATTTTTCGGCGGCCCACGCGGGACCGCTAGGCCTACCCGTAGGCCTAGCAGAAGAAAGACGCTCTCGGCGGCGGGAGCCACAGAAGAGCATGAGCAACGCAATGGAGCTGGTGGAGGGAGAGACTATCGACCCCGCGGAGCTAACTAAGGGTACGTGGTTTATTACGAAAAAGAAAGGCCGCGTAGTGCCCCTCGAAGAGGAAACGCGAACCGCGACGAAAGATGAAGAGCGGCGGACTACAGGTCACAAGGCAGCCATCGGAAGAAAGCTAGCGGCAAAATCGGTAGAGAAGCAGTCCGTGCAGATACCGAAGGACGCCGAAAAAATAATAATACGCCCCCGGGGCAGAGTCAGCCGCCTAATAGAAGGTGGACTGATTGAACTGGCTGAATCGATCGCCCGCGCCGCCGGCATCGAGCTCAAGGACGCCGAGAACGACATCTTCTCGGCAAATATAAAGCAACAGTCCATACTAATCGCCACTACTAGCGAAGAGCGTGGAAGAAGGTACGCGGCTTTGCGCGCAGTTCTTTGCGGCAGCGAAAATATAGAAGTAAAGGCCTATCCCGCTATGCCTGAAGATTGCGGCAAGGGAGTCGCGCACGACGTCCCCCTACGCTATTCCAACGAAGAGCAATTGGAGCGAATACGCAGGAGAAAGGAGAACCCTTCAGTGCTCGGTGTTCGCAGACTGGGAGCAACCTCCAAGACAATACTAATCCTCTTCGAAGATCAGAAGGTACCGTGCTGGGTGTACCTATCTCCTTTCGCGCAAAGATGCGTCTTGTACAAGAAGAAATATGAAGTTTGCCACGCGTGCGGGCGCATGGGACACCGAGACGACGTGTGTCCTGATCCGACGAATAAAAAGTGCCGCGGATGCGGCATGGAAAACCCGAAAGAAGGTCATCTGTGCGAACCGAGGTGCCAGCTATGCGGAAAGAGTCACCTCCTCGGCGACAAGCGATGCCGGGAGATATATAGAACCCCATACATCACCAAAAAAAGACGTTGGGAGAAAAAACTGGGTCAGCAGAAACAACTGAAAATGGCTGATGCAACGCAAAACTGCGAGCGAGAGGGACGCTCAAGAACCAAAAATGGTGAAGAGGACCCCCGGCTACTAAGAAGGAGATCTAGATCAAACAGCAAGGACTGCCACCACTTCACAGCCAAAGAGGGGGACTTCCCAAGGCTGGAGGAAGGAGCCACCGCCAACTCTACGCGACGCCTCTCGAGCTCCGGTACCAGGGACCGATCCAGCTCTGGACGAAGGCGCTCCAGTTCGAGCACCTTGGCCGACTCATCCACTGCCAGCAGCTCCGGGTGCTTTCGACGGGAGCCCAAGACGTCGTGGGGACCACCTGCACGCTGACGCAGTCCGAGCGAAGATCGAAAAATGGTAAGCTTCACGGTTAGCAGTTCCCAGGTAAATAGGGAGGCAGACGAGAGAACTAAAAAACTAGAAAAAGAGAATCGAGAGCTCAAGAGCATGCTCAGCACGCTCACTACAGAGATTCAAAATTTAAGAATGGAAAAGAGTACCCCCCCCCCTCCTCCACCGAGGAACCAACTGGTACCCCAAAAACAGGTACAGAAACAGATGCCCTCTTCCCCACCTACAAATGTCGTAGTCGCGCGCCCTGAGCAGAGGGATAATGAAGAGGAGAAAATGATTACTGAAACAATCAGGCCACCCCCGCAAAAACGTAAAGGGGACGAGACGGATCCGCTGGTGGCATTAGAAAGGAGACTGGACGCTAAATACGAAGCAAGATTTGAAAGAATCGAGACCCTCCTCACCCAATTAATGGGTGCGGTAAATCAAATGCAGACGCAATTCACCGCGATGCAGAACGCCTTCACCGAGAGGCTAACTACATTAGAAAACAATGTGACCCAAATTCAACAAAATGGACAGGCGCAGTAAAAATGAAGACTCTCTGGTGTGGCAGTGGAACTGCCGCGGCTTCCAACGAAAGCGAGCGCTCTTGCAACAGCACTTAGAGCAGAGCGCAGAAAAACCTTTAGCTATAGCCCTTCAGGAAATAGGAAAAGGTCTACCAAAATTATCGGGATATCAGGCGTTCCACGGTGACCGGGGAGAAAAATCCCGCGTCTCCACTCTAGTTAAAAGACCCATAGCGGTAGTCGAGCATGAGGTCAACTCGCGAGACATCGAAGCTGTATTAATAGAAATTGTCACTGGTCGCAAGGAAGAGGCTAGTCTCTTCATCTTAGATGTGTACAGCACCCCCCAGCAGAGAAAGGTACGTTTCCGCGCTCTCTT
Organism: Amblyomma maculatum; assembly: GCF_055883805.1. NCBI lineage: Eukaryota > Metazoa > Arthropoda > Arachnida > Ixodida > Ixodidae > Amblyomma > Amblyomma maculatum. Next base: position 99,400,203 of record NC_139352.1, read on the forward strand.
CCGCAAAGCGATCAAAACAGCAGGAAGCAATACTCTTATAATTCTAGGAGACTTCAATGCCGCCCACCAAGAATGGGGCTACAATAGACACGACCCCAAGGGTAGGAAACTGTGGGAGGACATACATGAGCTCGGCCTCACCCTGCTGACGGACCCTAGCTGTCCGTCCAGGATGGGAAACAGCGTCTGTGCAGACACCACCCCGGACCTTACCCTAGGAAAAAACACGGGAGACGCAGTTTGGAAAAACACAGCTCAAAATTTTGGCAGCGACCACTTTGTTCTGGCTCTCACCCTCAGCAAGGGCGTCAAAACGCGTCGCCTCAAAAAACCCAAAATCACCGATTGGGACAGGTTTAGGCAAATCAGAGAAAACTGCGAATCGGGAGATGAAATCCAAAACATAGAGCAATGGGCAGAGACGCTCAAGAAACAAGTAGAGAAAGCAACCACGACCCTACGGGAGGACGATGCGCCGGTGACGGTTGACAGCAAACTCCTTCATATGTGGGAAGCAAAATGCGGCATGGAGAGGCGTCTCCGGTCGCAAAGATGGAACAGGAACCTTAGGCGAAGGATAGCAAGATATAACAAAGAGATTGAAGATTACGCAGTAAAACTTTGCGAACAAAACTGGTGTAGTAGGTGCGACGAGATGGAAGGGAACATGAGCCTTGCTAATACGTGGAGCCTACACAGACACCTACTTGATCCTGACAATTCGAAAACTCAATCGGGCATAAGACTGACGAAAGCCAGACACGCGTTCGAGGGCACGGACGGGGAACTCATGGCGAAACTAATTAACATGTACGTAGGCGACACACAAACCTTACCCCTGCCGGATTACGAAGGACCCTTAAACGAGGCCCTAGACGCGCCGATCACGGAGGCGGAGGTTCGCGCCGAAATATTAGGCCTAAAAACAAAATCGGCTCCCGGCCCAGACGGAATCACAAACAAGGTTCTCCGAAATTTGGACGATAATTCCATCCGCGCGCTCACCAAATACATGAGAATCGTATGGGACAGAGGCCGCCTCCCACAACAGTGGAAGACGGCCTAACCCCCTAAACTAGAGAACTTACGACCAATCTCTCTAACATCCTGTATAGGGAAATTGATGGAGCGGGTAGTCCAAACGCGTCGCGTTAACGCGTTTCATGGAGCTTAACGACCTGTGGCCGCACGAAATGGTTGGGTTCCGGCCTGGCCTGTGCACACAGGACGTAATGCTCCGCTTGAGACACGATATCATAGAAAGCGAAACCAGGGACGCGAGGGTACTACTAGGTCTAGACCTGACAAAGGCGTTCGATAACGTAAAACACGCGGCAATTCTTTCTGGCCTCCAAGAATTGGGGGTCGGAAAGAAAACGTACGACTACGTAAAAGACTTCCTTCCGGGTAGAACGATAAAGATAAAGTTTCAGGACATTGAATCCTCCACCGTTAAACTAGGAAGCAGGGGTACGCCACAGTGTTCGGTGCTTTCCCCGTTCCTCTTTAATGTTGCCATGCGAAACCTCCCGGCATAACTGAGGAAAGTGGAAAACTTGAAATTCAGCATGTACGCGGACGACGTCAGCCTGTGGGTTACCCAGGGGAGTGACGCGAGCATCGAGGAGCGCTTGCAAGCGGCGGCGGACACCGTAGTGTCCTACGCGGCCGAAAGGGGCCTCTCGTGCTCTCCACAAAAATCGGAACTGTTTATCTACAACCCGAAGGCGCTCAGGTGTAAACGCCAGATAAACATCAGCGTAACAGTAGACGGCCAAATAGTGCCAAAAGTCGAACAAATTAGGCTCTTGGGGCTGTTTCTACAAGCAGATGGGTACAACGATACAACGGTAAAGAAACTGAACGCGTACGCCACGCAAGTCACGGGTCTGTTCAGGAGAATCGCACTAAAGGGTCGGGGCCTTAAGGAACGAAGCCTCCTGAAACTAATGCAGGCTTACATCACTAGCCGCATATGTTACGCCACACTATTCCTAAACATTAGATCAGACGAAAAGCAGAGAATAGACGCACTCATCAGACGATGCGCGAAGAGGGCTCTGGGACTACCCATCTCGACCTCGACTGAACGCCTCCTCGAAATGGGGGTGCACAACAATTGGACGGAACTAGCGGAGGCTGTGCGCATAGCGCAACTAGAAAGATTAAGCAGAACCACCGCGGGCAGAACCATCTTCGGCTGAACAAGCCACAAAGTAGACATTCCACGAGAGTGTCGCGAATATATAATAGTGCCCCCCCCCCCCCCTACCTAAAAACATGCACCCTACGTACAACAAGGAGAGGAGACAGAAGAGGGCCGAGACGCTCGCAAAGAAAGCCGGGAAAATGAAGCCGGGGGAGGTCGCCTACGTGGACGCGGCTAGCGGGAAGTCGGGGGCGGCGGTGGCTGTGGTCGTCAACGGCCGCGGCGTGCCCGCCGCCGCCGCGTCCGTTAGAAGCCGAAATGTAGACACGGCTGAAGAAGTTGCAATAGCGCTCGCTTGCGTTGTAACGGAAGCCAGCATAGTTATTAGTGACAGCAAAACAGCTGTCTGGAACTTTGGAAAAGGGAGGGTCTCGACGGAGACAGCCAAAATTTTAGAGAAAGGAAAACTTGAAAGAAAGATTCGAATTATTTGGACCCCCGCGCACGAGTCCGCCCCCGGCAACGAGGCGGCGCACGAGCTAGCCCGAGCTCTGTACTTCCGGGCAGCCGTAGAGCCGCCTGATTGCGATGGGATGGACGAGAGGCTGCAAACTTATAAGGAAATTTTAGAACACTACAGACTTAGCAGAAGGTCCCTGCCACCACCGGACCGAACGCTAACTAACAAGGAGGCCGTCGCTTGGCGGCGCCTGCAAGCTGGGAATTTCCCAAGTCCCGTCTGGCTTTTCCACACGCAAATGGAGGAAAAGGCGGACGATAAATGCGAAACCTGCGGAGAAAGGGGTACTCTTGATCACATAATCTGACAATGCCTTGATTCCCCTGGCGCCAAGGAAAACATAAACAGTAGAGAAGCCTGGGAACTGCTACTGCGGAGCGAGTCTCCCGCCAACCAGCAGCGAGCTGTCCGCCTGGCGGCTGAAGCCGCGAAGAAACACTGTCACTTCGCCTGTCTTTAGTCGCGGAGGCCCCGGCCTCCGTCCCATAGGCCTGCGTGCCGGGGGCGGGGAGTAGGGGGCCTCCTACATCGGTGGAAAAATAAAGTTCATAACAACAACAACAACGCAGCCAGGCCACGGGCTCGAAGTACGCCAAGTTCAAACCAAGACGAACGTTAAAGATATCCTGAAATTCGTCCTAGCCATAGCCATAATAACCTTCTGCTGAATAAAGCGCTTTACCATGTGTAACCTTGCTTCAGCTTTCGCTTCACACTAGGTCTAACCGAAGCTATACCACAGCCAATTTTTTCTTTTTTATTTTTTTGTTTTATTTTGCTCCATATTATGACCCAGTGCACAAGGACGTCAAAGGTAAGCCCGGACGCCACCTTTTGAAACGATGCGTCCAGGTGCCCGTTGATTTGAAAGCGCTGCTAGCGTTCTATGCAGCGTGGCAATAATAAACCTTATGCAAAAGAGCTGCCATCTAACGACCGCCGCACGCGTTTCTGCCATGTGGCAGGGTAACTAAATCGAGGACAAGAGCCGCGACAGGACTGCCCCAGCCCCATCAGGGTTCTCCCCTGATGGGGCTGGGGCAGGTGCGGCGGGGGCTAGCCTGCCACTGAATTTTTGTCTCTTGCAGGCCGTCATTGCACCCGCCACCGCCTCGGTGGTGGACGACGGCTGTTGTTGCGGCGCGCGTCTTTCTCTCCCTCTTCCTTTTCTTTCTTCTCTATTTTCTCTTCTGTCTGCACGGGGCGCCCCGCCGGGGTGATGCAGTGGTAAGACGCCCGACTACTGTGACGGAGTACCAGGGTTCGAACCCGAGCTCGGCGGCTGCGTTTCGATGGAGGCGAAACGAAGAGGCGTCTGTATGCTGTGCGATGTCAGCGCACGTTAAAGATCTCCAGGTGGTCGAAATTACTCCGTAGCCCTCCACTACGGCTCCTCTTTTTCTCTTTCCCCCTTCACTCCCACCTTCCTCTCTTCCCTTACGACGCGGTTGAGGTGTCCACAGAGAACAAGTGAGACAGTTACCGCGCCTTTTCTTTTCTATAAATCAATCAATCAGGAAGAAGAAAAAAAAATGCACGGACCCGCTACTGGCTCTGTAGCTGAGCCACCTCCGCTGCGTCGTGCGGACAGAAGAGAGAAAGTAGAGAAGAAAAAGAAGGGGGAGAGAAGGACGCGCAGCAGCAACAGCCGTCGTCCACCACCGAATGAATGAATGAATGAAAACTTTATTTCCACCGAAAAGGTGCCCTTCATCTCCCGCCCCCGGCACGCAGGCCGGGGAGCGGGTCAGGAGGGCCCCGCAGGCTGAGGTCAGGTGAGGTTACAAGCACTCTTCACGGCCTCAGCCGCCAGGCGGGTCGCGTGCCGCTGAACGGTGGGATCTCCGCTCCGCCGCCAAACCTCCCAGGCTTCTCTACTATCAATGTTAATGCCGGCGCCTGGGGAATCGGCGCATTGCCATATTATATGATCTAGCGTGCCTTTTTGTCCGCAATTTTTACATTTAGAATCTTCTTCCTCCCCGGTCTCTGTTAAAAAAACCGAGACAGAGCAGATGTAGTTATCGGCTTGTAATCGACTCCAGATGCGTGCTTCATTGTTAGTGAGAGACCGATTTGGGGGAGGGTATACTTTTCGACCTAATTTGTAAGATTATGTGATCTCATTGTATGTGATAGCTCAATCTTTAATTCCCTTGCTTTCGGGCTGTTCTACCGCTGCCCGGTGGTAGAGATCTCGGGCCAGCAGGTGCGCAGCTTCGTTGCCAGGGACAGATTTGTGTGCTGGTATCCATATGATGGATACGGCTCTAGTAATGGGATTTGTGAGAAGAATCTTTTTGGCCTCCTCTGAGATCCGTCCTTTTGTAAAATTCCAGACAGCCGTTTTGCTGTCGCTGATTATAGTTTTGGCCCGTGTACCGGTGCATGCGAGCGCTATTGCGACCTCTTCAGCTGTACTAATGTCACGGGTGCGTGTTGAGGCCGCAATTTTAGGTGCACCTTCTCCATTTACTACTACCGAGACAGCTGCTCCATGTCGTCCGCATGATGCGTCTACATAAGCAACTTCATCGACTGCTTTGCGTTTCATTCTTTTAGCGATGGCTTTGGCTCTGTGTTCTCTACGTTCTTTGTTGTAGTCTGGGTACATGTTTCGAGGTAAGGGTGGTACCAGTATGTGTTCCCTTATGTTGGGTGGGATAGATGTTTTCGTCTGTGAGCCTCTGTCTGATTGGAGTCCGACCCAGTCTAGGATGGCTCTGCCTGTCTCCGTCTGACTTAGTCTTTCCAGTTGAGAGATTCTGACAGCTTCAGTGAGCTCTTGCCATGTATTATGAATCCCCATTTTCTCCAGCTTCTCTGTTGATGTGGAGACAGGGAGGCCTAGTGCGCGTTTGTCGCATTTTCGAATTATGACGTCGATTTTTTCACGTTCTGTCTTTTTGAGATTGAGAAAAGGTGTGGCATAACATATGCGACTGATGATGTAGGCCTGTGTCATTTTGAGTAGACTACGTTCCTTGAGACCGTGTCCTCTAAGCGCTACTCTTCTGAATATGCCCGTAACTTGGGCTGCGTAGTTCTCCAATTTTTTGATGGTGTTTGTGTTCTGCCCTCTTTCTTGGAGGATCATTCCTACGATTCTAATTTCCTCTACTTGTGAAACCGGGTAGTTTTCAACATTTATCTTTATGACTGCTTTATTCTTCTTATATTTGGGGTTGTAGATGAATAGTTCTGACTTTTGCGGTGAGCAGGATAGACCGCGTTCCGCAGAGTACTTAACCACCTTATTTGCGGCAGCCTGGAGTTTGTTCTCTATATCTGCGTCGCTACCTTTATTTATCCAGAGATTTATGTCATCTGCGTACATGCTAAATTTTAAGTCCGGTATTTGCTTTAGTTGTGCTGGTAGCCCCCTCATAGCAATGTTAAATAGAAAGGGAGACAAGACAGAGCCTTGTGGCTTTCCCTTGTTACCCAAGGTGATTGTGTGTGATTTGGCGCTTCGAAAGCTCATGGTGACCTCTCTGTTAGTGAGAAAATCTTTGATATAGTTATAGGTTCTAATTCCAACCCCAACTTCTTGGAGACCTTCGAGCACTGCCTTATGCTTGACATTGTCGAAGGCTTTGGTTAGGTCAAGTCCGAGAATAGTCTTTGTATCTGGAGATTCATGTGTTATGATATCGTATCTAAGTCTGAGCATCACGTCCTGTGTGCTTAGCCTCGGCCTGAAGCCCACCATTTCGTGTGGCCAGAGGTTCTCTTGCTCCATGTATTTGGTAAGTCTCGTCTGAATAACGCGTTCCATTAGCTTTCTCACGCACGAGGTCAGTGATATGGGTCTTAGGTTTTCTAGTTTTGGCGGCTTCCCCGGTTTGGGTATGAGGACTATACTGGCATTTTTCCATGCCTGCGGTAGTTGTCCAGTCTCCCATACCTTATTCATGTATCCTGTCAGGGCTGTGATTGAATCGTCGTCTAGATTTCTGATAATAGTGTTCGTGATACCGTCAGGTCCTGGGGCTGATCTTGTCTTTAATCCAATAATCTCAGCTCGGACTTCAGCCCTGGTGATGGGGGCGTCTAAGTCTAGGTTAAGTTTTCCCTCATATGCTGGTAACGTTTCGGTTTCCGTTTGTCCAATGTAGATTTCGATTAATTTACTCATCAACTGTTCGTCCGAGCCTTCGAAGGCATGCTTAACTTTAGTTTGATTTACATTGGCTTGTGCTTTAGATTTTTCCGGATCGAGCATGTCTCGTAGAATGTTCCATGTTTTGGAGAGGCTCATGCCTTGTTCCATTTCATCACATCTGCTACACCAGTTTTGTTCATTTAGTTTGATGGCGTATGTATCCATCTCTTTATTATGTCGAGCTAGTGCTCTCCATATATTACGGTTCCATCTTTGTGTTTTTAGGCTTTTCTCTAAGTCCTGTTTCTTGTTCAACATGTTTAGGAGTTTGCTATCGATACTCGGCGGTGAATCTTCGTCTTCTAGAGTGACTGTTGCTTCCTCCACATGTTTCTTTAGCGTTTGTGTCCACTTATCGATATCGTCGATTTTCTCAATTCCCTCGGTCTCTCGCATTTGCCTAAATCTTTCCCATTCCGTGATTTTGGGTTGTTTAGGTTTTCTAATTTTGATTCCTTTTCCTAATGTGAGTGCAATAATGAAGTGGTCACTACCTAGGTTTTGCTCGGTGTTTTTCCAGTCCGCCGTACTTACATTCTTGCTTAAGGTCAGGTCGGGGGTGGTGTCCCTGCTGACGCTATTACCCGTGCGTGTGGGTGCATTTGGATCAGTGTGCAGGGTGAGTCCTAGTGTTTGCATGTCTTCCCATAATTGTCTGCCCTTAGGATCCTGCCGATTTTACCCCCATTCCTGATGGGCTGCATTAAAGTCACCGGCTATGATAAGCGGGTTATTCGTCCACCACCGAAGCAGTGGCGGGTACAATGACGGCCTACAACAGATACAAATTGGTGGAAGGGGAGCCCCCGCCGCAAGAGGCGATGACCTATCGGTCCCAGCCCTATCAGGATCAGGATCAGCAACGCTTCACCACCTCCCACTCGCTGCATCCGCGCACTTACACTTAGGCAAATAAGGTTTTTATAGGTTCAATACTAAAGGTGTGATCATGATTTGGAAAGAAAAACGTGCTCCGTTTACTTATGTCCGCACCTGTACGTTAAAGATCCCCAGGTGGTTGAAATTACACCATAGCCCTCTACTACGGCTCCTCTTTCTATCCTTCCACATTCACTCTCGCCTTCCTTCCTTCCCTTACGGCGCGGTCGCGGTGTCCACAGAAAACAAGTGAGACAGTTACTGAGCCTTTCCCTTCTTAAATATCAATCAATCAATCAATCAATTTACGGGGTCACAGCAGAGCACCAGAATAAGATGACCAACGTGGCAGACTTTCCAAACCGAACCACCCGTGCCGTGCGTGTGCACCGAGCGTGTGCCGTATAACTTTATTTTTTCGGCAACAGGGAAAGCTGATCTCAGTGCTTTGGCTTACAGCGTTGCTGTGTGCTACTTGGCCCCACGCCCAAACAGAATGACGAAATATAGAGGCCAACGGGGCAGAGATGCGTGAACCTTGGCGGCAGGGAGGTCGCCCCGTCGGCGTGTACAGTCGGCGCCAGCCTTGTGTAGAGCCCTCAAGCAAGACATATCGGGCTAAAAAAGCTGAAAATAGACTCCAGTTTGAGACTTCTAGGTTACGTGCTAGTTTCTACCTCCGGAATTACAGGCAAATTCGGTCTTGGTGCGCCAAATGAAGCTGGGCAGAGGCTAGTAGAGTTTTCTCAAGAAAACAACCTGACCATAGCGAATACTCATTTTCCTGCTTGGACCTAACCACGGTCCGCAGTATGTCTGTAAATAAAATAAATACAATAAAACAGCATAAGAGGCGCCTGTACACATGGACTTCACCGGACGGTCTGTACAGGAATCAGATCGATTATTTGCCGGTAGAGATGGAGAAGCGCTATACAAGCAGTAAACACAAGTCCTGAGGCCGATTGTGGCACCGATCATCAGCTTCTTGTTGCCAAAATTAGGCTTCGATTGAGAGAAACGCAGAAAACTAAAGGCCTTTCAGGTATGATCTGGATCAAATTCTATCAGAATATGCTGTGGAAGTGAGGAATCGATTTCAATAATTAGATCTAGAAGACAGAGAGCTTGAAGAGATGTGGACTGATGTTCGTGACATAATACAAGAAGTTGCTACTAAGGTAGATCCAAAGCAAAAGAAATGCAAGAAAGCAAACTGGCTATCTGAAGAGGCTTTGCAAATAGCTGAGGAAAGGAGGATGGCAAAAGTTATGGCGGAAAGAGAAAGATACAAGGTTCTCAATGCGGAGTTTCAGAAAATAGCAAGGAGAGATAAAAATGCCTTCCTGAACATACAGTGCCAAGCAGTTGAGGACAACAGCCAATTAAGGAATACAAGATCTCTGCATAAGACAATAAAAGATAGCAAAGGAAGCTTCTGTGCTAAGCTGGGCGTGATAAAGGACAAACGAGGCAAGGACCTCACTGAAGCCTCGAAGATAAAGCCGACGTGGCAGGAATACATAGAAGAACTGTACAAGAAGGACCCAGATGTTCAAACCCAACATAAGACGGTTGTGATTACTGATCTCGAGCCGGGTATCCTGAAGAGTGAAGTTGAATGGGCCTTAGCCAGCCTTGCTAAGAACAAAGCTAGCGGAATTGATGGCATTCCAGCTGAGTTGCTTCAAAACCTCAACCATGACGCTGTAACATTCTGCATACATTACCTCAGAAGATTTGGACAAACCTGCAGTGGCCGCAGGAATGGAGGAGGTCCGTTTACATCCCCATTCCAAAGAAAGGCAGTGCCAAAGATTGTTACAACTACCGCACGATCGCGCTTATTTCGCATGCTAGCAAGGTGATGTTGAAAATCCTCCAAGGTAAGCTGCAGCAGTATGTGGATCGGGAGCAACCGGACGTGCAATTTGGGTTTCGCAAGGGCAGAGGAACTAGAGACCAAATTGCCAACCTTCGCCGGATCATGGAAAAGGCAAGGCAGTGCCAGAAACCAATCTACTTCTGGTTTATTGATTATGGGAAAGCGTTTGACTGCGTATATCACAGCAGATTGTGGCAAGCTCTCCAAGAGATGGGAGTTCCAATTCACCTCATCTGTCTCCTCAGGAACCTGTATGAAAGGCAAGAGGCCACATTCAGAACTGGGCATAGTCTTAATAATTGGTTTCCGATTGAGAAAGGAGTGAGGCAAGGCTGCATACAGTCGCCCTGCCTATTTAACCTATATGCAGAGTGCATCTTGAGGAAGGTCGGTCTGGACGAGTCTTCAGCTGGAGTGAAGATTGCTGGAAAACGGATGCTGCGGATGATACCACTTTAATGGCAGAAAGTGAAGTGGAACTCAAGAGACTTCTGATGCGCGTTCAAGGAGAGAGAAGTTTGGGATTAAACTGAACATTAACAAGACAAAGATCATAGCGTCTTGCCCTATCAAGTCTTGGAGCATCAAGAAACAAGTGGAAGTTGTGACAGATTTTCTCTTCTTGGGCTCCAAGATTACCCCGGAAGGAGACTGCAGCCATGAAATTAGGAGACCCTGCTTCTGGGAAAGAGAGCCATGGTTAGCCTTGACCGCCTAGTAAAGAGCAGAGACATTAGTCTGCCAACCAAGATCCGTATAACTCGTGCTATGGTCTTTCCAGTCGTGATGTATGGATGCGAGATTCGGGCTGTGAAGAAGGCTGACCGCCGAAGGATTGACGCGTTTTAATTGTGGTGCTGGCGGAGACTCTTGAGAGCTCCTTGGACTGCCAGATTATCAAATCAGTTGATATTGTCGACCATAAACACTGACTGCTCATTGGAGGGTCCAATTCTAAAGTTAAAGCTCAGCTACTTTGCTCATCTGATGAGAAGAGAGGAGTCGCTGGAGATTTGATGTTGGGAAAGGTTGAGGGTCGCCGGAGAAGGGGTAGGCAGCGAACGCGATGCTTAGATGGCATCCTCGAGGCACTGCAGATGAAGTTATGTGATGTTAGGAAGATAGTGAGAGACCGTAAAGCGTGGCGTGACATGGTCCATAGGGTCACGCAGAGTCGGACACGATTGAACGACTGAACTGAGATAGAAAGTTATTGGGACCATCCCAGACACCTTATGTGCAGCGCAGAAATGTGCTCACTTTGCTCGTTGACGATTAATTGCTGGTTATCTTGTCTTCTCAATTGTAATGCGTAGACTCTAAATATGGTATTGTGGGACAGTCAGAACAGAGGCAACAGACTTTGAGGGGTACCCTCAGTCTGCTGGCCAGTCTCAGTAAGTAATTTGTTTCGTTGTCGGTTAGCAGGTCTTGGTTCCTCCCGAACCCTTGTTTGTGCCCTCTTTTGAAAACTTTTCTAGAAGGTAAACATTGATCATTATTGTTGCTATAATATTGCTAAATGGTTTACTATTTTCGCAAATTTTAGATCATATATGCGGATATGGGGGTAATCCGACAGGTTATAAACTGAGTTTTACATGTGGAGATCTTCCTTCATGATTGTATTGAATAAACACGAGTGTTGTACAATATTGTTACGTGGAAACTCGATGTATTTACAGCATATTTACAGAAAAGTTAGAACTGCCATAGCAGCGAGCAGCAACACGGAACCAGTCCCACTTCTTCTTCTTCGCCTTGTCCCTTCCGCGCGGCAAGAGGACACACTTCGTCGTCGTCATCGCGTAGCATGACCCCCCGGCGGTGTAAGCGTCGTCCCGGCGCAAAACTGGTAAAGAAGGAATGAATTTGTATGGCTTCAGGCGCGAAACATGGGCAAAGTCAGTAGTGGGGCGAGAGGAGGAGGTCGCGGGCATAAGAGGGGTAAGTTCATATGTCACATCAGTGACTTGGCGCACCACCCGATAAGGAGTTTCTCCGAGAGACCAATGCGGCGTGCAGGAGACCACAAAAGAACGAAGGACCCAGGGTCATAGGTTACGTGGCAATATCGCCTATCGTAGGCAGACTTCTGAGAAGTCTGAGAGGCGAGGAGCCAACTAGGGCTACTTGGCGCACTTCAGTGGCTTGCGCAATGGCGTTACGTGCGTAGGTAGTTATGGGGCGGCCAGCAGGCGGAACCAACGTGTCCAAAGGTAAAGCGGAGTGCCTGCCAAAGAGCAGGAAGAAGGGTGAATAACCCGTCGTGTCGTGCTTAGAAGAGTTGTAAGTAAAGGTCACATATGGCAGCGCTAGGTCCCAGTCGTGGTGATCAGGGGATACATACATAGATAACATGTCCGTAAGTGTGCGGTTGAAGCGCTCGGTAAGACCGTTGGTTTGGGGATGGTACGCGGTTGCGATCTTATGCTTCGTAGAACATGAACCCAGGATGTCTTCAGCAACTCGGGACAAAAAGTAGCGACCGCGGTCGGTGATTAATTGACGATGAGTGTCGTGATGGAGAATGACGCTGTGCAGACGAAAGTCAGCGACATCCGTAGCGCAGCTCGTGGGTAAAGCTCGGGTGATGGCATAGCGTGTTGCATAATCGGTTGCCACTGCGATCCAGTTGTGACCCGACCGTGACGTCGGGTAGGGGCCAAGAAGGTCAATCCCAACACGATAAAATGGTTCCAAGGGCACGTCAATAGGTTCGAGAAGGCCAGCTTTAGACCGCGATGGTTTCGCGACAAGTCTCACAGGCTGCGATGTAGTGCCGGATGCTGCGGTATAGTCCCGGTCAAAAAAACGACGCCGTACCCGGTCTAAGTGCGAGACACACCGAGATGGCCAGCTGTGGGCAGGTCGTGGAGTTCTTGAATAACAGAGCAGCGGATCTTTTTGGGAATCACCAACAGGAGGGGAGAACTGTCATTATGAAAGTTACGGCGGTAGAGGATACCATCCTGGACAACAAAAAACTTCGTCGAGGGTTCGATGATGTCTTGAGCGAGCATCTTGTCAACCTCCTTTTATATTACCTGGCGTTCAGCACCGGATACGCGATAAGGACGGCGATGAATAGGAGCAGCGTCGCCGGTGTGTATGCGATGTTGCACAAGAGCAGTTCGAGACAATGGGCGCTGATCAAAATCAAAAATGTCTCTGAACAATGCCAGCAGACGACAGAGTGCATGAGCTTGTGGAGGAGAAAGGTCAATATCGTGTAGCAATATCGCAAAACTTATCATTTATTTTTACTCTTGTATAGCTGAAATCAGTGTGGACGTTCAGTTAAGGCTGCTAAGAATCAGGCGCGCACATACCGCAAAGCGTTCATTATACTTTCCAATAAAGAGTGAACTAAAGTTGGCTACGATATAATGTGGATGTCACACAGCTGATTTGCGCACCTGCAGCTGTCTTAAATTTTAAAGCTTCCAAGCATTGAAAGTATACTGAATGAAAGAAATCTTTTAGTCTGAAGCTATGGAAACACTTTTAGTGAGCACAGAGGTGAGGCATAACTCAGAGACGATTCGCTTCTTTACTATTTCATATCTTTAAACGCGGAAGTCGTATTCCCTGAAGGACACCACTGTTGTCTATCTTCTTTTCTGTATGTGTTTTCCCGGAGTTTTGTTGAGATTTTTACATACCTCAATTGCAGTTCTGCGTAGAACAAAATGATAACAGGAAATACAACGCAAAAATGTTTTGTTTCACAGAATAGGCAAAGTCTGTAGAGAAAGGCACTACGAATAGTAAAATGCTGCAACTAGAAAGTCAGCAATTTCATTGGCATTATATCCTTTTTCAAATTTATTTTCCACCCACTAAGTACGGCTGCATTGTTCTTATTGCAGTTGTGCGCTACACATAAGATCCACAAGGATATACCATATGGCATCGCCGCCTACGATATTGATGCAGATGTGGACCGGACGGGCTCATTCTCATGTCAACAAGTGGAATACAGGGCGAACTACAGCCGCCTGAGATTGCTTCGAAGAATTCGGGACTTTTTCCACGCTTACTTTCACAACCAGAGTAGCCTAGCAGACTGTGACACTGTGGCATAGCTGGGATACCCGTTCAAGCTAAAAGATTCGATAAAAACGACAACAACGCGAACGATGATCGAGGCATCCTTAGCATATCTGGCATTAGCTCAGGGAAGTGTCCGCTCGCTGTTAGAAAACAGCACATAGATTCTCTCACAGAGAATAAATATATATTGAGCGCCCGTTAAGCAAAAAGTGGTTTTGTTACAATTTAAAATTCTAGAGGAGAATACACTGCATGAACGCTCACAGTTTTTGCTCTAAGTTATTTTGGACCTGTGAGACATACAAAAAATGATGTTTTATTTTCTCAAAAACCACTGATGGCTTGGTAAGTCTGGATGTCCACGTTGTAATGAACAATGTCTAGAAGAAATCAGTATACTCAAATACAGCACTGATTCGAAAAGCTTGCAAAAATAAAGGCTGAATTTTGAAGCTTTTCGTCACCAACTGTTTTTTCTCCGAACTTGTCATTAGTTTGAAATAAATACCTTACCTGTATCAAGGTTTTTACTGGTATCAACTCTGCAAGGGCAGATGATACAGTTCTTGACCATTTAAAGCTCACAATACTCAATCCGATTCCTAAGCCGTATAACGGTCCTAGAGATTTCAAACCGGTGCCCAATAGCACTCACTTCAGCATTGTGCAAACTAATAAAACGCTTCATCTTCAATCACGTGCAGTATCTCCTAAAGTACGCTATGACAGGCCTCCCTACCTCCCAATCTGGTTTCCACATACATCTGGGAACGCACATGGCTACATCGCCGTGTGATAAATTGCACATACAGTGCACACACTACGGATAACATATGAGCAGTTAACACCAAAAAAGCTTTTGATAACGTGAGCCAGACTATCATAGTTGAAGAACTTGCAGCGACGTACCTTAGTACTCGTGCTTGGTGATAGACTAGCCGATTCTTACGCTGTGAATCAAGTCGTCTTTGATTTACAGGAACTACCTCTGCCCCACTTATTACCTCAATAAGTGTTTTACTCAGAGCTTGATACTTGAACCCATGCTATTTAATCTCGCCATGCCTCGTGTAAAAATAAATCTTGAACGTTACTTCTTTGCACACTTTGCTATCTAGGCACATCTCAGTATTATTTTAGCTAAAAGAGTGCGTTACACGTCTTCTATATGCATGAAAATTCTATTTCCAGTTGTATCCAGCACCCTCAATCTTTTTATTTCTGGCTTAGGGCTCCAGTTTGCACCTATGAAAACTGCGTGTATTGCCACTGGTGCCTCAGTAGACAAAGCTATACGCTCTGTTGCTATCAGACCAGAGGTTGACATCTAAACGGGGTACTGTCCGCCTTTTTGGAGTGCTTGTATCTATCGATGTTAGCAGTGGGGCATCGATTAAAAATGTAAGGCGATCTGAAAATTGACCGCACGTATATGCAAAATTTGGGGGAGCCAATGATACAGCTTTTCTACGCTCACTCGAGGTGCAGCCATCAGCATACTTATTTACGGCGGCAGCACCGGTATGCCACTTTGCCACGCGTAATGCGACTGCTATTCCTATACTGTTTCGAGTAGGTTTATGCACCATAACCGGTCTCCCTGCCACCGGAAATATCCATTGCATTGCTGCTGCTCTTAGATAATGCTGCAAAGCATTCAAATCTTTATTTTCTGTTTTTCAACAGCCGTTTGCATACCGCCTGATCACTGTGATTGTAGCGCACAGGACGAGTTTATAATCTTTGTTTATTTTTCATGCTTGTTGTCGCAAGACGCGGCTTTAATAATTTCTTTGTGCTTAAAATGCGCCGAGATATGCCTAGACTGATTCCAGGCAGTCGCACCCGTTTCCGTAAAGTTTCAGGTTGCTCTGGTTATCTTTGCGTCTTTATCTAAAAGCTTCTTTGCAGACTTCAAGTTGAGCGCTGACAAGTGCCACGAATATTAGTAATTCGACGACCCACGAGCACGTTTGCTGCTACCGCCACCCCCGGTCTTTAGTTTTTTTGCAGGCGCAAACCATGCAATAAAGTGCCGACTTCAGTGCTGCTACACCTATCTGCTCCTTTGTTCCCAAGGCATTGTCAACACCATATGACAAACTTTGGAGGTGCTGAATCCCGCCAACGTGACGTCCTACCCCGAAGATGGCCGAACTGAGACCATCCATCGTTTTCTCAAGCACCGTGAGCCCCCCATCCATCTCCCCTTCCAAATACGGTCTTACGAAGATGCGCAAGACTGGTTCAATCTGTTCGAACGCGTGGCATCCGTCAACACCTGGAACGGCGAAGCGAAGCTAAGGCATGTGTACATTGCACTTCAGGGGTCTGCCTGAATCTGGTGTGAGAATCATTGGGCTTATTTAAAGGGTTGGGACAAATTTAAGAAAGGGGGGGGGGGGGGGTGTATATTTAAGGCCCTTGCAAATAACATGAGAAATGAAAGCCCAATCGCTCTTTCTATCAAGGATTCAGTATCCGAATGACTCGGTACTGGCAGACGAGTTGTAGAATCCATCGTGCTGATCACATGGCAGAAGAGACCAAAGTGATCTTGCTGATGCGCGGTGTCAAAGACAAACTTTTCGCCCGTCTTTTACCCTAGCCGTCGGAAGCTGTGGCCTAATTCAGCCAAGAAGGAGCAGTAGTCTAAACGACTTTGGATGCCAGTATGCACCACTAAAGCCACCCTTTTGAAGTGATTTCTCCAAGCCACTCCGATGCCGTAGCTATAAGCAGAGATAGCCTCCGTGACATTATATGTGAAGTCGTTTGCGAAGAACTGCACCGACTCCTACCACCGTCCATGCAGCCTAAAGTGGCGTCGCTTGCGGACGTCGTGCATGAAGTCCAAAAGCCACTGGGCGTTCCGAGGTATATGTACTATGGTAGCGAAGGCTCCATAGGCGCCCATACGTACAAAACATGGCGGCTCATGGGCTCCAGCGACCAATGAAAATTGGGGGGCCATGACGTCAAATGACGTCACGCATACGCTCACTTTGGCGCGAATTATAAACAAGCTTCTTTTTTTTAAACAAAAAACCGCCGCGTTGCATTGACGAGCCTCTATCTTTTGAAGGTTGTTGCCTTTCAGCGTGCGCCAACCTTTGCCATAAAAAGAACTCGAGTTTCTGTTGTTTACGCCCTTGTTTATAAGCAGTTGCTCTAGCACAATGAAAGTTGTTGGCAAAGGTGGCGGTATAGAAAGGCAGCAACACTTCCAAATAGAGACCACGCAAGCAAATTCATAATACAAATACTGCTGTAAGTCATGCAAATACTTTGGCCATTTTCTTTGTCCCTCAGCACAGTAAGGTGCGGTCCAGAAACACTGGTGCAACGGGGCAGTCGTGCCCAGTTCGCAACAGAGTGAACAATTATGGTTTTCATATTCATGGTTCATTGCATCAACCAATAAAATACAGCAACAAATCACAACAATAAAAATGCATGTCGCAAACAGCACAAACAGTAGCGCTGTTTAAGCGGGCTAATCATCTCAATGATCACAACCGAGGCATGAAAAAGGCTTGAAATGCCTGCCACAAACCATCACCAGATGAGAAACATGCATGTACAGAAAACAAAGCTATAACAGCTGCAATTGAAATAAAAATGTCATGAATTAGCAGGTGCATCAAAACATACGTGGTGCATAGAGCACTGGGATCATTCTTCACATCTGAATGCTTCGGCAGAAAGTTACAGCAGTTTTCAAGGAAATTTCAAGGTTAGACCAGTCCAGACAGCTTTAGAATCAACAAACGTGCTTAACACAGGAGCATTAGAGCATGCATTGAGTCTCTGTGCAACCTCCAGATCTGCTCACCGGTGAAAGTCAGCCCGGAAGCGGCAAGACACCGACGGTTGAGTCGACGCTGTCGCAACGTGCCACAGAGCATTGCTTCCTCACTATGTGCGGGCTCATCTTGCGATAAAACGCTAAGCGTAATACAATGCTGCAAAAAGACTTCGCACTGCCCGCACGACGAAGGGGACGAAACCAAAAAAAACACGGCTGCAGGGGGATATTAAATCTCACCAAACGGCGACAGAGCAGCGACCAGCAAGGACGTCGAAATCATCGCAAAAGGGACATTTTCAGACTTGCAAACTAAATTACGCTTTCCCTGGCGCACCAAGGCCCGCACCACAGCAGACGAGCAACAGAAAGTGATAAGAAACCGTTTCGTGCTTCGTCAGCTTCTTTATCTCCGTTGCCTTGGCTACCTCTGGCAGCGCCTCCTGACCGCCGCAACATCAAGGGAGTGGGGCGATAAGTGTGTTGCAAGATTTAAAAAAAAAATAAGGATGTATTTATAAAATATCTTACCTCATTCACAAGCGAAGTTATCAAAATGTCTATTCTTTTTATGTTGATTGATGCTTTCTAATTTGTAGTAGTATAATTTCTTAATCTGAGTAGTTGGCCCCCCGACCTGTGGTTATGCTGCGGTACCGCTGAACCGCTTTTGGGCCCAGCCTTCGCCACCATTCTACTTCCGCCATGGGCGTTCCTCAAGTGACGGATCTGACGCAAGCCACAACGATGCACTATGTTGCTGCGTTATGCCGTCCTCTTATCTGACCCGGCCACGCAAGTCCCCGTCCTAACGAACAAGTTGCTTCTGAAGGCCACCGCTTGGCCTCCGTCCGCCAAGCCTACTATCTAATCTTCAGCCCTAGGAAGTGCGATACCTAGAGGACAGTGAGCAACCGTGCTGTGTGCTTCCACTGCGGGTTTTCTGTTCACATCCTTCGTCATTCATCTAGACAGATTGGCATCAACGGTTTCGCAACCAACGCCCAAAGATCCTGCCCCAGCGAGTGGCCACAGAAAATCGACGACTTCCTGCCCAAGGGAGAGCACGCGTCGTCAAATCTTCCATAACTCTCCCCATCGCTATCCGGGGCCTTCTTTGCGTCACAGGACAGACGCTTTATGCAAGGAAGGTCCCCTAGCCGCCGTAGGGGAAAGTAAAAACAGCTTCCTATGGGGGTGAGATTGCTCAACACCGAAAAGGCGACCACGACGACGACTAACGACAGCATAGTCATTACACCACCACTCCACACAACGTCGACGAGCAACCAACCGGTGATCTTTCCGACAATACCACTACCGAAGTGACAAGCGTCCCCCGGCCGCCGGCACAGTACACTACGGAGCCGAGATTAAACACCGAAGCAAACACGTAATGCAAGGACAACGAATAAGTGGCCTTGAAACGGTTGTCAATGGTCGCATGGTAACTGCCATATAGTGGACCCGGGAACTGACTATTCTATCATAAGTGGACCGTTCGCCGCCCAGCGCCCGAAAGTGACAACCGCTTGCAGTGGCCTGCTAATCCGCACAGCTGGTGGTAATCCTATTACGTCATCGGGGTGATGCACCCCATTAGTGGCAGTAAATGGGCGGGCATATCCTACGAGCTTCGTGATCCTACAGAACTGCTCCGAGGCGTGATTATGGATATGGAGTTTGTCAGTGAACATCAGCCGACCATCAGCCTCCCATCACTAAAAAAATACCTAGAGATGGAAAACTGCAGCTTCTTGATATGTCTGTATTTTCGCCCGAGATATATATGTTGGGTGTGCCAGCCCAAAACCAAAAAAGCTTTACTCCATTATTTTTCATACGGCCATTCTAAAATTATAAAGTGTAGGATGGGGGTTTATTGAGAAGATCAGCAGGACTCGATCAGCAGGACTGGGCAGATCAGCGACGAATACAGCGACAGTGAACACAGTCAGGTCCAACACGCGCAGCGATCACGATGCCACTGGCTGGAATGTTCCTCGTGCACTTCTTTCTCTTCACAATTACCCGCGGGACGAAGAGGAGACATCCTGGCGACTTACGGCGTGAACAAGACGGCCGGGTCGTAATAGAGTTTGAGGCGCTGGACGTGAACAATCTCGCGTCCGCGCCGGCGTAGATCATGCGACGGCGTAACAGGCTTCACCACATGATTAACCGGAGAGGTGCGTTTCAGAACTCGGTATGGGCCATGGTATTTAGCAAGAAATTTTGAAGAAAGTCCAGGAGCATTGGACAGTATCCACAGCCACACACGAGCGCTAGACGAGAAGTCCCGTGTCGTGTGTTGGCTGTCGTGGTTGGATTTATGGCGGTACTGGGTGTTAGCCGTGAATGCGCGGGCAATTTGTCGACAGTCTTTCGCATGTTGGGCTGCTTGAGACGCAGGAGTATACTCTCATATGTCTGGCTGATACGGGAGTATGGTGTCGATTGTAGCAGAGGGGTGACGGCCGTAGAGGAGAAAAAAGGAGAGAAGCCAGTAGTAGACTGCGTTGCGGTATTGTAAGCGTACGTGACATACGGAAGGACGAGGTCCCAGTTTGAGTGGTTGGAGGAGACGTACATAGAGAGCACGTCGCCAAGGTTACGATTGAAACGCTCAGTGAGGCCATTAGTCTGGGGATGATAGGCGGAGGTGGTTCTATGAATAATGTTGCACTTGGTAAGCAAGGCTTTCACAACGCCACTCAAGAAAACGCGTCCTCTGTCGCTGAGCAGCTCTCGAGGTGCGCCATGGCGAAGAACGAATCGCTGGAAAATGAAGGACGCTACTTCTGACGCTGTGCAGATGGAATTGCGGCGGTTTCTGCATGCCTCGTCAGATGATCAACGACTACAATAGTCCAGCGGTTGCCGACCACAGTGTAGGGAAGCAGCCCGTACAAATCAATGGCGACGCGGTCGAAAGGGCGTGATGGACTGGGTAACGGCAGCAACTCTCCATTAGAACGTTGAGAAGATGTCTTGCGACGTTGACAAGTGAGAATGAGCGAACGTACTTGAGTACGAAGGTGTACATGCTCCGCCAGTAGTAACGCATCCGGAGACGAGTGTATGTCTTGAAGACGCCCGCGTTACCGGATTGTGGGTCAGCGTGGAAATAGTCCCAGATTTGCAAACGTAGCTGCCGGGGAATAACTAGCAACCACTTGCGGCCATCTGCGCAGTAGTTGCGGCGGTAGAGGAGGTTATCACGAATCGCGAAAAGGGAAACATGGCGGCGGAGAGCACGCGATGAAGAAGCAGCTGTAGGATTGGAGATAAAATCGAGGATAGAATTTATCCAAGGATCTTGCCGTTGCGCTGACAGCATGTCATTCATATGAAGAGATGGCGTGGAATCGTCGGAAGAGGAAAGGCTCGCGACCTCGGCTGTAAGGGGGCAGCGGAAAGTGCTTCGGCGTCGTGATGCTTGCAGCCGGAGCGGTCAACAACGCGGACATAATATTCCTGAAGGCGAAGAGCCCATCTTGCCAGTCTGCCGGGCGGGTCTTTCAGTAAGGAAAGCCAGCAAAGCGCATGGTGGTCCGTCAGTACGTCATGAGGGCGGCCATAGAGGTAAGGGCGGAGTTTAGTAAGAGCCCAAATAATCGCTAAAAACTCTTTTTCAGTGACAGTGTAATTGGATTCAGCCTTCGTGAGTGTGCGGCTAGCATAGGCGACCACGTATTCATTTGCGCTGAGCGAGCACAGCGCCGAGACAATACCACTGGCGTCTGTGTGGACCTCAGTAGGCGCTGTGGGGTCGAAGTGACATAGAACAGGCGGGGCCGTGAGGATGTGGCCTAAAGCATTAAAGGCATCGTAGCACGCTGGCGACCACGACGAAAGGTCGGAACTGCCGGACAGATGGTCTGTCAAGGGAGCAGCAATAGAAGAAAATTTATAATAAAGCGGCGAAAGTGAGAGCGCAGCCCGAGGAAGCTACGTACATCTTTGATGGAAGTCGGTTTAGGAAAGGCTGCTACGGCACGAAGTTTGGCAGGGTCTGGAGGTACACCTTCTTTGGAAACAACGTGGCCGAGAATGGTGAGCTGGCGGGCGGCAAAACAACCTTTTTTTCAAATTCAGCTGCAGTCCGGCATCAGATAGGCAGGTAAAAACGTGCTACAGACGGTAGAGGTGTGTGTCAAAGTCAGGAGAAAAAACGACAATGTCGTCGAGGTAGCAGAGGCACGTCTTCCACTTTAGGCCACGCAAAATGGTGTCCATCATCCGCTCAAATGTTGCCGGAGCATTACAAAGGCCAAACGGCATAACTTTAAATTCGTACAAGCCGTCGGGAGTTACAACGGCAGTTTTGGGGCGATCAGCCGCTTCTAAGGGAATTTGCCAGTACCCGGAACGTAAATCTAGGGAAGAAAAGAGCTCGGCGCCTTGCAAACAATCGAGAGCGTCGTCGATGTCTTGGGGAGGGTAGACGTCCTTTCGCGTAATCTTATTAAGGCGGCGATAAACGACGCAGAAGCGGATAGAACCATCTTTCTTTTTTTAACGAGGACAACAGTTGACGCCCAAGGGCTGCTTGAGGGCTGAATCACGCCATTCTGGATCATTAGGTCGACTTGCTCTTCAATAGCCTGGCGTTCGGTTGCAGACACACGATAAGGGCACTGTCGCAGTGGTGCGTGGGTGCCGGTGTCGATGCGATGAGTGACTGTAGAAGTTTGACCCAAAGAACTTTGATGAGAATCGAAGGAGGAGCGAAAGTGATGTAGTAGGTTCAAAAGCTGAGTGCGCTGCTGTGGAGGAAGGTCGGCGTCGATGGAACGGAGGAACAAGTCTGTAGAGGGGGGAGCGGGCGCAGGTGAAGGGGGCTGAGCGCAGTCACGACAGAGTACGGGGCGTCGTCAGGTTCCTCAGAGATCAGAAGAGATGAGATTGGCTGGACACTTCCGATGCATTCACCATAGCGCGAAGATGTAGGGGAGTTAAATGGGTTAGAGACCGATAACATGGAACGGCCAGCGGAAATAGCGAGCACTGCGTAGGGCAATGGAAGGCACTTGCGGCGCAGGCAAGTATGGGCCGGTGTGAAGAGAACTGTGTCATCGCTAACAGAGGCACAAGCGACACGAACAAGCACAGAAGAGCAGGGAGGAAGGCCAACATCTTCGGCAACGAGGGCTTTAGCACAGGAACTTGATGGATCAGCGTCTGGTTAGGCATCGGGCAAAGTCGAGAACCCCACTTCAGCTCGAGCACAATCGATCATAGCAGCGTGACGCGATAGGAAATCCCAGCCTAAAATTACAGGGTGTGAGCAACTTGGCAGCACGACGAACTCAATCGTATAAACGCAATTCTGGATAACTGCTCGAGTGGTGCACGCTGCTAAAGGCTTGATATGCTGAGCGCTGGCCGTTCGCAACGAGAGTCCCGCAATTGGCGTCTTCACTTTCTTTAAAGAGTTAGAGAGTTTTGTGAACGTAACCGAAATCGCACCACCAGTGTTAATTACAGTCATGACAGCAACACCCTCTCCGAAAACTCCAGTTAGGTTTGCCGGCTACAGATGAGGACTTGTGAAGTTCGACGGGGTCGTATCTCTCGCCTCAGGAACTGCGGCCTCTAGTTTTCCTCACGTGAAGCGTTCTGTCGACGTAACATCGGAGAGGTAGAGCGGTATCGCGGCGACGGTGAACGGCGGTCGGACATGGCGGAGTGGTCTGGGAAGAAATGACGGCTGGCTGGAGGCTCAGTAGGCGCGGAATAATGAGGCGTCGAAGACCACTTACTGTTGGGCAAGTTGGAGACCAGTGCCCAGAACCATGAGTAGGTGGTGCCGACACTGGGAGACGGTTGCGGCGATAACGAGAAATATGTCCAACAAGCCCGCAAGTGTAACATATTGGCCGGTTATCTGTCGTGCGCCAGGGATTGCGTGGTCTTGGAGCCGGTCGAATAAACGGCGAAGGTACTCGAGCAGGCCCAGGAGGCGGCTGAACGTAGGCAGGTTGCGGCGGAGCATATGTACGTGGTGGTCGGGCAGCAACAGCCGCATATGTCAACGGCGCTGCGACAGGCATGGATTGAGGGGCTGGAGGAAGAGATTCAGCTACCTGTTCTTGAATAATTTGGCGCAAACTGGGAGCTAGGTGTGAGCAAGGCTCTTGATGGCAGGCCATAAAAGAGAGCTGTCGAGCAACTTCTTCCCGAATGAAGCTCTTGATTTGTATCAGGAGCACAGAATATTCGCCTGCATCTATCAGGCCAGCAAGCGACTCAGAGTGCATCGTGTTCGCGCAAGTTATGGCCCTTTGTTTGCGCAGTTCATCATAACTCTGACACAGTGTGACCACTTCCGCGAGGGTGCGGATATCTCGAGCCATCAGCATCTGAAAGGCGTCGTCATCGATGCCTTGCAGAATGTGCTTGATCTTGTCGGCCTCTGACATCTGTGCGTTCACACGCTTGCACACGTCGACGACGTCCTCGATATAACTTCTGAAATTCTCGCCAACCAGCTAAGACCGCGCACGCAAGCCCTGTTCAGCGCAGAGTTTCCTCACAGCCGGACGGCCGAAAACTTCAGAGAAGCTGGCTTTAAACACGGACCATGATGGAATGTCCGCTTCATGGTTCCGAAAGCATAGATTGGCTACGCCGGTGAGATAGAAAATAACGTTGCTTAACTTCGTTTCCGCGCCCCATTTGTTGTAAGCGCTCACTCGCTCATAGGATGTGAGCCAGTCATCGGCGTCATGGTCGTCAGAGCCGCTGAAGATGGTGGGGTCTCGCTGGCGGATGGAGCCGGGACAGATGATGAGCGAGCCAACTTGTACGGCTTAGTGGTTAACATCCTCAGGCATCGCAGGAGGTGGTAATGTGCGGCTGCGGAGTTCCAGGGCGAGAGGATAGATCTTAACCGGCAGCTCCACCAAAAGTAGGATGGGGGTTTATTGAGGATCAGCAGGACTCGATCAGCAGGACTGCGCAGATCAGCGGCGAACACAGCGACAGTGAACACAGTTAGGTTCAACACGCGCAGCGATCACGATGCCACTGACTGGAATGTTCCTCGTGCACTTCTTCCTCTTCACAGAAGCATTGGATAGTTCTGTGGCTAAAAACAGCGCTAACACGAGGAGAAGCAGATATGGGACACGACGCTGGCCAAATTTCTACCCTGTTAAAATTGATTGTTACTTCCAGTCTCAAAGATGCCATCTACAAGTCCTGCTCACACGCAATCAATGAAAGTGCGGCATGCCAGTTGGAAAATTTGAAAGGAAGTGGGCACCCTCAGCGTGGAATCGTGGAAGGGTGTGGGAGCCTGGTGAAACAAATCAAAGCAAGGCCGCGACCTAAGCCTCGGGAAATACAATACCGAATTGTTGCCGTCACACCTTACGTCTACAGATTGACACCTGAACTAAAGAATGTAGCGCGCGTTACTACATTCCGGTGGTGCTTTCCGCACCTCTAAAGTTGGCAGCAATCTGTTCGTAGGTACAAAAGCCAGAAGCTGCAAAATAAAAAGACGACATAATGAGTGCGGTATCAAGCACATAGCCCCGTTTGTTCTTTGTGCCAGGGGAGTTGTTTATAAGGTTCCATTTTCCTATGGAGCATTGTACATCGGCCAAACCGTACGGTGCGTCAACTAAAAGTTGGACGAGCATCAAAAATTACTCGGTGTATATTTCCTTGATAACCTCCCTAAACATTGCCGCACGTGGGGCACGAATAAGGAAAAGAACAAATGCAAAGCACTCTTCGATAAAACGTCAATTATATTGAGGTACAGTGATAAACATGTGCGCGAGATTATGGAAGCCTTCCATATGCGTATCAGTTGAGCCAAGTGCGTAAGTCTGACTTCCGTCTGCTTCTCTGATAGGAAATTTCGGTTCTTGGCCAACTCATTAGGATATCCGAGGTAATACATGATATTCTTCTTGTCAGCATTGTTTTGCTTTTGTTGATTCTTTCTATTTACTCCCAGCTTGTTTTTTGAATAACTTTATTCCTGATAAATCAACCAACTCACCCAACTTTCTGTTCTCCCACATCCCCCCACGAATTCACGATGGACACGACTATATCTACTATGACGGCTTCGAGACGTTAAGTCGCTCTAAGTTCCTTTGAGGAGAATTGTGCTTATCGCCCCGTTCAAGCGCCGACGGAAAGCTGACATCCGCCAATGGCGTCGTCAAACAAAACACCCAGTTGCTCTTAGAAGGGAGGCATAGCATTGCAAAATACGTGGCCCATTCAGAATATGCCAAGTGGATGAGCTAGTGACGAACTTCACCTGCATCTCAAAAAGGTACATCAAACGCTTTCTTCGACGAGCTAGCAGACACCCGACATGTCATCTCCCCAGACTAGCCCACAGACGATGCACCCAGCTGAGTAAGCCAGTCAGTGTTCGACATATACTCAGCACTTCCCCATAGAAGATAAGACTAGATTCGCACTCTTCTTAAATGTCACAGCGAGCACTTTTTGTCAGGGGTGAAGGTAAAACAAACTCGGCTAGCGATTTTATTATGAACGAACACGGCCGACTCTTCTCAAATCCCTTATCGGGTATTGAAGCGAGAACGCCGAGCCATCTGCGAGCAAGTCGTGACTACGTCATCCAGCCATCGAAGAAGCCCTGGGTGGCACCCATCTTAGCGGTTAAGACGACGGAACACTAAGTTTCTGCGGTTATTACTGGCGCTTGAATAGCTTAACAAAGAGGGATGTCTACCCAGCTGCCCGCATTGGCAACGCACTGGATCAACTGTGCAACAATAAGTACTTCCCATCGATGGGCCTGATTAGTGCGTATTGACAAATTGCAGTCGATGAAAGACACCGCGAGAAAACCACCTTCATCACGCCAGATGGCGTCTTTAAACTCCAGATAATGCGATTCGGACTCTTCACCCCCGCGACGTTCCAACTTCTAATGGATTGCGTACTGGCTGGATTAAAGGAGCACATTTGTCTGGTGTACTTATACGGCGCCATTGTCTTCTCTTCGAGCTCTGAAGACCAGGTGAGAAAGCTTTGGACAGTACTCGAGAAATCAAGTTTTCAAGGTTAGCATTGAAGGCTGAGAGGTTTCATTTTGCTTACGAAGAGCTGTTGTATCTCATTATACCGTAAGAAAGGATGGAGTTCGCCTCGACCAACATAAAACAGCTGTGGTCACGTAGTTTCCACAGCCAGGTGGTAAGAAAGCTGTGTGCCCATACCTCGGACTGTGCAAGTATTACAGACGATTAATCAATGTCATTTCACGCCTCGCCGAGCCTTTGACGAATCTTAGAAAGGGAGCAGACGTCTCACTTAAATGGAAAGCAGCGTAAGCGCGAACGTTCGAGGACCACTAGCACCGCTTACAGTCGTCACCTGTCCTAGAGCCTACTGAGGAATACAGTGAGACAGAAATCCATACCGACACAACCAATGCGTCTAGGCGCCGTCCTCATACAGAAGAGCGCTGGGGTGAAACAAATCATCGCTTACGCTAGCATGTCCTTCTCAAAGGCTAACGCTAATTGCTCCAAGACCGAGGAGGGTCTCGCTAGGCTGGCCCACGTCGATGTTCTGTCCGTATACATACGGTCCACAATTCAATGCGGTAAGCGGTCACCATGCGCGCTGCACGCTCGCCAGATTGAAACGCCATTCCGAACACCTCACTCGATTGAGCTTACGTCTCCGAGAGATTGGCATCACAGTGGTGTATAAGTCTGGCCACAAACATTCCGACGCAGTCTAGCTTTCATGAGCCTCTATTGACGAGCATCCAAACGAAGACCACTACGCCTTTTTGAGAACGGTATGCGCCACCAGGTTCGCACATCAGCAGTGCTCGGACTGTAAACTGAAAGACCTAGCGAATTAGCTAGAAGGAAAGATCCTTCCCTTCTTACTCTGTTCAGGCATCAGCTATCCTGGGTCGCGTTGCACGTCGACGTCCTCGTGAAGGATGACTTCGCACCCAAAATGACCACATACCTCTATTTCGTCCCTAAGAAGCTCCGAAAAAACGTATTTCGAATTTTGAACGAAACACCACTAGCAGGGCATCTCGGAATGGCGCGCAAGTTGCATCGAATCCAGGAAAAGTTTTATTGGCCGCCGTTATCTGCCGAATTTTCAATGGGTGCCGACTTGCTGCCTTATCAATTTGATAGTGAAGCACGGACCGCGTTTGTGGTCGTTGGTCATGCTCGGCATTGCGAAGTACGCCTTAATCACTTAAGTTGTACCACGAGATGCGCGGAAATTTATCTAAAATCATCGCGGGCTGCACAACTGATTCCATAATCTTCCTTACTTATCCAGTATCGCTTCGCTCGGTTATCTAGATGTTTCTGCGGCCACCCTAAATTGAGCACTGCCGAATGCAACCAACATTCTCAGTTCGATGACCAGCGAGCACTTTTGCTGCTATCACCACCGCCTAGTTGCCTGGTTCTTGATGGCCTTGTGACTACCACGTGATATCTGGTGCATGTGCTGAACCTATAAAAGATAAACATGCCGCTGAAGACGCAGCCAGTTGAATAGCATCGTTAGCCCTCCATTTTGCACAGCCAGCCAGATGAAGTGGTGGAAGAGTGACTTGACCTCTTTGACCGCGCGGCAATATTTAATATGGGGAACTACGTTACTAAGTGAACGCAAGTCCATTTTACGCTTCAGAGGTCTGCCCCAGGGTGGTTTGAAATTCATGAGAATTTTCTGGGAGATTCGGACCCGTTTAAGGCAACATTTCTGAAGGTTTTTACAAACATCTGCCAGAACAAAAGAGCAAAAGTCATCCTCGAAAGCTAGATCCAACTGCCAAATCATTCCGTCCTGAATTGTGCTGATGAAATGAAGCGCCTATTTCGCCACCCAGACCTTGAAAGGACAAGGAAAAGGAAGTGAATTGTTGATCATCATCATCAGCAGCAGCAGCAGCAGCAGCAGCAGCCTGACTATACCTACTACATGGCGAAGGCATCTCCCATATTTCTCCAAATAACATGGTTCTGTGCTAGCTGCATCCACTTCACCCCTGCGAACTTCTTAATCTCATCCGCCCACCTAACTTTCTACCGCCCCTGCTACGCTTTCCTTCTCTTGGAATCCTGTTTGTTACCCTAACCAACCATCGGTTATTCTGGCTTCGCCCCACATGTCCTGCCCATACCCATTTCTTCTTCTTAATTTCAACTAGAATGTCAGTAACTTGAGTTATTTCTCTGACCTACTCTGACGCTTCCTATCTCTTAATGTTCCCCCACCATTTTTCGTCGTTCCATAGCCCTCTGCGTTGATCTCAACTTAAGTAGAACCTTCTTGGTTAGCCTCCATGTTTCAACCCCAGAGGTGAGTACAGATAAGATGCAACTGTTGCTTGCTTTCCTCTTGAGCGATACCGGTAAGCTGCTAGTCATAATCTGCGAGTGCTTGCCAAATGCACTCGATCCCAATCTTATTCAATTGTTATTTACTTTTCATAGTCCGGATCTGCCGTTACTACCTGTACTAAGTAGACATATTCCTAACTAGAATTGTTGATGTCAGGCGCCAAAAAATCACTTTTCGCTTCCCTCGCAAGAAACCCATCCTAAACCGCGCCCAAATTCGAAAGAGAATCATCCTCAATAGAACGGGCCCTTCACGCCCCTACTCGACAGTAAACCGGTCACTTCACTACGCCGCAGATGCAAGCTGCTCATACGAGAGGTCGTCAACCTCCGTGAGCTCATACGAGAGATCGTCAGACAGGCCATCCGCTGGCTGTTGCCATCAGTCCAACAGGCCCAGGTGGCGACGTTGACTTACGTCGTCCGTGAATACGTCAGAAAGCGCTGGTCGTCTCTCAAGTGACGGCTACAACGCAATAACCCACTGCGATGAGCTATGCTGGCGCTTAGCGACATCCTGCATCCAGATGAAACCCGCCAAATCCCCCTCGTCGCGAACAGGGCAGTCCTAAACGACACCCCTTGACCCCCGCCAGCCAAATCTGCGAACGACCTTCAAGCCCAGGAGAAGCGACGCCTAGGGAACTGCAAACAACTGCCCGTTCTTGCTTCCACTACGGTGAGGCCGGCCACATAATACATCACTACCACGTGACGTAGAACGCCAAGGTATCTGCGAGCAAGTCTATGAAATGCTTTATGATGACGTCCTCCAGCAATCAAAGATGCCCTTGGCGGCACCAGTCATACTGGTGAACAAAAATGACGAACCACTTCGTTTCTGCGTCAATTACTGCCACTTGGGTAGTATAACGGCGAAGGATATTTACCCTTTACCTCGCGTCGACGACACACTAGACAAGCTCTGCAAAGCAAGCAAGTTACTTGAAAAATTTGCAAAAATTGAAAACAATTTTTTTCCATTAACATACAGCAAGCATCTCAACGATGGATTTGAAGAGCGGCTACTGGCAAACTGAGGTTACGAAAGAGATCATACGAAGACCGCATTCATCACACTAGACCACCTCTTGGTGTTCAATGTTATACCACTCGACTTCTGCTGCTCACCAAGGACGTTCCAGCATGCACTGAATACCGTACTGGCTGGCTTGAAGTTGCATATTCGTCCTGTGTATTAGACGACGCCGTTTTCTAATCTCAGACCTTTGAAAACCACCGGCAAAGGCTTCGTGCAGAGATAGACACAATAAAGTCTCCAGGACTAACGTTGAAAGTAGAGAAGTGCAACTTCGCTTATGAGGAGCTCTTCCTGGGCCATATCGTCATAAGCAAGGATGGAGTTTGTCCAGATCAAAACAAAACGACTGCGATCGCGTAGTTTCCACAGCCAGGTGGCAAGACGAAATGCGCCGATTCTTTGGACTTGATAAATATTACCGGCAATTCAGAGAACCTTTTCGCGCGTCGTCGAGCCCTTGATGTGGCTTAGAAATGCAGGCGTGACATTTAAATGTGATGTGCCGCAAACAGAAGCCTTCCGCAGAATTAAGCGCTGCTTATAGCCTGCGCCTTTCTAAGACTACTTTGATGCAATGTCCGAGACAAATTGACGAGCAGCTTGGAACTTGGCGCCGTTCACGTTAAGGGAACGCTGGAGAGAAGAAATTTATCGCGTACACTAGCTGATATCTCTCCAAACCGAAGACAATTACTCGACGACCGAGAAGGAGTACCTTGCAATCTGGGCCACTTCAAAGTTCCATCCGTACCTTTACACTTTACCATTCAAGGTAGTACGCGATAACCACGCTAACTTCTAGCGGACCAATTCGAAAGAGCTCTCCGGTAGCCTTGCCCAATGGAGGCTAAGTCTTCAAGGATTTGACATTTCTGTAGTCTATAAGTCTCTCCGCAAGCACTCCAATGCAGACAACTTATCCCTAGCGTCCATCGACACTCCAACGAAAGAAGACGACTTCTAGGGACCGGCAAACGCCAGCAATTTCGCACTGCATCAGGGCTCAGATCCGAAGTTTCAAAATCTAGTAGATTAGCTACGAAGATAAGCCCGCTTCCCCTCCGGCTATCTTCAGGCGTCAGTAAGTAGTCGCTTTTCACATTACACAATGGCATTCTAGTAGAACTTCGAATCCAATAGCAAACCTCAATTTTTCATTGTTCTTAAAATCAAAGAAAAGAAATTCTGCTACTGTCCCACGATGAACCTATGGCAGGGCATCTCGGTTTTGGTCGCACATTGTGCAGAATTCAAGACAAGCATTATTAGCCGCAATTAACAACCGACGTTAAACTTTTTGTGAAAATTAGCATTGAATATAAGCGACGCAGGGCACCCCCGATCAGGCCAGCTGGGCTAGTGAACTGCATGCCGCCCCCGAACAAGGCCTTTCAACAAATTGGAATAGATATTTTTAACCCTTTTCCAATTCTACGGGTAACAAGTGCATAATCGTGTCCACCGAATAACTTACCGCTAAGCAGTAGCAAAAGCCGTGCCTAATGATACCATTGCAGAGGTAGCCAAGCATTTTGTGGACCAAAATCTCTTGTGACACAGCGCCCAGAACTGGTCATCACGGACAGGGGGGAAGATCATTCACTGTGGAGCACAACACGCAAGCCATCCTGTGCTATGGTCATGCAAGCCAACGACGACAACAGCGTACCACCCGCAGAACAATGGACTCCTAGTCTGTCGATGTGATGCTATCGCTCGTGATGGAAAAGGGCAGATGAATGTCGACTTTATTTTTCCGTCGGAATGGAGGCCCCCTACTCCCCGCCCCCGACGCGCAGGCCTGAAGGACGTGGGCCGGAGACACCGCGACTAAAGGCTAACAGGGAGGTTCTGCCTCCTTCCAGCCTCAATCGCCAGGTGGATCGATTTTCCTTGCAGGACGAGGTTTTCACTCCGCAGTAGGGCTTACCGGCTGTCTCTATTTTTCACATTTTGTCCGACTCCGGCGAAGTCAGTACATTCTCTAATTTATGTAAACAGTGCGGGGAATAGGGTACTCTCGACTCCTGCGTACCTGCGGTTGAGTGATGTCATGGTTGTCACGTGACTAGGCTGAGGCGAGCGCACTGTTACCTCGTTTTGGTGAAAGCGGCTGAGTGACGTCATAACTACTGCGTGGTTTCTCCTCATTTCAATGTCGAAGACAAGCAGACTGCGAAGAAGCTGGGAGTAGTGAGTTTTCGCTTTTAAAAATGGAGGCGATAGCACAGTGCTTCTGTTCCTGGGCCAAGGAAGGTCGTTCTGGCGCTGGTTATAAACACAGTCGGGGCAATGATTTTTCCGGCGCAGATGTGTGGCGACGCAGATGACACTGGCGCATTCAAACAAACAATTGGGAGAACGCACACGACTATGTTTGCTGCACAGCGCCAAAGTTCAAGGTGAAGTGCATGGATCCAGATTATCTGGGATTTGGCATGGCAGAGGTAGTGCATACGCTCTAACTACGCGCATTGTGGTCGCTTCCAAATCTTTCCGTTTGAGATCTTGGAGGAAAATCGGGGAACAAAATAAGGAATTAGCCATTATGCGGGCAGGAAAGTGCATGTGCATGAACAAGAAAACGCAAGGGGAGCCGTAGGCGGGACCCACTAGTGCTGTTCAGTCATACAATTAAAGCAGTAGAATATTTCTACGGGTGAGTTGGTTCATGCAGATAAAAATGTAAACTACGCGAAAAACGGGACAATAGGCGAAGGAACACAATTCCCGTGTTGTCATGTTTGTGTTCCTTCGCCCATTGTCCTGTTTTTTGCGCAGTTTACATTTTATATACAAATCAAGGGGAAGCTTAAGCCTCCCAATATACTCTCCTTCCACCGTATAAGGCTGCAGTGAAAAGCGACTCGGGCGTGGAGTCGAGCTGGCGGTCGAACCCCCCACGCGCCGAGGCCAAGGAGCGAGCTCTGTTATTGTTTTCTCCTTTTCTCCCCTCTACTTGGGCGCTGACTTCGCCCCGCGGGACGCGCGGGAGGCTTGCCTTGTTTCGTTCCTTCGCCCCGAGGCGTCGCGAGCAAGCGAATGGCAGACGCACCCTTATCAGCCGGGAACAACAGCGGCGCGCTTCTGCGAAACACTTTACGGCCGTCTCGCCCAGTGATCTCCCGCTGTGGCGCCAAACATCGGTGCAGGGAGACGCCGCTAATGAAGCCTTTTGCACTGCCACAAGCGCTCACTAAATGTCCTGCAGAAGGCGACAATAGACGCGGCCCTTGGCCCCCCGCAGCGACTCATCGGGTGCGAGCAACGGCGACTGCACACTTCTGTAAGACAGTGCCGCCCCCCCCCCCTTTTCTAGAACGGGACGGCTGGGTGGCCTAGTCCCCAGATCCCCCGCGGCGTTTCTTCCGGAAAGGCTTCAGCTGCAAGGTCGCGTCGCAAACGCGCCGGGGAGAGGAAGGAGACAGGTGCCGTGTGAGAGGATTTGGGGACCGGCGAGTGGCGAGAGTGCGTGTTTTGAATGTTGTATATTTATTTGACGTAATAAGGACCTGGGTCCAAGATTATTGCCAACCGAATGGGGTTGTGGCATGTTTTTCAATAATTTGATTGGCTGCTTAGGTGACCGCGCTCGGGTCTTTATTGATATTTGTCATCAAAAACGGTCTTCAGACCATGTTGGTCAGTCAAGATTGAGGCTCCGTACTTAGCACGTTGATGTTTTTGTGGATGTAGGAAGAAAAAAAAAAAGAAAATGCACGGTCCTACTACTGGCTTTGTAGCTGAGCCACCTCCACTGCCTTGTGTGGACAGAAGAGAAAATAGACAAGAAATAGAAGAAGAGGGAGACAAAGACGCGCTCCGCAACAACAGCCGTCGTCTATAACCACCAAAGCGGTAGCGGGTGCAATGACGGCCTACAACAGATCAAAATCAGTGGCTGGCTAGCCCCCGCCACAAGCGGGGTTCACCTACCGTCCCAGCCCCGTAGGGCCAGGAACTGCCACCCTTCACCACCTCCCGCCGCGAAGTAAGACACCTACTTAGCACGTATCTACAGGCCCTAGGCCTTTAACCGAAACGCTCGGTAGGAAAGTAAGGGCTTGTAGAATGACTTCTCGGTGTGAGAGTCTATTTTCTTTTAAGTTACAGTTGTCTGTGTGACTTTAGTTGCTGTAATTTACGGTTTGCCAATGTGTACTATTTTTCTTTTATAAATATAGTTCTCCTCTTGATCATCATCTGATCATCATCTACTGCTTCTTCACTGCTGAATGACCACGTTTGGAGAGCTTCCGACACTCCGAAGATTGGCAACGAACGAGCTATTCATTACTCACCGTAAAACCACTAATTTGATAGGCGGCAGCTGGAAAACATCCTAATGAAACATCCTAATGACATGTTTGTGACGTTTGAACCACTGCTCACGCGGAAATCTGGAAGACCCCACATTGAAGCAAAACCAACAAGTTAGGGCAGGGTCACACTGCAGCGAGCACTGGCCATGAGGTTCATCTATCTGGGGTACATCAGAAAATATAACTTATTAGTTGAGAAATTGCTCTTCTTTTGACAGTGGGCTCACAATGTACGGGCCACCAAGTATCGTTGGTGCACAGCGGGTTAGAGAGGCACAGTGAACGGGCTTGAAGAACGTATCACTTATTAACATGCGTTTGAGATGTCTGCTGATGTGTCAGCACTAAATGCAATTTATAGAGTATAAACCTGAACAAATGTAAACAAATTTAGTAGGACACTTAAGCTCCGCCGTTAAGGGTAAATTGGCTCGTTAGCGTTCACACGAGACAATACTTTTCACGCTTTAAACTTTATTTTAAGGCGAAAGCCTTTAATGGCTCATGCTGTCGGGGACAAAGCGTGTCCCGTTTTTCCGGCGTTCTGATTGTCCGAGGTAGGATGCATCCCTGGCATGCAATTCCACACTTGAACGCGCACCAGGGAATACCACGCGACAGGAGCGATGGTGTACCGGCCAAACTCCCACTTGCTGGAGAAAGTGTGATATATACTGAGCCTTTCCGTTCCTGTAAAACAATCATAATTATATGTAGCAGTACAACGAATGCCGACAAGAGGCACTGCTATAAATTCTGAGAACAAGTCGAAACATGCCTGAATTGCCGCACAATGGGGCACCGCGCTGACGTCTGCAGCAAGCCGCCGCAGCAGCTGTGCCATAGCTGTGGTGAACAACACCTGCCCCCTAGCCCTGGCCAGCCCGTCCAGTGCACTCCTAAGTGCATTGTTTGTGGGGGCGCTCATGAAACAGGGAGCAAGAACTGCAAGTACCGCTACGTGGATCAAATAAAGCCCTCAACGCCGAAGAACCCGAATTCCAAGGCCGGACAACGACGTGAGTCAAGACCAAGGCAACGTCAAAACAAGAACAGTGGACAGGGAGAGCAATACAGCAGTGCAGGTGAAAAACACAGAAGGTAAAAATTGGGTAAACACTATAGACAAGAAATGGAGCATAGAACTATACAGAAAGAAAGGCAGATCAGGAAGGAAGTTTTGTTTGATAACTCGAGAGGCAGAGCCCTATGTTTTGAAGCTAGATCAGAGGGCCTTAAAACAAGCAGATACAAAAAGAAATTTAATCAATAAAATGACAAATATGTGCAGTATGTGGTAAATTCATAGAAAAAATTGAACATCTTAATCTTATATTAGAATGTGATGGTATTATAGCAGTGGTGGGGAGAATGAATCTGCGGTGGAAGCTACCATAAAGCGATTGGAAGTTTGGTGGCTGAAAAACAGAGAAGTGACATATTTCGAATGTAGAAATAAAATTTAATAAATGGTGTGTTGTAGTTAGCCAATCTACAACAATATCGCAGATATAAAGATAAAAAGCGCATAATAGCAATTGCTACCACCCTGTTTCAAAGGGGTCGCTACTATATTCCATCCACATATACACCCACTCATCCATCCATCCATGCACCCGCCCACCCACCCACCCACCCATCCATCCAACCATCCATCCGTCCGTTCGTCCGTCATCCACCCACCCACCCATCCATACATCCATCCATCCATCCATCCATCCATCCATTCCGATGGTCCACGACCAGTCCACGACAGAGAAGAACGCGGGTTGCTAACAACGAAGAAAAATTGTGATATATGAAAGGCAATAAAAAAACGAAAACAGATGAGCTTAAAGGGGTCATAACACTAATTTCGGAATATAAATTTCTCACTGAATCTTACTCCCGGTGTACCAAGCAATTAAACTTCAAAGGTTCAGCTCCATCGGAGCTGCACATGTAGAGTAATTACCGCACCCCTCACCTATTCATCGCCGCCCTATGCGCGTGCGTTTGCTGTCACCCCGCTATACACTAGTCCCTAACCGGTTAGGTCCCCTTATTCTAAAGCTCCTTTATGCCAGCGGTGTCACCTGTAGGGCTCCATGGCGGAAAAGAGATATAGTGAAGCGCAGAACAAGGAAGCGGTTTTGTGAAAACTCGACAGTGCTGAAATTCACGATCAGAATTCGTTGTTTTACCTCTTGTACTCTGCATTGTGAGCAAACGTCTTTAGTATTGATCCAATTGAGTAAAGCTACGTATTTTTGCTGCAACTCGCGAAGCATTTAGGAACTATTTGTCAGCACGGACTCACTTGAAGAAACTACGTTCCAAGCGTTACTCGTAGAAGTGCTGGTAGGTGCAAGGCGGTCGGCCGTGACGTCATGTATAGCTTGTCAGCAATAGTTAAAGTGGAGTCCTTTGATAGCTTGTTGCAGCTTTTTTCTTTACCTGTATTCCTATAGACCTATAGACCGGCGTAGCCAGTGATGTCATAAAGTGACGCCGCGTCGTCTGCTGCTTGTTGTGTGCACGCGTAGCGTCAAACCACGGTTACGCGAAGCCGATACGGCGGACCAAACAGCACTCGTGCCGCTAACCGTGATTACCGCAAACTACTTTTCGATCTCTGTTAGCGCTTTTAACCTATAGGGAGCTTGCATGAAGCGATGCATGCATGCATGAAGCGATGCCCAGAAAATTCTGGCGAGTAATCAATCCCACATCCAGCAATCCTATCGCTTTATTAAACTCATGGGGTGAATCGGTTAATAATGATATCTGTGCTGAAGTATTAAATGAGGCTTTTGTAATAATTTTTCATCCAAAATCTGTACCCGTCTTCCTACTATATGTCATCATGATTACCTGGTGATGCCACCAGTGACTATTGACACAGCTGGTGTTGCTCGCCTAATTAATACTCTAAAAGACCATTCTAGTCCAGGATATGATTTCGTTAATGCAAAATTTTTAAAAAGCACTTGTGCCTATAGCTCAGTTATTTTAACTTCTGTTTTTTCAACAGTCACTGGACACTGGCACACTTCCTGAACAATGGAAAATTGGAAAGATCGTTCCACTTCACAAATCAGGGAGCAAGTCCTCTCCTGCTAATTATCGCCCATATCCATTACTAGTACATGTTGCAAATTACTTGAACATATCATATTCGCCACACTCGTGAACTTTCTTGAGAGTAATTCATTTTTCTCGTCTTCCCAAATTGTTTTTCGCAAACCTTATTCATGTTAGACTCAACTAATTTATTTTACAAATAGCTTACATCATATACTGGATAAGTCATCAGTCGTTGATTGCATCTTTTCAGACTTCTCGAAAGCATTTGATAAGGTTTGTCATCAGTTGCTTCTTCAAAAATTACTTCCGCTAAATATTGACACCAATTTGTTCAAATGGATCGAATACTTTCTCACCAATCGCTCACAATATGTCTGCGCTAACGGCTACAACTTATCCTTTGCTAATGTACTATTAGATGTGCCACAGGGTTCCGCACTCGGACCGTTATTGTTCCTAATTTATATAAACGATCTTCCATCCTATATGTCATCTAACATACATTTATTCGCTGATGACTGCGCTATTTTTCGTGAAATAAAAGACGATAATGATATTAACATTCTACAGTGCGACCTTGCGCGACATTCTACAGTTATCATCAATTGGTGTAATCAATGGCTGATGGAACTAAACTCTAACAAATGCAAGGTAATGCGTGTCACCCGTACTGCTAATTCTCTACTATACTATCTGAATGATATTGAACTTGATAGCGTCCATTCTTATAAATACCTAGGCATTCACATTTCATCCGACCTAACTTGGCGGCTTCACATTTCATCATCAACAACGCTAACAAAACGCTAGGTTATCTGAGACGTAATTTTTCCCGCGCCCCGTCTACCTTGAAATCAGTCCTTTATAAGACTTTAATACTTCCAAAATTAGAATACTCAGTAGCAGTCTGGGATCCTAGCCATGATTACTTAATTACTGCACTTGAACGCGTTCAGAGTACCTCTGCTCGTTTCATTCTTTCTAACTATAACCGAGGAGCAAGTGTAACAGAAATGAAAACTATTTTGCGTCTTCCATCATTGGCTTACGACGAAAAGTTTCCCGGCTAACCCTATTCCACAAGTTATATTATCATTCCGTCTTACACAGCAATTTTTTTCCGACACCCTATTACATATCGCATCGCATTGATCATCCCTGCAAAGTAGCCATCCCTTTATGCAAAACAGATTCTTTCTTACGCTCATTTGTTCCCCGTACTTCCAAAGAATGCAACGATCTTTCTAATGAAATTATACCTATTACTGACACAAATAACTTTCGCAAAGCTTTAACCTGTATTGTATAAGTACTACTAGTTTTGTGTCTACTAATACAATTATTGCCGATTTCATAGCTAATATTGTATATATAGGGTGTATTATTTATGTACCTGATTTTTGCAGTGTTTCTTTTTTCCTGTATTTCTTTTTGCCCACTCCCCTCTGAAATGCCTGTACGGCCATGGGGGTAAAGACAAATAAATAAATAAATATTGACTTGTAGTCAACAATAAGTCAAGCTACGACTTTTAATGACCTCAACCGATTGGAAATTTGTCAAAATGCTTAGATAAGCGGTAATGACTATGATAGGTATGACTCATTTTGACTTAAAAACGACCAAGGTCAAACGATGACTTGTATTGACCGCCACTGATTGGAAATGATTAAAATTACTGGGCATAACTCATCGTGACTGCTAATCGCTACGAAACAAGAAAATGTCAAAGATGACTTGTAATGATCACCACTAATTGGAAATTAGTAAAATTGATTATGAGTCATAATGACTACAATGACTAGGTATGACTCATCATGACTGCTAAATGACCACTTTAACCATATGTCAACAACGGCTTGAAATGACCAAATGATTGGAAATGAGTAAAAATGCTTAGCTATGACTGGTAATGACTACAATGACTACGACTGACTTATCATGACTAGGAAACGAGCATTATGTCAAACGATCACTTCAAATGACTACAACTGATTCCAAATGAGTAAAATGACGACGCATAAATCATCATGATTACTAATGAGTAGGAAGCAACAGTATGTATAACAATGACTTGTAAATGATCCCAACTGATGTAAATGAGTAAATATTGTGAGCGCAGCGCGTGAACTTTCACCTCTTACATCTGTATAGATCATCATCATCATCGCTGACTGCTGCTCGAAGCGTCGCGCGCTGTGTTCCAGCTGGTTCTGGAAAATAACAGACGTTTGTGCAAGTGCTGTCCCACAAGTGGTGGAGGTGCGATTCGTATTACCCACCTCTCGCTTTAGACCCACCCACCGTTCTCCCTGGAGCTCCGTTCAGACGGTCCTGTGCTATGGATGAGGGCAACGGTGATCGCTCACCCCCGGCGTCTCCTGCAGTCACCTGCCGCTAGCGAGATCCCCAAATCTTTGCTGGCCTTCGCGGTGATGATGTCGACAACTGGCTCGACAACTACAACAGGGTCAGTACGTTTAACCGCTGTGATGACGCTCATAAACTGCTCAACGTCGTCTTCTACTTGGCTGACGTCGCCAAAACCTGGTTCCTCAATATTGAGGATGACATCGCTGACTGGCCTACATTCATGGACCAGCTAAAGAAAATTTTCGGCACTCCGGCTGGTCGCTCAGAGCAGGCAAAGAAAAAGCTTGTCTCCAGCAGCCTGGCGAGTCCTATACGTCGTATATCGA
Source organism: Amblyomma maculatum (assembly GCF_055883805.1). Lineage (NCBI taxonomy): Eukaryota > Metazoa > Arthropoda > Arachnida > Ixodida > Ixodidae > Amblyomma > Amblyomma maculatum. Next base: position 99,440,187 of record NC_139352.1, read on the forward strand.
GGACTTTCTGGCCCTTTGTCGCCGTGTCGACGCTGCTATGCCTGAATCTGAGCGTGTTCGCCACTTAAGGGCATCAACATTGCTGCTTTCAATGCCTTCGTGGTTAAAAATCCGTCGTCTGCGTCTGACATCACATCCACATGTCAACGTCTGGACCAGCTACAGTCGTGCCGCCTCGTGCAAGACCCCAGTGATGGCGGCTCCCTCTTAGATAGAAATTTGCGGTCCCTAATACGCACCATGATCCGAGAGGAGCTCTACGGCCTCACCAACCCATCTGCTGTATCTCCAACTCTTCCGCCAGCAACGGTGAATTTGCGCAGCATCATCAAAGATAAACTGACAAATTTCAACTGCACCGTGGCACCTGCCCCACCTCCCATTGCCTCCCAACCTCCCTTGCCGCCTCCCATCGCCTCCCAACATCCCTTGCCAACCTATGCCGAGATTACTTCACGTCAACCCACCCCGCCTTCCCCGACTTGTTCGGCACCCGTGTGCGGTCACGTCGCTGTCATGGCACCATACCCTACAGTGCACCGTCCTGTTACAGCCTGGCGCCCCTCCCGCCCTGTGTGCTACTATTGTGGGATACGTGGCCATATTGCCCGCGTCTGTCGCCGCCGCCAGCAAGACGAGCAACGGGGTTATGCTCCCTTTGAACGTGCCCGCGTGCGCCAGCCTGATGATTCTACACTGCCCTACTCAGGCTTTTACCGGCCTTCTTCCTCTCCTCCGAATTCCACCGATGTTTCACGGCCCTCGCGTCCTTCCCGACACCGATCCCCTTCGCCTTTTCGCCGCACGTCACCGCTTCGTCCTGCCTCGCAACCCTTCCAACCTATAACGGAAAACTAACCGAAGCAGTTTTTGGAGGGAAAGCTGCTTCGAGTTCAAAATCTACAATTCCTCCTGGGCGACCGTCGAATATGTTAGTAGTGATTGTTGAAGGATTGTACGTTGAGGCCCGCATCGACACCGGCGCCGCTTGTTCCGTCATGCATTTATCTCCGTGTTCTCCTCTGCGCAGTTCTAACGCCATACATCGGTCCGCCACTTCGTGGAGCTAATGGAACTCTTATGAAACCCACCGGCCAATGCACAGCATGTGTCCTCATCGATAACCAGCGGCATCATATTGAATTTATTGTGCTCTCCACGTGCGTTCATCTCATGATCTTGGGGTGGGATTTCTTATCGTCGGCGTCCGCCCTCCTCTCTTGCCGTGAGCGCCTTATTCATCTTGCGGACCCCGATATATTACCGACTTCTGATTGTTCACCACCACACGTGTTCGCAGCAGTTGATTTCGTTTTGCCCTCAGGACGCGAGCAGCTGATCATCGTGGCATTGGACTACCCTCTCGATGGCGAGGCCTTCGTTATGCCCGCTCCTCGGTGGACCTCCGACGGCCTAGCTCTTGCCTCGTGCCTCACCTCCTTCACCCGTGGTTGAACGGTGGTTGCGGCCCTCAATACACCTTTCCAGCCGTTCTTACTGCCCAGAAGAGCCACAGTTGGGTTTATTTTTGACTGCGATCCCGTTCCCCTCAACACACTTTCCAGCGCACCACCGCCTGCTGCCAAGCCTCTATTTCCGACATCCTCTGCGCTCGCAGCCGCCATCAGCCCTGACCTTACATCCGAGCAGTCCACAGCTCTGCTAGACGTCCTCTTGCGGCACTGAGAGTCTTTTGATGTGTGCGCCTCAGCGTTGGGGAAGACCTCCGTCACCTCTCATCGCATAGAGACAGACGGCTCTGCTATTGTTCGACGACGGCCGTATCGCGTTTCAGCAGCAGAACGCAAATTCATTGAGGAGCAAGTTGCTGACATCCTTGCTCGAAATGTCATCCGGCCATCCACGAGCTCTTGGTCCTCACCTGTGGTTCTCGTTCGAAAAAAAGATGGCTCACTTCGCTTCTGCGTGGATTACCGGGCACTTAACAAGCTCACGCGCAAGGATGTTTATCCTTTGTCTCGTATTGATGACTCATTAGACTGTCTCCAAGGCACTGAGTATTTCTCCAGTCTCGACCTCCGCTCGGGATACTGGCAAATTCCTATGCACGATGCAGACAAGGACAAGACTGCCTTTTCTACCCCCGACGATCTCTACGAATTTAACGTGATGCCTTTCGGACTCTGCAATGCGCCAGCCACCTTTGAGCGCATGATTGATACCGTGCTTCGCGGCATGAAATGGAAAACATGCCTATGTTATCTCGACGACATCATCGTCTTCTCGTAAAACTTCGCTCAGCAAGTACAGTGTCTCACTGAAGTCCTCACGTCCTTTTCCCAGGCCGGGCTTCAGCTGAATACCAAGAAATGCCACTTTGCCAGTAAGACCATCAAAGTACTCGGCCATGTCGTCAGTAAGGCAGGAATCCAGCCTTATCCCGAAAAAAATTGCGGCTGTGGTTAGTTTTTCTCGGCCCCAACGTCAGAAAGATCTTCGCAGCTTCCTTGGCTTAGCCTCCTACTTCCGTCGTTTTATTCGGAACTTTGCAACAGTTGCGGCCCCTTTACACAAGCTCGTGTCTTCCCAAGTATTTTACACCTGGTCCACTGAATGTGAAGACGCCTTCAAAGCTCTCAACCAGGTACTCACTTCCACTCCTGTATTTCGCCATTTTGACGCTGACGCGCCCAGCATACTTCACACAGACGCCAGTGGCCACGATATTGGCGTGGTTCTCTTGCAACGGAACGCAGTGTCTGAAGAGCAAGTCGTCGCATACGCCAGTCGTACGCTTACTGCAGCTGAGCGTAACTATACTATTACCGAGCAAGAGTGCCTCGCTGTTGTTTGGTCGGTTCAAACATTTCGACCTTATTTGTATGGCCGCCGTACTTCACCACACTCTACCATTGTCACAGACCATCACGCACTCTGTTGGCTGTCATCGCTGAAGAACTTATCGGGTCGACTGGGTCGCTGGGTACTATGTCTTCAAGAATACACCTTCACCATCACTTATAAATCTGGGCGAAAACACCTCGACGCTGACGCCCTCTCTCGGTGCCCATTCATACCTACTGACGCGGCCCCACATATGGTCTCCTCTCCCTCCTGCCATCCGAGTCAGCCTTCTGCTGGCCACCTGAATGTTGCACCCATCGCTATAGCTCCACTCGAGAACAATGCTGATTTCTCGTCCCTGCAGCTTACTGACCCTTACTGCCGCACAATCATCGCTCGCCTCCGTGGAGAATCTGTTGTCCCAAACAGTCGCTTGCGCCGTCAGCTTCGTCGGTTCCGATTTCACCATGGAACACTTTACCGCGATGTTTATCACCCTACAGGTCAACGCTGGGTACCCGTTGCCCCTCGCTCCCTTCGTTTTAAAATTAGGGAGGCTTACCACGACGACCCCACTGCTGGACATTTAGGCCACTTTAAAAGTTACGACCGTATCAAGAGCCGCTACCTCTGGCCTGGGCTTTCTGCCAGCGTCGTCAAATACATTTCATCATGTCCGTCTTGCCAGCATCGCAAGCGTTCAACAACCCCTCCTGCTGGCCTACTGCAACCTCTACCTTGCCCATCTGTGCCTTTTGACAATGTCGCCATTGACTTGTTTGTATGGCCGTCAACCATCGGCAGTATTCGACACTACTTTCTTCTCTGCTCCCTCTACGTCTGAATCTTTGGGCGAAGAGTTTGCCACTCGTATGACCCAGTGTCGCGAACTTGCCCGTTTGAACACTGATGATGCTCAACAAGAACGCAAAGCCTTGTATGATCAACGTTATCCAACTCCCTCCTTTTACCCCGGTGAAGTTCTCCTGTGGACGCCAATCCGCATTCCTGGCCTGTGTGAGAAGTTCCTCCATCGTTACAATGGCCCTTATACAGTACTCCAACAAACGTCTCTGGTGAACTATCGCGTTATTCCCTCGCACACCGTCGGAGATCGACGTCGTCGCTCCGAAGAGATCGTCCACGTCTCGCGCATGAAGCCTTATGCCCGTCGTCCCTCATCCCTGTAATCAGCGACCAGGGTGGCCGCTCTCTTGTCGGGGGGATTTGTGTGAGCGCAGCGCGTGAACTTTCACCTCTTTCATTTGTATAGATCATCATCATCATCGCTGACTGTTGCTAGGAGCGTCGCGCGCTGTGTGCTAGCTGGTTCTGGAAAAGAACAGACGTTTGTGCAAGTGCTGTCCCACAATATGCTTGGCTGAGTGGTTGACCACAATGGCTAGGCATGCCTCATCAAGACTACGAAATGACCACGATGTTAAACGATGACTTAAATGACTGCAACTAATTAGAAATCACCAAATATACTTAGCTATTAGTGACGCCCACAGACTAGGCATGACATAACTACAAAATGACCAAAATATTAAATGATGACTTGTAAATGACCACAGTAAAAATACGTAGCTACTAGTTCCAATGACTACAATGACTAGGTATGACTCTTCATGACTACGAAACAAACAATACCTGTCAAAAGACGACTTGAAATGACCACTAGTTGGAAATGAGTAATATGACTATGTATATCACTCATCATGACTACTAATGAGTACAAAGCGACAGTGATGTCAAACGATGACTTGTAAATTGCCAGAACTGATGGAAACACTTGCCTATGAGTGGTAATGATAGAAATGACAAGACATGATTTCATGACTACGAGATGACCAATATGTCAAACGATGAATTGAAATCACTGCAACTGATTGGAAATCACGAAATATACTTGGTTATGAGTGGCAATGAGTACAATGACTAGGTATATGACTCATAATGCCTAAGAAACCACTCATATTCCAAACGATGACTTGGATGACCGCAACTGATAGGAAACGAGCGAAATAGGTAAACGATCGATAGGAGGGGAAGGGTGGATATAAGCATTTTGAAAGGGCGTAGATATAAGGCATTTTCCATGACTTAATATACACACGTCTCTGAGATCATCGCAGCCACGTTCTTTCACACAGTCACTTTATAATGTTGTAACGGCACTGCGTTTCGCGCAGAACACGAGGTGATCTAGGCGGCAGGGGATTTGCGAGTTCAGGCAACCTGCACTTATTTTTACCCATCGATTGGTGACTACGGTATTAAAGTTCACGACCACACAATCACTGTTGACACTGTTCTGAACGAACGTGCCAGAACCTTCCTGTTTTGCTAACCTTAAAAACATGTTACAAACCTACGAAAGCGGTCACTCGCCTTACAGACAGCGGCCGCGCCTGGCGGCTTAGAAGGGAAACCGCGCCCGCGAGCACCTTTGCGGTACTCTAAACATTTTCCAATGACTCTACTGAATCCCGGCCCCAGGCGCCGCGTGAAGTGATGCATGCTGCGTAATCTGCCATGATGTTGTCGCTGGCAGCAGACGGCGGGCAGCACAGCCAGGCTGAATTCAGCAAGTGCCGCGTCGTTTTCGATGGTTCACCGAGCAAACACGCGGCTTTTCGTGCACTGTCCTTCAGTTCAGTTCAGTTGAGTCGTTCAGTCGTGTCCGACTCTTCGTGACCCTACGGACCATGTCACGCCACGCTTTCCGGTCTCTCACTATTTTCCTAACATCACATAACTTCATCTGCAGTGCCTCGAGGATGCCATCTAACCATCGCGTTCGCTGCCTACCCCTTCTCCGGCGACCCTCAACTTTTCCGAACACCAAATCTTTCTCCAGCGACTCCTCTCTTCTCATCAGATGACCAAAGTAGCTTTAGAATTTGTCCCTCCAATGAGCAGTCAGGGTTTATGGTCGACAATATTGACTGATTTGATCTTCTGGCGCTCCAAGGAACTCTCAAGAGTCTTCGCCAGCACCACAATTCAAACGCGTCAATTCTCCGGCGGTCAGCCTTCTTCACAGTCCAACTCTCGCATCCATACATCACAACTGGAAAAACCATAGCACGAGCTATACGGATCTTGGTTGGCAGACTAATGTCTCTGCTCTTTACTAGGCGGTCAAGGCTAACCATTGCTCTTTGCCGGAATCTGCCGACGTGCATGCAATTGTCGGCAGATTCCTGAGCAACGTATGCATCGACGCTGTGCCCGAGAAATCGTGCGCGCCATGAAGAAATGCAAAGCAGTGGGTCGCGACCTGTTCAATTAGGCTACGCTCGAACGACTAACCGCACTATGCGTCTGGACCTGGCCGCCCGTCGAACTCGCCGGCATTCATGATTTCAAGTTCTGGCGAGTAGTTTTTGATACTTGCCCGGCTTGGCGTCCATCTCGCGTGTGTTGACCCGTGAGAGCCATCCGCGTCGGCGTCGCTAGAGAAATCCTTTCCATTCTCGCCCTCCTGCAGACATATTTTTGGAATCCTTAAGAAGCCGAAGTCGCCCTGCCAGACCGCACCAGCATCGTCTAGGCGCACTACGCGACCGTGTAGACGAGGCTGAGTGACAGTGCCGTGCTGCGTCGTCTGCTGTCAATGACATCATCATGGCAGATTACCCAGCATGCAAGCTTCCTATAGGTTAAAAGCGCTAACAGAGATCGAAAAGCAGTTTGCGGTAATCACGGTTAGTGGCACGAGTGCTGTTTGGTCCGCCGTATCGGCTTCGCGTAACCGTGGTTTGACGCTACCCGTGCACACAACAAGTAGCAGACGACGCGGCGTCACTTTATGACGTCACTGGCTACGCCGGTCTATAGTCGGATACAGGTAAAGAAAGAAGCGGCAACAAGCTATCAAAGGAGCCCACTTTAACTATTGCTGACAAGCTATACATGACGTCACGGCCGACCGCCTTGCACCTACCAGCACTTCTACGAGTAACGCTTGGAACGTAGTTTCTTCAAGTGAGTCCGTGCTGACAAATAGTTCTTAAATGCTTCGCGAGTTGCAGCAAAAATACGCAGCTTTACTCAATTGGATCAATACTAAAGACGTTTGCTCACAATGCAGAGTACAAGAGGTAAAAGAACGAATTCTGATCGTGAATTTCAGCACTGTCGAGTTTTCACGAAACCGCTTCCATGTTCTGCGCTTCACTATATCTCTTTTCCGCCATGGAGCCCTACAGGTAACACCGCTGGCATAAAGGAGCTTTAGAATAAGGGGACCTAACCGGTTAGGGACTAGTGTATAGCGGGGTGACAGCGCACGCACGCGCATAGGGCGGCGATGAATAGGTGAGGGGTGCGGTAATTACTCTGGGCATGCCCACTAGTACCCGGCTATTGCTACCCTATGCCTATTCATCGCAGCCCTCCTCGCGTCCGCATTGTCCACACGCTATTACCCTTATTCCCTTAACCGGTTGTGATCCCTTATTTTAAAGCTCGCGATACCGTCAGCGCCAAAGTATGTTTTTTTTTCTGTCTGTTTGTCTTTTCCCGTGAGCCGCGACATCACACATTTGGAGTATGCCACTGGCTGGACGCGGGTCCTTTGAGGGCTGTTTGCGGCTTTTTTCTTGACCTGTATCCGACTATAGTTTTAAATACATGTGCAGCTCCGATGGAGCTGAACCTTTGAAGTTTAATTGCTTGGTACACCGGGAGTAAGATTAAGTGAGCAATTTATATTCCGAAATTGGTGTCAAGGCCCCTTTAGGCTCATTTGTTTTCGTTTCTTTATTGCCTTTCATGTATCACAATTTTTCTTCGTTGTTAGCAACCCGCTTTCTTCTCTATCGTGGACTAGTCGTGGACCATCGGAATAAATGGACGGACGGACGGACGGACGGACGGATGGATGGATGGATGGATGCGTGGATGGATGAATGCGTGGATGGGTGGGTGGATGGATGGATAAGTGGGTGGGCGAGTGGATATCCATCCGGATGAGTGGGTGTATGGGTGGATGGAATATATTAGCGACCCCTTTGAAACGGGGTAGTAGCAAATGCTATCTTGCGCGTTATCTTTATATCTGCGATATTGTTTTAGATTGGTTAACTACATCACACCATTTATTGAATTTTATTTCTACATTCGAAATGTTACGTCACTTCTCTATTTTTCAGCCACCAAACTTCCAATCGCTTTATGGTAGCTTCCACCGCAGATTCATTCTCCCCACCACTGCTATAATACTAATGCGGGGCAGAAGGCTAGCACAGGAAACCACAGCAGGTGATGTTCAAGTGTTCACAGCACAGTAGAGTCGAACACAGCAAGTGTTCAGGCAAGTCCCATCGGTTTCTTCAGCTTCTTCCTTTCGCGTCACTACTGTTGATTGTCCTCTTCTTCAACATCCAGCGACGCATGGCATATATGTAACATTGCCCCCCCCCCCCCCCAACGAAAAGCACAGTCTCGGTACGCATTATGTCGAACTACTGCAGGTGTAGTACGGCTTCATTCGGGCGATATGAACGATCTCGGTAGGTGGCATAGCGGCCTGTTGCGGCGGATGCACAGGGGTGATCTTGTATGTCACAGGAGTGCCTAGCTGTAAGACACGGTAGAGCCCTGCGTAGCGTGGCAAGAGCTTCTCACACAGCCCAACTCTACGAGCGGGAGTCCTGAGCAAGACGAAAGAGCCCGGAGAGTAGTGGACGTCCCGGTGACGAAAATCATGGCGGCGTTTCTGGGAATTTTGGGAGGAAGCTAGTCGGCGGCGAGGAGTAACCCGGGCGGCGTCAGCTCGAGATATGGCGTCACGAACATAGGAACTGGCATTAACGGTGGGAGGCAGTACGCTGCCAAACGGAAGGGGAGGGTCGCGGCCGTATAGAAGATAGAAGGGTGAGTAGCCCATTGTGTCGTGACGGGAGGAATTATATGCGAACGTTACAAACGGCAAAGTAACATCCCAGTCACGGTAATCATCCGATACATACATTGACAACATGTCCGTGAGCGCGCGGTTGAGGCGTTCAGTGAGGCCGTTCGTTTGTTGATGGTGAGCGGTGGTGAAATAGTGCTTAATCGAGCAGAACCGGAGAATTTCGTCCACTACTGGAGCAAGAGAGCAACGGCCACGGTCAGTGAGCAGCTGGCGTGGAGCACCATGGAGCAGGATGGCGTCGTGGAGAAAAACGCAGCTACGTCAGTTGCACAGCTGGTGAGTATCACTCGGGTGACAGCGTAGCGCGAAGTATAATCCGTGGCCACCGCAATCCATTTATTCCCCGACGAGCAGAGTGGGAAAGGCCCGAAGAGATCAAGGCCAACTCGGAAAAACGGGTCGACTGGAATGTCGATCGGCTGCCGGTATCCAGCAGGCACCACCGATGGCTTCTTCCGTCGCTGACACCGGTCACAAGAAGCCGTAACGACGAACAGAGCGGTAGAGGCCCAGCCGAAAGAAACGGCGGCGGACGCTGTCGTACGTGCGAGATAGACCAAGATGACCCGCAGTGGGCACGTCGTGCAGTTGCTGTAGAACGGTGGCGCGCTTGTGTTCAGGGACTACGAGCAGAAGCTCGGCGCCATCTGGTCGCATATTCCGCCGGTATAAGGTGCCGTTGTGGAGCACGAACAAAGCAAGGGTAGCATCAAGGTGATTAGTGCTGAGGCGATTGATAATGCTGCAAAGATTGGGATCTAAGCGCTGTTCATGGCGAATGCTTAAAAGGTCAGAGATGGCCAACACACATGTGTCATCGTCACACTCGCTTGTGGGTGGTGGATCTACCGGGTATCGGGAGAGGCAGTCGGCGTCAGCGTGCAACCGGCAGGACTTGTGGACGACAGAAAAAGGTTATTCCTGAAGGCGGAGGGCCCAACGCCCCAGGCGACCAGTAGGGTCCTTCAGCGTAGAAAGCCAACATAAAGCGTGGTGGTCGGTGATGACGGAGAACGGACGGCCAAGCAGGTAAGGGCGAAACTTTGTAATGGCCCACACGAGGGCTAAGCACTCACGTTCTGTGATCGAGTAATTCCTCTCAGCAGCAGAAAGGAGGCGACTGGCATAAGCAATGACGCAAGTGCGACCCATCTGCTGTTGGGCAAGAATAGCACCAATACCGTGACCAATGGCGTCGGTGCGTACCTCCGTTGGTGCTGAGGGATTGAAGTGTGCCAGGATGGGTGGGTTGGTGAGGGCCGCAATGAGCGCAGAAAATGCTTGAGATTGTTCTTGGTCCCAGCAAAATTGAGCATCGTTCTTCAGAAGATTGGTGAGTGGACGAGCCGTCTCCGCAAAGTTGGGGACAAACCGCTGAAAATAGGAGCAAAGGCCTAGAAAACTACGCACGTCACTGGTACAGCGGGGTGTAGGAAATACACTTACAGCACGTATTTTTTCTGGGTCGGGTTGAACGCCACGTGCGTCGACCACGTGACCGAGCACCTTGAGTTCACGTCAGCCGAAGCTACACTTTTTCGAGTTAAGCTGAAGGCCAGCTCTTCGTAAGACTCCAAGAATGGCCTCAAGGCGATGGAGATGACTCTCGAAGGTCCAGGAAACGACAATAACGTCATCGAGATAACATAAACACGTCGTCCATTTGAAACCGCGTAAAAGAGAATCCATATTGCGCTCGAATGTTGCGGGCGCATTACACAGACCAAAAGGCATCACCTTGAATTGGTACAGGCCATCGGCGTGACGAAAGCGATCTTCTCTCGGTCCCGTTCGTCAACAGCGATCTGCCAATAACCATAACCAAGATCAATCGAAGAAAAATAGCTGGCACCATTCAAGCAGTCAAGGGCATCATCTATCCTGGGGAGCGGGTAAACGTCCTTCTTTGTAATTTTGTTGAGATGTCGGTAATCAACTCAGAACCTCCAGGTATTGTCCTTCTTTTTAACAAGCACGACAGGTGATGCCCAGGGACTGCTGGAAGGCTCTATAATGTCCCTTGCCAACATCTTGTCGACTTCATCTTGTATGAGGCGACGTTCAGAAATGGCGACTCGGTAAGGTCGTCTGTGAATTAGGTTGGTGTCTCCGGTATCGATTCGATGTGTAACGAGGGACGTTTGACGTAAGAGTCGGTCACCAAAATCAAAAATATCACTGTACGATGTCAGTAGGGTCGTAAGTGCTTTAGCACGGTCAGGGCGCAAGTCAGGAGCAACCATGCCGGATATACGGACCTCCTGAGGTGAGAACGGTGCAGGTCGTGTCGGCACTGCGGCAATAGGGTGACGTAAAAGAGCAGCCACAATAAACTCCGACAATGGGGTCAGTTCGACGAGAGAAATGCCCTCAGGAAGAACTTGAACAAAAGAGCTGAAGTTCAGGACTGGAGTACAAGTGCTGGTATTCGCTACATGCGCTATATTGTGAGGTTTAGCGATGCTACGCTCAAGTGTCACGTCAGTTATGGGGCAAACAACGTAGCTGCCATCCGGAACGGAGGGAAAAGGCGACATCAGCACATACACTGCGGCTTCTGGTGGTAGGCGACTAAATGTACCGGAGTGGAGACGGAGCGTTGAAGTTTCAGGAGTTTTGTTGTCAGGGCAGAGCGGCAAGTCTAGATGAATCAGTCCAGAAGGACAGTCAATGAGAGCGGAGTGTTCTGCTAAAACGTCGAGTATTAATATAACTTCATGAAGGCAACTGGTGAGGACTGTAAATAGCACAGGGATGTGGCGGTCGGCAATGGTAACTCTCGCAGCACACATACCAATGACAGTAGTTGTGTTACCATCAGCAACACGAACGGTAGACGAGGAAGCAGGTGTGAGGACTTTGTTGAGGCGTCGACGGAGCGAGGAACTGAGAACAGAAATGTGGGCTCCAGTGCCAATAAGGGCAGAAACGGAGACTCCGTCCACAAGAATATCAATGAGGTTACGTTTAGGTGCGGGGGTCAGTTCCGAATTGACAGTCCGGGTCGGGAATGAAGCGTCACTCCAGGGCGCTGCACTCGCTAGTTTCCCGAGTAGGTACCGGTGTATGATGGGGAGGAGTTGCGGCGAGATACCGGTGAGCGGGATCGACGAGGCAGTGGGGATGGAGATCGGCTGGTGCGACGGGCAGGGGGGATGGTTTTGTTTCGAGTCTCATCTTATTGATAAAGATAATGTCCTGGTCCATCGTAGGCGGGGCGGAGCCCCTCTGGTTGGGCAGGGAAGCGTCGAGTTCCTTGGTAGTATCGGCGGTCGGCGTTGTAATAGGAGTGAGGGGCGAAAAAGGTACGGCTACGGCAATAACGCGATGTGTGACCGGCGCCACAGCAAATGAAGCAAATTGGCCTGTCGTCTGAGGTGCGCCACTATGCAGGATTGCGAGTAAGGTAGCTACGTGGGGAAGGTGGGCTGGCAGTAGCAGCAGCCACTACAGGAACAGAGTGGGATGGTGGCGTGGGCGACACGGGACTGGAGGAGAGGCCGACGTTTGCAAGTTCTTGGCGAACTACGGCCTGTATCATGGCCACGGTGTCGGGTAGCGGAGACATGAGTGGTGTAGGAGCTAAGGCCTCGAGTTCTCTCCGGACGATACGAGTCATGTTCGTGGGATGAGAAGGCTGTTGCAAATAGGCCAGATCATCGCAGAATGATGTAGCTGCGGTGTTTGGAAGGCGCTCAAAGCGATGTACGAGGCGTCGTTGTTTAGCCTGCTCGAATTTTCGACAGACTTGAAGCACTGAGTCGACGGTGGAGCAATCCATGCAGAACAGGATGTTGAACGCATCATCCGAAATGCCCTTGAGAATATGGCCTACCTTGTCACTTTCCATCATTGAGCAGTTGACCTTGCGACACAACACAAGCACGTCTTGAATATACGCAAGGTAGGACTCCGTGGAGGATTGGATGTGAGATGAAAGCTCTGTTTTTGCTGCGACAGCTCGACCAATGGGCTTCCCGAACAGGTCCTGAAGCTTTTGCTTACAGATTGCCAGCTTACAGATTGCCCACGTCACCAGTTCTTCGTGATTTTGGAACCACGTGCAAGCTGTTCCCGCCAAATAGAAAATGATGTTGGCCAGCATAATGGTCGCGCCCCAGTGGTTGTTCTTGCTGCAGCGCTCGTACTCATCCAGCCAATCTTCCACGTCTGTCTTGTCTTCGCCATTAAATATGGGAGGGTGGCGGATTTTTGTGAGCACGACTGGCTGAGCCGAAGTTGCCGCGGTGGTAGGGGCTGCCTCGGAGGTCATAGTGGTAGTTGTTGACGTCGTTGAAAGGCCAGGTAGATGAAGGCCACTGCGCAAATCCAGCTGTTGGCAGCGCAAGGGGTATTCTGTGCGCACTGGGATCTTTGGTCCCCTCCACCAAGATGATACGGGGCAGACGGCTAGCACAGGAAACAACAGCAGGTGATGGGCAAGTGTTCACAGCACAGTAGAGTACAACACAGCAAGTGTTCAGGCAAGTCCCAACGGTTTCTTCAGCTTCTTCTTCTTCTTCTTCTCCCTCGTTGTAATGGCACATACCCACAGTGGGGGATTGGCCAGAATTCGTTGTAGGTGACATAATATTTTTGATAATGAAGATTTGACTATATGATATAAATAACCTAATAATTAGGAGCTAGTGTTACTGAAAAAATTTGAAATTTTGAGGCGATGTAATAGAAAGCAATGAAAAAAGGAATAAAATTGTAAATTACTAAAAATAATAAGGAGAAAAAATACAATTCAGACAGCTCAGCGCTAACACACAAATCTTCCAGTAGCAATATTATAATTATGAAGTACTTCACACACTGGTTTTAGGGCATACCCTTTGACGGTTGCACCAAAGGAGAGGAGGACAGGAACTGTAAATGGCAGTCCTAGGCGAGCAAGAGGTATTTCTAGATAATGTCTTCTCTGAGTAGCATACCTGTGGCAGGAGAGGATGTAATGTTCAATTGTTTCCACGTCATTACATGACGCACAAAGATTGGACGGCGTGAATCCAGAGCGACATAAATAAAGATTGAGGGAAGGAATTCTACAACGCATGAGCGTCATGGAAACCTCACATTGCCTCGAGGTACAACATCGGACATTCCAATGAAAATTTAAATGATTAAAATCCGTAGTCGCAAGGAGTGGCTCATGGCTCAAGGAGTTTAACGTTTGAAATCGTTCAAAACGGGATATATTTAGCAAGATAATATTGGGTACAACATCGGCAACAGGCCCACTGAGAGCTGAATTTGCTAAATAATCCGCCATTGTATTAGAAGCGATGCCGCAGTGTCCCGGAACCCACTGAAAACGTACTTCTTGTAAGTGTATCGGAAGGAAAAACATCAGGGTTTGTTTCAAAAGACGCATTTTCGGACTTTCTAATGCTGCTAAGACTGACAGGCAGTCAGAGAGTATGATTACGTGAGTAACATTGCCGGGAACTTTTTGAAGGGCCAAACCAATTGCAAGCAATTCAGCAGTAAATATTGGTGTGTAATCAGGGATCCGTACAGAAAAACTCCAATCAAGTGCTTTGGAGTAAATCCCTATTGCTGCTTTTTCATTTCGTTGTGAGGCATCTGTGAAAATAGGTACGTGTCGTGGATATTGTAATAGATAATCTTCAAGGTGTCCCTTTATTACCGTGGTAGTCAAGTGTTTTGCATTAGATGGCAACGACTGGTCAAAGCACAGTGTGGAATTAGCTTGAACATTGCCAACACGTCTTACTGACCTAAGCGAAACTGCAATTTTGGACAGCAAGGACTGAGTAAATACAAATTGTGGTTGCTTATATTGCGGCCAATGATAATCTAGAAACTGAGATTGGTGTGTAATAAAAATGGGAGAAGCCACTCCAGACAGAGATTCCAGTGCTCTTAAAAAGGTTCGCACAGTTAGCAGCTCAAATCGAGATTTCAAGTCACGTACACGGGCCTCTAAATAGAGGACTGCATTTGAAACTGTTCTTGGCAACCCCAAACATAGTCGTAAAGCACGCCTCTCCAGTAGCAACAAAGGTCGTAGTTTGTAATTAGGACTGCCCGAGAAAAGAACACAGCCGAACTCCAGAATTGGTCTCAAATAAGTTTTATAGAGAAACAAAAGAGTATCTCTACGCATACCGAATTTCTTATGGCTAATTCGAATCAGGCGACCAAGGGCTCGTTCACCTTTCAGGCAATTACTTTTGATATGAGGCCGCCAGTCTAATTGGGAGTGGTATAATACACCCAAGTATTTTAATGATTCAACCTGTGAGATTTGTGAACCGCAATACATAAGGGAGATATAAAGAGGGTGTGCCGGTGGGAAAACGAGTACTGAGGATTTCTTCACGTTGAGAGTTAATTTTACTTTACCGAGCCAAACTTCAAGGGCATTCAAGTAGGCTTGCAATAGCTGATATAAGGAATGAACATCTCGTGCAGAAGAGAAAAAGGCAATATCATCCGCATACACGTACAATTTTATATTTGGATGAACAGGAATATCTCTCATTAATATATTAAATAGCAATGGAGACAGCACCGATCCCTGAGGCACGCCTCTAGTTTGGTAATAAGTTTCAGAAGTTATAGAACCTCTCGTGCAGAAAAATTTTCTATTGCTTAAGAATTCTTTTAACCATGCAAACATGTAAGAAGGCGACCTAATTTCGTTTATCTTATTCAACAGAATAGAATGGTCTACACTGTCATATGCTTTGGCGATATCCAAAGTGACCAATGCCGACACTTCTTTCTTCTTCATTGCTAACCTAATTCTACTTTCCAAATCTGTATGAGCCGTCCAAATGGAGCACCCTTGACGAAAACCAATTTGTGCATCATTAAATACATTCAGGGTCATCACATGGTTTGTGAGGCGGCGGTGAACTATGCGTTCAATAAGTTTCACTAGATTTGAAGTCAGAGAAATTGGCCGAATATTATCCAAATCAAAGCCTTTTTTCGGATCTTTGAGGCTTAGTATAATTTTTGCAACTTTCCAGTCTTGAGGTAACCAAGCATTTTCCAGAGAAAAATTGACAATATTCAACACCTCCGAGCTGTGGTCTTGCACTAAAGCTTTCAGCATAGCCACTGTAATACCGTCACACCCAGGAGCTGCAGGTTTCAGAGCAGCCATTATACAATGCAATTCCGCTGACTCAACTGCAACGAAATCAGCACGTGGTGTAGGTCGAAGTAAGGGAGCCACCGTTTGCGCTTGAAAGCGAATAGCAAGACCGTTCGCAATTTGTTCAAGTTTCGCTTTTGCTTCATTGGGTGCTAACACCTCTGACTCGGTTACATGTGGTGGAGAAGAATTTTGGTTGCGTTCCATGAACCTATACAATGCCTTCCGATTAATTGGATTAGAGAGATAGATATTCATATTAGCATTATACTCATCCTTTGCTATACGAATAGTTTTTTTAAATGAAGCCGCATAAAATTTATAATTTATCCAATTTTGGGGACACTGGTTATGGGAAAGGCTCTTCCACGCAGCTTTTCTACGACGGAATGCTTTCTCACATTCTTCGTTCCACCATCCGCATGACATTTTGTTAGGGACAGACGATTTCACAGTGAACACTGAACGCTCAGTGGCATCTAGCAGTGAAGAGAGTGCTTGTTGAGCACGTTCAGAATGCTGAGATGATGCTATTGAGGAAAAAGAGGAGTTCACAAACTTTTTAAATAGTTTATGGTTGACAAATTTTTGTTCACAAGTAGTTACTCTAAGGGGAGTAGATTCTATATTAAACGTAACTGGAAAGTGGTCGCTAGATGTACCACAATCCACCGTAGCCCATGATGAGACCCTTACTCCATTTGCTGCTAACGTTAAATCAATTACTGACCTAGCAGATGCTCGCATGAAGGTTATGCCTGGACTATTACAGCAATGCACATCATTTATAGACATCCAGTTCCAAAGTCGCTGCCCACATATATCTGAACGGTAACCCCAAATAACATGGTGTGAATTAAAATCGCCAGCAATAATCAGTCCGTTGGTTGAACTCAAAAGATCACTCAAATCATCTGTTGTACGGACACCTGTTGGGAAGTAGACATTTGCAATAGTGAGAGGAGCAGACTGTGTAATTGCGATATCAACTGCAAGCAGTTCGCAGTCTTGTCGTAGAATTTTTTGTGACACCTTCGCCCGATGAATTGTTTTTGACGAAATTAATGTTAGCAAGCCGCCACCCCGGCCGCTAGTGCGATCTGATCTAAAAGTTCTAAAATACTTTAGAGAAAATGGCCGATTTGGCAAAAGCCAAGTTTCTTGTAATAAAACTATGTCTGGGTTGAAATTTGAGATAAGATTCTGTAAATCGTGAAACGAAGATGCAATTGAACGACAATTCCACTGTAGTACTTTTAACCCCGCCATGATTATTGTAGAATCCGGGAGGCTGTAACAGCCTCCTTTAAGACATCAATGTTATTCTGAGGATTAGGGGAACCTTTTTTACTTTTAGTGTTAGAATGGGCGGATTTTGAGGGAGAGGAAGAAGCGCGACGCTTCTGGGACGAACATGGCATCTCTACATCCAATGGGTAAACGGTGGACACATGGGTATCCACAGGACCCTGTCCCTGTACTTTCATTGACAAAAAAGGAGCAGGCGTCGTCTGGGTAGAATCTCCCTCAACTGAAGCCCTAGCAACCATTGGAGCATGGCATTCAGCTATACCAGGGTTGCCAACTGGCAAAGCTGCAATTTCGGTCGAACCAATCTTTGTAGCTATGACCTGTGACACAGCCTCTGTAAATGTGCTTAACATACGCTCGAAGAAACCCTCAAGAGATTTCTCAACAGCTGAGATAACCGACTTTGTTATGCCTGTTTCCACATCTGAAGCTATTGTTTTTGCACAAGCTGCATACGAATTCCTCTTATGGTCTAGCTGGGCATAGGCATCTGCTCTAGAACACCTTTTATGCTGAATGATGTTAAGAACAGTTTGTTCATCTGTGCGTTTTGGGCATGTACCATCATCAGCAGGGTGATCTGCGTGACATAGTGCGCAAATTACCACAGCAGAAGTGCACATGTCAGATGAATGGTTGTCTCCGCACAGTCTGCAGCGTGATGCGGACTTGCACGCCTTGCTGCTGTGTCCGAATCGCCAGCAGTTTTTGCACTGCAAAGGGCGAGGCTGCAGGGGATCTACACGGTACACAATGGGCCATACTTTAATCTCTGTTGGACAGTTAGCCCCGGCAAACGTCGCTATCATTGATTCTGTCGGCACCCTAGAGCCACCAGCATCCCTGCTGCAACGGAATAGTGACAAGATGCCAATGCCAGCCTCATTAAATTCTTCAATCATTTCTTGCGGAGAAGCCGACGAATCCACGCCGCGTATAATACCTTTTGCACATGCCAGCTGTTCAGGTATAAAAGGTTTAACAGGCAATGATGCAAACGATGTGCATCGAAGCAAGTCCGACACACACTGTATATTCGAGGACTTACATAGGATACCTCTCCTGCCAAACGGACGCACCTCAGAGATTTCTAGGTAGTGGGGAGTGACAGCCTTTAGCTGCTCCTGGATTATTTTTGGATTTTTCAACTTCAGGAATCCATCCCCAATTGGTACAAATGCCACCGGTATTATACTTATTCCATTTCGTCCGAAAGATTCCAAGTCCAAGCTTTGGGCCGGCAGACTGGCAAACCAGGATGCCGAACCACCCCCTGGGGAAGCTAGAGACATAGGCCTAATTGTACATGAATCCTAGGTTCGGTTTAAAACAAATACTGGCCAATCCCCCGACGTGAAATGGCCTCACCAGAGAGAACGGTCAGGCAGAGAGAACGGTCAGGCTTGCAGACAAGACAGGATCAACAGTCAGGAGAAGAATGCAGAACAGCACACCAGCACAGCCAACACTTTCACCGCCTTGCTTCTCGTGGCACTCGTGGCACTTCTTCTTCCTTTCGCTTCTTCCTTTCGCGTCACTAATCATGATCGTCCTCTTCTTCAACATCCAGCGACGCAGGGCATATATGTAACAATACCATCACATTCTAGTACAAAATTAAGATATTCAATTTTTCTATGGATTTACCACATACTGCACATTGCGTCATTTTATTGATTAAATTTCTTTTTGTATCTGCTTGTTTTAAGGCACCCTGATCTAGCATCAAAACATAGGGCTCTGCCTCTTGAGTTATCAAAGAAAACTTCCTTCCTGATCTGCCTTTCTTTCTGTATAGTTCTATGCTCCATTTCTTTCCTATAGAGTTTACCCAATTTTTACTTTCTGTGTTTTTCACCTGTTATTCAACGCTCTTTATTTTTCCGTCCTTGTGACCAGCCTTACTGGTTAGTTTCCTAGTTCTTTTCCTGCACTGTGAGTCAACGATTTTCAGGTATAGGTGTTTAAATACTTTATTTGCCCACCTGTTACTGTCCAATTTTCTCAGGCGTTCCTCATATAATATTTTACTCTGAGCTTCCCATACTTCAAAACATGTCCAGCCCCTATCTCTCTATACCCCCTCATTTGTGGTTTGCCATGGGCTGCCAGTGGCAATCGTCCGACGGCTCTCTGATTTATTTCTAATGTCGACTGTACCACTGATTTTAGGCACACGCATTTCCGAACGTAAGCCCGGGCACCATAATAACTTTCCTAATACCCCTCAGCACCCGACACATGTATCCCCACAATGCCCTATGCTTCATTATCCGACATCTCTTCGCCCTTTCGTCCTATACGATTGCTCACGCTTTTGAATGCATGTCAATCCTTCATTTACCAATACCCGGAGATATTTATATTGCCTTATTAGTTTAGGACCTGAAAATCATCAGATCCGACTTAAAAGCGCTAAAACGGAAGTCTAAAGCGTCTCCTCTTCTCCGCAGCACTTAACTATACTTTGGCAGTCTTCCTGGCTATCTGCTAACAGCACAATATCGTCGACATACAATACACCGGGGAGGCGCTGCGCTTGGACCTTTCCGTTTAATCTATATCACAGGTAAAAACCTAGGTTACTTTCTTTTAGCCTCCGCTCCATATTTGTTAGATAAAGCATAAACAGCACCGGTGATTTAGGACAACCTTGTCTTAATCGACAGCATACCTTGACAGCGTCCGTACTTAACCTTTCCCATGTAATTTCTACTTTGTCATCCTTGTATATTTTCTGTAAGAAATCTGTTATCTCATGACGGATACCTTCTTCTATTATTATGTTCCACAGGAGTTCCCTGTTTAGGTCGTCGTGCGCCCCGTTTGTGTTCAGAAAGACTAAATTCAAAGGTCTATTTTCCACTCTAGATATTTTGATGCACTGGGTAAGCACGAAGAGGCTATCATCTAAGCGCCTACCATTTCTAAAGCCGTTCTGAAGTTCTCCGAGTATCTTGTTACTTTCTACCCATGACTGCACCTTTAATTTCACCGCCTGCATGGCCAACCTGTAGATAACAGATGTTATGGTAATCCGCCTGCAGCATTTTATGTGCACCCTATCTCCTTTCGCTTTATAAATCAAATTCATTTTACTCTGCCGCCCGCTGTTCGGAATTTGCTTATTCGTTATGACTGTTTCCAAAGGCTTTAACTACATTTCCTTGCTTCTTGGACCAAGTTCATTATTCAGCACGATCGGAATTTCATCTATTCCTGTAGATGTGGTTTTACGAATATTTTTTCTGCCTTTTTCAGTTTAGATTGGTCAGTTCTAAGCTGCTTTCTCTCCGGCTATCTTGTGTTGCTCCCTGATTTGCGGTGATTACCCTATCCTAGCTCTTAAATGACTCGGCTATAACTGATGTAATAGTTGACAACGTTGTCTCTCTCATCGCGTTGTCTCCCTATCGGCCACCGAGGAGTGCGACATTATAAGGCAAGGTCTGAGCATTTTCATTGCATTTAGTCCATAAATAATGAAAACTCGAGAGCCCTGTCTTACTCCTAACCCCTAAAGAATGATTCACAATTAATTTAAGCTGAATCTAGTTGGAATCAACGGGAAACGTTTCTAAATTGCTTACAAAACAAGAGTGATATGCCCCAATTCTGTCGTATATTTCATGGTGTAAACAATATCTAACAAATGCGAGCTGATATTATATCATTTTCATAAGCATTTCCCTTGGTTTGACACTACAACGAAATGAGTAAGCAGGGAAAATCACACTTGAAGTCAGCAACCCCTGTGCTATAGATAATCGGCCTTCAATTTTGATGTGTCAAGCCACCAATTTTCGTTATTTGGTTGCATGTGGCGCAGGAAGTATAAATATGTGACTGCAAACTCTGCTGGTTAGAAGAATACGTAGTAGCAGTATCCCATAGAGAGAGACAGAGAGGGATAGAGATAGCAAACTTTAATGTTCACTGGTGTGGGCCGCAAGCCCGGGCCAGGCACGGCCTCACTGCACCAGATGCGTGACAGGCTTTAAATTTGCAAGGGACAGAAAATATAGAGAAGCGTATCTAATTCATAAATTTAGAACATTGGAACCAGCAGGAATAAATATATTTTCGGTTAGAATCCCTTAGGTATATTCCCTCTCCATCATAACTATTTCATTTCATTTATTTCATTTCATTTCATTTATTTTTCCCTTAAATACCCGAGGGCATTACATAAGGGGGGAGCAAACTCAATATACAATGCGAACAAGATCAGGAAAACATTAAAACAACAAGAAAAGAAAACAGAAGCAAGAGAAATAATGCAAGGGTTAGACGAAATAATTTTAGAAACAAAAAGAACAATATACCGTAAGTAAATGACGCCGAAAATGTTACACAAATTTGCATGAGAAAAACGCTTTCACGAAAATGGTGAAACATGAGCCGGTTGGTACGTCATCGATGGCAACGTCAGCAAAACTACAAACACACTTAAAAGAAAGTCAAGACAAGGTTAGCGCTGCCCCCCCCGCGCGCCCACAATTCTGCCGGCGTCATCAGCGATTTCTTCACGAAAGATGGTCGTTTAATTTTATCCTGAATGATTTGCGATCAGTGCATGATACGATGGTGTTTGGCAGGGCGTTCCACAGTACTATTACGTCCGGAAAAAATGAAGAATTCAATGCTAAGGTGCGACAGTTGATACGTGCAATGCTATTATTATGGTTTAGGCGGCTAGATGTCCTGGGGGGGGGGGGGGGGGGGCTGTAGCTTTGCATGTCTCGTACGGGGATGATAATAGAAGGAAAGAAATCACAGTACCGGGTAGATGATTAGTCACCACTTAGGCGGGTTTGGTGCAGATACACCTTCACAATCTCACATAGCGTTAATTGTACAGTTTATTCACAACGCATGTACACCCTATTCCCTTCCGCAATAGCATAACCCTACACGTTCCTCTAAACACATTTCCTCCTTATCACTTGTTGTTTGAATTTGTCCTCAAACATTTTTTATTACTATATTTTATTTTATTTTTTTTTTCATATTAGTTGCGGTTCCCTGTACGGTTATTATCCTGTGACTTTGTATTCCTCCCCCCCCCCCCCCCCCCTTTGCAGAGGTTTTAAGAATTGCCCCCTTAGATATATGCCTAATCAGGGCCCTTCGCAAACCCTCCCTTTGTAAGGTGTATCTGCACCAAAACCGCCTAAGTGGTGACTAATCATCTACCCGGTACTGTGATTTCTTTCCTGGTACTGCCGCTTTTACTTCTTTTGTAGGCCACAGATACATACTTAAGATTATTATTATTTTTCACTATGCGGTTATTATCCTGTGACTTTGTACTTCCCCCTACCCCTCCTTTTAAGAATTGTCCCCCTAGATATATGCCTTATCAAGGCCCTTTGCATAGCCTGTCCCTTTGTAAGGTGTATCTGCACCAAACCGGCTTAAGTGGTGACTAATCACCTACCCGGCATTGTAGCTTTTCCTGGTACTGCCGCTTTTACTTCTTTTGCAGGCCACAGAATCCCTGGTTCCATGGCTGATAAGTACATACTGAAGATTTTTTTTTTCACTTCATAACCCACTTTCTTCACACCCATCCTCTCCTCCCCACTCCTTCACACCCTCTTTCCCCTCCCCAGCTTTTCTCCTTCGGAATCAAAAGCGTATTTAAACCCCTGCCTGCGTATTTAAACCCATGATCGCTATGCCCAGACGAAGACAAGTCCACTTGTCGAAACGTTGGCTCATCTGCGAACTGAGGTGTACCCCATTAACCCTTGTTCAGTTCTTTTTCATACCAGTCAATGTCGCTGCAGCACGTCCGCACCCCGCGTGATGGCAGAAGTTAAATATCAAATTCTTCTTTTCTTCTTGTTATTTTTTAATTTCGCTTCCTCTCCCATTTGCCGCGTCGATCGGACTCCTCGGAGCTTCTGCCCCTCTCCGGGTTCTCCTCTTCCCCCGACTTCCGGCGTCACCGTATCAGCAGTTGCAAGCTCCCGCCGAATTCCTGGAAAACTGATTCTTTTATAGGAAGGGAAAGGCACGGTAACTGTCTCACTTGTTTTCTGTGGACACCTCAACCGCGCCGTAACGGAAGGGAGAAAGGTGGGAGAGAAAGTGGAAAGAGAGAAAGAGGAGCCGTAGTGGAGGGCTACGGAGTAATTTCGACCGCCTGGGGATCTTTAACGTGCGCTGACATCGCACAGCACACGGACGCCTCTTCGTTTCGCCTCCATCGAAACGCAGCCGCCGAGGTCGGGTTCGAACCCGGGTACTCCGGCACAGTAGTCGGGCGTCTTACCACTGCACCACCCCGGCGGGGCGAATTCCTGGAAAACAACTCGCTGGCACGGCTGGGGGTGGTTGAGGGAGGATCGGCTGTCCTCTCAGGAGCGGCGGTTTTCTTCGGCCGACATCGCTGGCCGTCCATGCGGCGCCAGTCCGCAGACTTCCTCCCAAGTTCGGACCTTTCACAGGGAGGCGTCATCCACGGCCGCTCCGTTTGCACGCACGCTCATACACACAAACGCAAACACACACGTCGCAGTCTTTCCATTCGTTCGTTTTTTCCGCCCACGATCAGGACGCGCGCACTTAACATCTCCACCGCCCCTGTGATGCATGACTTCTTGAAACGCATCACATCTCACACAACACCAGTGCGCGGCTGGTGTCCCAGATAGGTTTTATGCGCACAAAAAGACAAGGGAGACAGGATGGAGCGCATTGGTCCTTGGTCCCCCTCCGGCGCACCATGAGAACAAAAGCTAAAGCGAAAATGGAAACAAGAGTCCTCGTTTCCCCTGAGCAATGAAGCTGGTGTAAAAGCGACGGCTGCGCGTCCGATCAGGCCGGGATGCCTCCAACCCCCTGCGGCGGTGGTGTGACCAGTCCGCACGCAATCATTTGAGGCCGCCCCATTTTTGCCCTTCGCGATTGCCGTGCTGCCCGCGGCTCATGCGAATGACCTGCGACTTGATCTCCCTGGTCAAGCACATTTTCTGCAGCAGCCTCATCATGAACGCACGCGCTCGAGCTGTCTTCCATTTCGTTCGACGCACCGCTGCCATTTAGCTCACGTGTGAATCCATTGAATTATGTAGCCCTGTCATGCGCGCCCTCTTTCTGCACTATCGCTACCGCAGTGCTCTGCTGCGTTAACCGCTACAGCCACATCTACCTCAGCACACATTTCGTCGTTGTCACAACCCTCATTCAGTGCCGTTACGCATACGCGCACTACGGGTGTCATTTCTATACGCTCCGGATTTGTGACGTCCTCAACAGTCGCATATCCCTCGGATGCCGGCGTGCTGTTCGGAGCACCGCAAAGCGCAGTGTCAATCGTGTCTACGTTTCTTTCCGTCTCAGACGCATTAACAACTGCCTCCTGCTCCTCAACTTCAGCCTCATTGCCGCCCCTCGAATCTGCCAGTCTGTGGTCCAAACTTTCCGTTCTCTGACCTGCTTCGACATACTCCGCGATGCCCGTCCCTTTGTCTGGACTCACCGCTTGTTTCTTGCCGGCCGCCGCTGCCCTGTCAGCTTCCTCGTACTGTAAATTCGCTGCTGCCAATTCCATTTCCGCAATTTTTAGTTTCGATTTCAACTGCGCCATCTCGTCGGCAAATGACAACCCCGAGCCACTGCTAACCCCCCAACCTTTGCGCTCGCCACCAGCTCCATTTGCCGATCTCCTGCTTCCCGGCCCCATCCTTCCCCTTTACGGCCCCGCAAACTATGCTCCACAGTTGTCATAGTGCGCCGCGGAAGAAGGACCTACTAGACACTAACCTGTGTCGTGCTCCGGAGATGGCTTGGCCCGCTGGTCAGCGTCCGAGGTTCATGGCTCAGCCCTGGCTTCTTTGTTGTTCCGCCCCGCCGGGGTGACGCAGTGGTTACGGCACTCGACTACTGTTCCCAAGGACGCGGGATCGAATCCCAGCCTCAGCGGCTGTTTTTCGCAGGAGGCGAAAAGCAAGGCGCCCGTGTGCTGTGCGATGCCAGTGCTCGTTAAAGAGCCCCAAGTGGTCGAAATTTTCGGAGTCCTCCACTACGGCGTCTCTCATAGCCTGAGGTACTTTGGGACGTTAAACCTCACAGACCAAACCAAACCTTTGTTGTTCCGCCTCCGTCGAGTTCGATGGCCGGTCCGCTTCCAATCGGGAGATTCTTGCCGACTGCGACAGTTAAATATCAGGTTCTTGTTTTCTTCAAATTTCACTTCTCCCGATTATATGGACCAATCAATCTATATGCCGAATACAGAATTTATTTACAACTATATACACATTGCGGCACAACTTCTTCTCTGTCAGGGTGCGGCCTCTCATCACGGCACCCGAAACGAGTCTCCTATTTGCCGCGTCTATCGGACTCCTCGGAGCATCTCCCCCTCTCCGGGTTCTCCTCTTCCACCGTCTGCCGGCGTCACAGTATCAGCAGTTGCAAGCTCCCGCCGAATTCCTGGAAGACAACTCGCTGGCACGGCTGGGGGTGGTTGAAGGAGAATCGGGTGTCCTCTCGGGAGAGACGCTTTTCCTCGGCCGACATCGCTGGCTGTCCGTGCGGCGCCAGTCCGCAGACTTCCTCCCCAGTTCGGACCTTTCACAGGGAGGCGTCATCCACGGCCGCTCCGTTTGCACGCACATACACACAAACGCAAACACACGCGTCGCAGTCTTTCCATTCGTTCGTTTTTTCTGCCCACAATCAGGGCGCGCGCACTTAACAGCGGTCTTCTGCCGATACGGATCCGTCGCGTGCAGTTAGGCGTCCTATTCCTCCTAGGTGAAGACCTCCGATCGCAACGAGATAGGATCAGCAGGGCACTCCATCAGGATATGTGTTAGGGTAGCAGTGAGATGAAAGCACAAGGAACAAGATGGGGTGAATGCACCCGGTTGCATGTGGGATAGTAGGTAGAGGGTGGGGAGGGTTCGGGTCTGCAGGCGGCGCCACATAATATGATGGTGGATGATAAGGGATGAGTGGGGTGGAGATATAGCTGAAACTCGGCAGGCCTGCGTCAGTTCGATAAAGTATACATGTCCTCTCTCGTGTCGTCCAGGCCCAAGTCCGCCGCCGCCCTATTTATAAGTCCTCGGGCATGGACATTGGCGGCCTCTTTGCCAGGATATTCTGAGTGCTCAGGCACCCAGATCTGCTTCACTTGCCGGGGTGGTTCAAGAGAAATTATTCATCTTTGAAAACTGCGCGACGAAAACAATGACAGAGCAAGAAACACAGAAACACACACACAAAGCGCAGTAAAAATCTATTCTAGCCTGCGGTAGGCAGTCTAATGGATCCTGCTTCTAGCGAAATTTAGTAATGCAGCCTGAATCTGAAAACATGTACTGAGCTTCACTGTGGGCAATGTCAGGAGCTAATGCAGCCTCCTCTGCTGAATCTGGAGTGGAGGTGGGTGGGGGAAGGAGAGAGATTAGTATACCCCTTGTCCACAAACGTCACTACACAGCATGTGCCCGCGCAATCCACGTCTACCCATACGGCGTTCACGGAACCGTAGTATATCTGGAGGGTGCGGGCCGCTCTGCGTGCGGTGTGGTAATTGCGGTGTGTGTTGCGTGAGACTAGGAGTTGTGGTGTATGGGTTTAGGGAAGGGGAGATGCTGGGGTTGTTGGCGGGTATTCAATCGGATATGCAGTCTATCAAATATCTGTCTACCTGTTGCGGTTTTAGTGGGCCATAGGCTTCGAGCTTGTCTGTGAGCTTCAACGAGCTCGTGTATATTACGAAGTCCTACTTGTAGGAGTTTTGAGGTTTGTGTAGGAGGGTGAGATAGACAGCGGTCTTGTATGCTTTCCTGAGGAGGGCTTGGTGTCTATTTCCCTAAGGTATAGTTTTAGATATGGAACTGTACACAAAAAGTGGCTCAATAAGAAGGCATGTATGAGGCGACAGATGCCATCTTTAAGCCCTTAGTGTTTGGTAGAGACGCGATGGATGAGATGTGCCAGTGCAGTTGTTGGGCTTTTAACGTTTTTAATAGTGAAAATATTGTGTCCGATGTTTTGCAAGTGGAGCCCAAGAATACGTATGGTGTTGATGGCAGAGTGATGTTGATGGCTTTTGTAGGGAGGGTGCGGGGTTTCGGGCGCATAATTAGAAGCTCTAATTTGGTTGGGGAGCAAGTGAGGCCAATAGTGCTAACGTATGTGGGTGGCTGCCTGCTGGAGAGTGTTTTCGATTTGCCCATCGTTGCCCGTCCTGGTCCATCGCCCTCATCCAAGACCCAAACTCTACCGTCAACAACCATCTCCCTAGTGGTACTCTCCATCGTCACGCTCCCCTATCTCCCTTCCCATCAGAAGGATGAAAATCGTCTTTAGAAGAGCACTTGTCCAGGAGAGGGCTTTTCCTATTATCACGAACGGAGCGCTCGTCCAGATCCTGTGCACTTGCCAACATCAACAATGGCACCGTCCGTGCTGCCGACCATGTATGGAGCAATCCGTATAACTCATAACCGTTAGCACCCCGTCTCAGCCGTGCGCTGGTATCTATCTCCGAATTTCGGATTTCAGCATGGGTGCCCCTTGCGTGCCCGCATCGCCGCAGAGGGCAAAGTCTTATTTGGCGTAATATACGAAGCCATTCACGCTGAAAGTTAGGACGAGATAAACTAAGACCAATAATCTATGAACATTAACGCCCCCAAAGCTTTGGCCTATCCGCGCCGAATTGGGCGTTGCAAACTAATACTCACCACCTCCGTCGCCATGATCATCCTCCCCCGCACCATTTTGTTCAATCGCGGAATCTACCACTGCGGCCCATTCCACCCGGAAGCCGAATCCTGCACGAACTGCTGGCTCCTGGCAGCGCGCAGACGCCTGTAGAAACCCGAAGCCTGACCTTTTTCACTGTGGCCAGGCCCACAGTTAAGGCAGTCGAACCCCCAACTTGCATCCTCTGCTGCATCTTCTGCAGTGAAGCCCACTGCACAAGCTCAAACCTGTACAGGCTCCGGTTCAACCGGAATGGCCTGTTGCCATCCCTGGCTACCTACAATCATTAAGCCTACAATACCGTAGCCTCCCACCAGTCCCATTCTGAATTTCCGGCTTTCCCGCCCCCCGCCACCGGTCTGCATCCCGTGTTGACAGTCTGTGAGCCTCCGTCGCTCTATCACCTGCCCGTCTCTGTTCAAGTCGGTGGATTCCTCCACCCTCGCCACCAGTTCCACCAAGACCACATCATCGGCAAGCTGCAAATCGCAGCCTCATATGCCGGATCCCAAAATCAAGGCCCTCGAAGCCACCATCGCTCCCTAGCAAATCAAAATTCAGGAGCGGCCGCATCATCTGCACGCCGCTTTAGTGCATCTGTCCTCCTCTCTCATTCCTCTCCTTCCCCAACTCCCGCACCTCACATAGAAAACAAAGCGCAAAAAAAGACAAAGGACAATATGAGGACAGGACGAGCGCTACATCAGTATCACAAGTGGAAAGAATGGAAGAGAAACTACGACATATTCACGTGCCACCTATTCTAAGAAATCCAGCTTAGTTTTTGATAAAGCCACACACGGTTTGCTGACACATTCATCCTCTGACAATGCTATTAGCGACGCTTCCAAGATCTGTCTGGTAAGGCCGGTGCGGTGGCGATACAAAGCAATCATTTGGTCGAAAAAAAAGGATAGCACGGTGTCTCAGGGTCAGACTTTTACAATGGGCTGCTAACTGTTCGTCTATGGCAATCTTACTGACTTATTAGAGTGCTCTTGTAGCCGGGCGTTCAGGCACCTTCCAGTCAGACCAATATAGTGACTACCACGTGAAAAAAGAATTTTGTACACGAATTCCTTCTGGCAGATTACCAAGGGATCTCTGTGTTGACAGTACAAGCCAACTTTCGCTTAAGAGTAGAACAACTTAACCTTAGGCACGTAAGCTGTTTTGGCGCGGTGAAAAAACCAACTCTGGGCCGTTGTCCCATCTTAAGATTGCACGAGAACCCATGCACGTAGAGGGTGACAGCTATCTTCTCTTTATTTTGTCTTTTTCTTTTCTCCTATTTTATTTGCTCTGCAAGTCATTCAGGCTGGCCTCAGGTTTCCTTTTGAGAAACAGGGCCTCAGCAACGGAATTGATCACATGCTTAGGGTACCCGCCGCCTCCAATCGAGCTACCTCTGTTTGAAGACCTTCTCCAATGGCGTTAGCATGGCAATGCGGATTGCACTCGAAAATATCGACAGCACGATATTCCTCATAACCAGCTTGGAGTGCGACGAACTGCGCGGCAGAGGAAGATTGCTGGCCCTTAGCTCATACATACAGCACGATCGTGATCTTTGAAATGCAGCCGTAAATCTAAAACCCTAATGCTTTTCTGTTCGGGCAATTCGGTGGTGAATCTATGTTTCTTAAAACATAGCATCAAAAGAGGTCAAAATCTGTGGGACAGTCGGATCTCCAAGAGCATAAAATATTGTCTGAATGACTGCTGACAAACGGGTCAATAAAAAAGAGATATCTGAAGAATTAAACAATCATCAACATACCGAAACAATTTTAAAATCCTAAAATCTTCCGGCCGCTCACAAAGAGCATCGTCACAACGACCCAGAAACAAAACACTTAATATATGTGTGATACATGACCCAATGCAAA
The DNA here is from genome assembly GCF_055883805.1 of Amblyomma maculatum. Lineage (NCBI taxonomy): Eukaryota > Metazoa > Arthropoda > Arachnida > Ixodida > Ixodidae > Amblyomma > Amblyomma maculatum. The sequence continues at coordinate 99,469,990 of NC_139352.1, forward strand.
CACCTGCTTTTAGAGGTAACTTATTGTCAAAATTAACAAAAGTAAATGTCAGGTAGCAACATAAAAGCTCTAAGATACCACTCACTCTAACACAGCAGTCATTTTGAAGATCAGCCGCGCCGTACTTGTCGATTGCATCCTCAACGCATGACAACAGGCCATCCCGTGGCAACGAATAAAACAAATCTTGAATGTCTGCTGAAAATACAGTGAGCACATTTTTGTCGCATGACCTAAAAAAATCAATAACAGCAGCCGAATCCTTCGTCGCTAGCGGGACGTCCACATCAAGCTTTTTTAGACTCAATTGCAATAAGTCAGTGACACACTTCTGCACACCTACCAGATTCTGACACGATCACGCGAAAAGGGCATTGCACTTTATGGGTCTTAAAGGGGTCATGCAATGCCTAAAACGGGGTAAAGCAAATCGGTCGAGAGATAGGTACTCCCTTACAGGTCAATTCACCGCAAGAATTTTTTAGCTAGCTTCATTAACACCAGAGATATCGACGATTAAAAATGGCGCTCCTCCTCGCTCCCCTCAACTCAATACTCCGAGACACCAGAAAGAAAACGAAGAAAACAGCTCGGGAACTCCGCCCCGCTAGCCCCGCCCACGAAGCGTCATCGGGTGACGCTCGGTTCTCAGACTTCCGGTCGTCGCGCCTGTTTTCCCAAGAGCGTCGCCCATGCATTCACGGTCTCTGCCTTTCCCGTCCCGTCTGCATAGCTTTCAACCTTGTCTGCTGTCTTCCTCGGCCGCCGGTATCTTCAGTTTCTTGACCTCTCGGAATTGTGTGCGACAGCAGCCCGAACGACTCGGGTCGTTCGCGAGCGCGTACCTGCAGGTGGGAGTCCACACATACCGGCGGCCGCCGCGGAGGGAGCACTTTCCTTCATATCCCTGTCCCATTCAGCGCAAATTAGCGTGCACTCCTGCCGAGCACGGCTTTCTACAAGACCGCTTTCTTCTCTCGCGCTGCCTGGGTCAGTCTCTTTGGTACCGTCTTCTGCGGTTTGACCAACGGCGGCCGGTGACCCCTCGCGGAGTTGACGCGATCGCATCAACACACAGACGATCGAGCGTGCGAGTTGCCCGCGTGCAAACATATGTCGTCGTCACTTTTAGTCCGGAGCTGCTTTCATTATGGTCGGCGAGAGGCATCTCTTGTGCATAACGAATGTATACGCGTACGTATCACCGACGAGAGCACGGACTGATGATCGCTGCAGAGTTTGGATATCGGATGACAGGTGAGCACGAATTATTCGTCCGCGAATCTTAAAATTGAGATTAACAAAAATGATAGTGTAGTGTTGTTGTTTTTTTTTTGACGTCCTTTCGCACATCGTTTAGGAAGTGCCAATGCGCAACGTGCGCGCGTGTTTATCTCATGTGTACGCATCGTCCGAGCCAGAATCGACGGCGCAAGACATCAGCAAAGCAGATCGATCGGCACATTCAGTTCGGCAGCGCAGGTTATCACTGATTTTCGCACCGACACTCAAGAATCGCGCACATGAGCATGCGAGCGGCTACGCTAGAGACGCAGCGAAGCGGGTGATTCCAAAACGCCGTCCGCCGTGGCTTCGACGCAAATAAGGCCTAGCGACGACCAGGGAGCAGCGCACGATCGGAGTGCAGTCGGTCGCAGCGCCCGCGGACGGCATCTCTGCGGTAACCTGGCGGCATCCGGTGCTGCACATAAGCGGTGCGAATTTGTGTACTTTCGCGATGAAGCTGAGGACAGACCTTTTTTGACGCACGTTTCATTTACACGAAGGTTGATGCTGCCTTTTTAATCGGTACGGTGTTGAATCGGACCTGCGTGCTCTTTTCGCACTGCTGCACCGACGCGCACTTTCAGTCGGACGCACATAGTTTAGGAAGTGCCAGTGCGTAACGTGCACGCGTGTTTTATATCTCATGTGTACGCATCGGTCGATCCAGAAACAACGGCGCAAAACGTGAGCAAAGCAACTCGCCACATGCAGTTCGGCAGCGCAGGTTATCACTGTTTTCCGAAGCTACACGCAAGAATCGTGCACAGGAGCACGCGAGCGACTACACTAGAGACGCAGCGAAGCGGACGATTCTAAACTGCCGTCCGCCGTGGCTACGATGCAAAAGAAACAAGGCCTAGCGACGAGCAGGGAGCAGCGCACGACCGGAGTGCCGTCGGCCGCAGCGCCCGCGCCTCGCGGCATCGGGTGCTGCACTTAAGCGGTGCGAATTTGTGTACTTTCGCGATGAAGCTGAGGGTACACCTTTTTTTGACGTACGTTCCATTTAATTATTAACACGCCGCACAAATGGTCGATGCGGCAAAGACGAGACGGGACTACAGTACGTTGCTGCGCCGTCGGTCGGTGCATAAAGGTTGATGCTGCCTATTTAATCGGTACGGTGTTAAATCGGACCAGCTAGTGCTCTTTTCGCACTCCTGCACCGACGCGCACTTTCAGACGGACGCCACCACCTTTTCGGTTAACATCGCGAACCGAAGCGCCAAGCTCGGGTTCACGCATGCATTGCAGCACTCGAGCAGACTACTTTCGCAGCTACCGGAAGTGTGTCAGTGACGTAAAGAGCGTCGCGGCTGCAGCCAATGGCAGCCTGTCGTGGCATGTCACTCTGGGTCTGGTGACGTAGGAAATCACGGCAGAATAGTCCCAAATCTCGCCGCCACGCGGAAATGGCGCAGCCTGCGAATTTCAAAAAACGCTGCTTTTAGAAATTAATAACTAGGGTCCCTAGAAATATTGCTTCTAGGGGCTCTATAATAACAAATCGCTGGATTTTTTCCGATGAGTTTTTCTTTGAACGAATGCTCGGAAGCATTTGTTCTGCACATTTAAAACGTTTGTCAGTGACCTTCCTAGCCGTTTCATGCCCCGTTTAACAGAGAAAAAAATATTTGAAGAGACTCATAATCACTGCTCTAAAATTTCACAACTCTCACCAGGTGAGCTGTTGGCCAGCTTCTTGCTCCCGGCTTGGCTGTTTTCAAAGAAACCTTAGAGTGTGCGTCGAATACAGATTGTACAGCTTCCGACGCTTTAGTACAAACACCTCTTGCCTGATCACAGATAAATCGCCTTCCTTGTCTGTAGGCAGAACATAGAGGCCAGCCTCCTTGAAAGACGTAGACGAGCACTTCTGTCGCACATCAGGATGCATAAGTCTGCACCTTGCAACAACCTTCCACCCCTAGGGCACACAGTGTGCGCTTCCGTACACCATCGCCCTCCTTGCCACTTTCTGTATACTGGTGAGAGGTATAGCGGCGAGTTGACTAGGTTATACGGTGAACTGGGGACGTCACCGATAGGGTGATCACCTGACCAGTTGTCGATACCTTGCAAGGCACGAGAAGACGAAGACCCTCCAAAACACGGTGCCAGAAGGGCTCCGTAGACAGGTAAAGCAACATTGAAATCCTGTGGCATTTCCAGCGGGCTTGTCCAACGTTTCCATCACTGATGACACGTGAAAAAAAAACGCAGTCACGCTATTACCAAGCCTACCTCCACTATACAGAGCGGACAGAGTGGTTGATCGACGAACGGAAACCCCATAACAGGGCTTTAATGTCAAGGGGGAGGATACGGAATCAGATACAGAAAAGAAAGGCACGAGCTTGGACCTCATCATGGGCTGCGAAGGAAACGAGGGGACATGAATCCAGAGAAGAAAGAGTATAGACCGGCTCAATTGGTACTAGAAACGCATTTCAGAAGGAAAAATGTGTGTGCGTGTTGGTTGATCGTCACGCAGAAAACAAACCGCAAAAAAAACGACAAAGGACGAGGTGAAGACAGGACAAGCGCTACTTCACTATCACAAGGGGAAAGAATGGGAAGATAAAATACGACATAATCATGTGCCACCAATGCTTAGAGATCCAGCTCAGTTTTCGGTAGAGCCACAGATGGTTTGCTGACACATTCATTCTCTGACCGCACCATCCCCCTAGTCAGGCCGATGCGGTGGCGATACAAAGAAATATTTCGGTCGAACAAATGATAGCACGGTGTCTCACGGTCACAAGATTTCAAATGGATTGCGAACTTGTCCGTCTATGGCAATGTTAGTGACTTTATTAGACTGCTCTTATTGCAGTCGGACGTTCGGGATCTTCCTGTTTGGCCAATATAGTGCCTACCACATGAAAGCGGTATTTCGTACACGACTTCCTTCTGGCAAGGTACCAACAGATCCCTGTGTTTTATGGTGCATACCGGTTTTTTCGTACACATAGGAACTTAACCAACAAAGGCTCATAAGCTTCCTTGGCTTGGTGAAGAAAACTAACTCCACACCTGTTGCCCCACCTGCCTAAGATTGTGCGAGAACCAATGCACATAGGGGATAACAGCTATCTTCTCTCCATCTCGTCTTTATTTTTATTTTCTCCTATTTTCTTCTGTCTGCACGTTACTTAGGCTAGCCTCAGATTCCCATTTGCGAAACAGGGCATCAGAAACGGAGACGATCACGAGCCTATGATACCCACCCGCATCCAAATGAGCCACCTATGATTCAAGACTTTCTTCAATGGCGTGTCGGCATGACTTACTGATCGCACTCGAAAAAGAGAGAACACAATGTTCACCTGAACCAGCTTGACAAGTGCGACGAACTGTACCGTAGGGGAGGCTAGTTGGCTTATGCGAATGCTTTTCTGCTCGGGCAATTCGGTGGTGAATGTGAATGGCTAAAGGGTGCATAAAAAGAGGCCAAAATTTGCGAAAAAAATAGGTTATCCGAGAGCAAAGAACTCGTCTGAATGACTGCTCACAAACGGGTCAATAAAAACAGAGGTATCTAAAAGAATGAAAATATCAATGTATTCCAAAAGACCTTTAAAATCCTAAGATCTGCCTGCCTTGCTCAGAGAACCTTGTCGCAACGAGCCAGAAACAAATCACTTAAAATAGGTACGATATGTGACCCATTGCAAACAACCTGCTTTTGCAGGAAAATATTAATGTCAAAGTTAACAAAAGTAGACATCAGGTATAAAGATAAAAGCTCTAAAAACCACTCACACTAACACCACAGTTGTTTTGAAAATCAACCGTGCCTTAAACATCGATTGGAGCCTCAACGCAGGACAACAATCCCGTGGCGATGATAAAACAAATATTTTATGTCTACTGAAAATGCAGCGAAGACGTTGTTGTCGCATGACTCGAGGAAATCAATAACAGCAGCCAAAACCTTTGTCGCAAACGGGTCGTCCACATCAAGCCTTTTTGACTCGATTGAAGTCCGCGACGCACTTCTATCACGATTCTAACATGATGAGGCGAAAAGGGCGTTTCACTTTATCGGTCTTAGCCGAAGAAAAAACATTTGAAGGGCCCAATTTTCTTAACAACACTGAACAGTTTGAATTGTTCGCGCAGCTTCTAGCTTGTGACTTGGCTTTCTTCAAAGAAACTGTTGCGATGGAGCACCAGAGCAAGATGACTAGCGTGGCAGGCTTCTGATTCTGAACAGCCCGTGCCATGCCTCACTCCGAGCACGCGCTGTACGTCTTTATTTTCTCTAACACTGATCTCGGCGCCTCCGCTTTATAGCGTCGGCGGGCGCTATAAAGCCGCCCGCCTAGACGGAACGGCGAAATGTACGCGCCGACGGGGCAGAGATGGGGGGGGCCACGGCGGCAAGCAGGTCTACAGATAAGCCGGGAACATCTGAGGGGAGCTCCGGGGGAGGTACCTCGAGGTACGCGGGTTTGAGGTGATCTAGAGAGAGACGACCTCTTCACGACTATCCAGCAGGATTGTCGCCGACTTTGTCGTCCTGTTGAGGACGCGGTACGGGCCGTCGTATGAGGGGTAAGAGGCGCCTTTACAGCGTCTCGCCTGAGGAACACATGCGTCGAGGAAGCAAGGTCTCGGTGCACAAAGACTTGATGGGCAGATGAGCGAGGCGGCACTGGGCGCAGATACTGAAGACAGTCTTGTAGGCGCTGAAGGTATTGTAGGGGATGGGACGAGAGAGCCGAAGGTACGAACAAGTCTCCGGGAAGCCGCAGGGATGTACCGAAGACGAGTTCGGCCTCCGAACAGCCAAGGTCACGACGCAGGACGGCACGTAGGCCTAGGAGCACCATAGGTCGACCCAGTGCTCGCGATCCAGGCGCGCAGTGAGAGCAGCCTTGAGCAGGCGATGGAGCCGCTCGACCATGCCGTTGATACAGGAATGGTATGATGTGGTGCGGCAGTGTTTAATGCCGAGTAGCCGTGTGAGCGAAGTGAAGAGGGCACATTCGAACTGGGGGCCGCGATCCGGGGCAGCCGAAGTGGGAAACTCACGCTGAATTAAACGAAAGCTCTGGCAAATGTTTTCGCAGTAATGTCCGGATTGGGCACGGCTTCGGGCCAAAGGGTGAAGCGGTCAACCATCGTCAGAATATACTTGTAGCCCTGAGAGGGAGGAAGTGGTCCAACCAGGTCAAGATGAATATGGTCAAAGCGCGATCCAGGCGGCAGGAAAGACTAAGGGGGAGTCTTGCTATGGCATGTCACTTTGGCTGACTGGCAAGCAAGGCACGAACGGTCCCACTGGCGAACGTCGGTGTTATTGCTCGGCCAAACGTACCACTGGGTAACGAGGCGCTGCAAGGCTCGAATGCTAGGGTGGCAGATGTCGTGGAGGGAATGAAAAATTGCACGACGAAAGGCCTCCAGGATGAACGGTCGCGGTAGAGCCGATGATATGTCGCACCAGAGCGATCCGGGTACAAACGGATGAGGCACGAGCTGCAAACGGAGGGCTCGAGGGTGGGCACGCAGGGCTTGCAGCTCAGGGTCTTCAAGCTGCGTCCTTGGCCAGAGATCGCCAATCCACAGCAGGTGAAGACACGCCGATGGTGGTAATGCGTGAAAGTGCGTCAGCTGCCTCGTTTTCGGTGCCTTTGACATGTCGAATATCGGTTGTGAACTCCGATATGCAGGCCAGCTGACGAAGTTCACGGGTGACATACTTCGAAGAGTTCTTACGGAACACTACACCAGAGGCTTATGGTCCGTGAGAACGTAAAATGGTTGGCCCTCCAAGAAATGGCGATAGTGCGGCCAAATAAGCTGTAGTGAGTCTCGACAGGCTGGAGCTTCCGAGAAAATAAACCCAGTGGGTGCCACTCGGAGTCGATCTGCTGCTGGAGAACCGCACGAATGGCCACGCTAGAAGCATCCACCATGAGGCGAGTGGGCGCGGAAGTCCTAGGGTGGATGAGAACGACTGAGTCGGCGAGGGCTTGTTTTGCAGCCGTGAAAGCGGCTTGAGCTTTGGGAGATCAGGAAATCGCGGAGGATGAGGACTTGGTGGTGCGGAGGTCAGTCAGGGGATGAAGAAGCTCGGCGCAGTGCGGAATAAAGTGCCACGAAAAATTCACTAAGCCCAGGAACTCACGGAGCTTGCGTAGCGTAGTGGGTGCTGGAAACTCCTTAACAGCCTGAACGTGAAAAGGCAATGGACGAATTCCCTGCGCCGAGATGTGGTAGCCCAAGAACTCGAGCTCAGAAGAGCCGAAAACGCATCTCTGGGCATTGACGACCAAGCCAAACTCTTGGAGGCGTTGAAAGAGTTTCCGGAGGTGACGCTCGTGATCCTGGGGAGAACGACTCACGACGAGGATGTCGTCGATGTAGGCAAATACCACCGGAGTCCGCGCGTCACTTCAGCAATGAATCTTTGGAACATTTGAGCTGCGTTGCGTAGCCCAAATGGCATGCGCACGTACTCAAACAGTCCGAAGAGTGTATTGATGGCTGTCTTCGGAATATCGGCCGGCTCAACAGGGATTTAGTGGTACGCCTTGACAAGGTCCACTTTACTAAAGATCGTGCAGCCTTCCAGATGTCCATTGAAGTCTTGGATGTGTGGAAGGGGATAGCTGTCGTGGACCGTGTGAGTGTTAAGAGCCCGGTAGTCGCCGCACGGACGCCGGTCACCCGGTTCTTGGGAACCAGATGAAGTGGTGAAGCCCAAGCACTGGATGAAGGGCGAATAATACCCAGCTGGAGCATGTGGTCGAATTCCCGTTTTGCAATAGCCAGACGCTCACCGAAGAGGCGGCGCGGACGAGCTGCCACAGGTGGACCACACGTGACAATGTGGTGGGTTATAGCATGCTTGGGTGGCTGATGGAGATTACAAGCCCTCGTGACCTCGGGAAAGTCTGCGAGGACTTGGGCGTACGGGCATGACGGAATCAGAATTCGGATGCCAGTGGAAGCGACAGCCGATATAACACCAGTGATGGAAAGGCGCATCTTACTGTAGATGAGACGATGGCGACGCATGCTGACGTCCAGATCAAAATGCGTCAGGAAGTTGGATCCGAGGATGGGTTGATGTACATCAGCGACGATGAAGACCCATCGAAATGTGCGCTGCAGGCCAATGTCCAGAGTGAGGGATCGGAGACCATACGTTGCGATGGAGGTTGAGTTGGCCGCACGGAGAATAAGTCCATGTGACTTGGAAGCACGGTCGGCCTTGGAGGACGGCAGTACCCCGACTTCGGCATCAGTTTCGAAGAGGACGCGCAGGCCAGAAATACGGTCCATGACGATGAAAAGGCAGCCAGGTTGAAGAGCGAGGTGACACGCCGCCGTCAGTGATCTCGCTCCGCGTTTCCCGACCAGTTGCATAGTGGAGTGCACTGACGGGCGCGGTGCTGCAAAGTTCGGTGATACCAGCAGAGACGCGGACTGCGAGGGTTGGACGAGTGCGGACCGCTCGGCGAAGACGAACGGCGCCGAGGTGTTGAGAAGAAACCATGCTGGGCATGAGAGGACGTCCGAAGGGCATCAATAGAAGCGGCCAGCTGATCGATGCGGGCCTCTAACCGAGAAATGACAGAGGTCTCCGGTGGAGAAGAGAGGGCAGCGACGGAAGGAGAAGTCGCGTCGTGGGCTCGATCAGCGAGCTGGGCGAGGCGGTCAAGGGTCAAGTCCCCCGCAGCAGCCAAGATGAGGTGGGTGGACTGCGGCAAGCGTTGACGGTAGAGCTGCCTCAACAGTGCGCCATTCGAGTCGGCGTTGCTTTCGCCCAGGAGCTGCCGCATACTATAGTGAGTAGCTGGGAGGGGCGGCGGTCTCCAAGCTCTTCGTAGGTGAGCAGCTGCTGGAGGCGCGCACTCTCGGACGCCGTGGTGCGGTCCAGAAGGTCCTGCTTTAGTCGCTGGTATGGGGCATCGCCCAAGGGTCCAGCTATAATGTCCACCATCTCTTGAGCCACTTCAGGAGGCAGGTTGGAAAGTAAATGACGAAACCGAGATGCCTCCGAGGTGATGTGGTGCAGATGTAAGATGGCTTCCACGTGGTCGAACCAGATCTGCGGACACTTGGGCCAGAATGCTGGTAGGCGGAGCTGGAGAGCTGCGACGTCCCGTTGACGCAAGGTAGCGACAGGCGGAAGGTCGCCTGAGGGTGGTAGGTTGCTGGGGTCTGTCATTTCTTAGGCCGGAGTCACCACTGTTGCGATGGAGCACCAGAGCAAGATGACCAGCGTGGCAGGCTTCTCATTCTAAACAGCCCGTTCCGTGCAGAGCAAGCGCTGTACATTTTTACTTTCCTCTAACACTGATCTCAGCGCCTCCGCTTTATAGCATCGGCGGGCGCTATAAAACCTTACGGTGTGGCCTAAATGAAACAGTACTAACTGCATTTCCAGTAGACTTAGTGATTTTTTTTATTCATTGCGATATGACGGTCTGTTGTCCTGCGTTGAGGCTGCAATAGAGAAGTATGGAGCGGTTGATTTTCAAAACGACTGCAGCGTTAATGTGAGTGGTTTTTTGGAGCTTTTATCTTGCTACCTGACATTTACTTTTGTTACCTTTGACAATAACATTTACCTGCAAAAGCAGGGTGTTTGCACTGGGTCAAGTAATCATAATCATCATCATCATCAGCCTGATTATACCCACTGCAGGGCGAAGGCCTCTCCCATATTTCTCCACTTAACCCGGTTCTGTGCTAGCTGCATCCACTTGACCCCTGCGAACTTCTTAATCTCATCCGCCCACTTAACTTTCTGCCGCCCCCTGCTACGCTTTCCTTCCCTTGGAATCCAGTTTGTTACCCTCAGCGACCATCGGTTATCCTCTCATCGCACTACATGTCCTGCCCATGTCCATTTCTTCTTCTTAATTTCCACTAGAATGTCGGTAACTTCAGTTATTTCTCTGACCCACTCTGCACGCTTTCTATCTCTTAATGTTACCCCTACCATTTTTCGTTCCATAGCCCTCTGGGTTGTCCTAAACTTAAGTAGAACTCTCTTGGTTAGCCTCCACGTTTCAGCCCCATAGGTGAGTACAGGCAAGATGCAACTGTTGTATACTTTCCTCTTGAGCGATACCGGTAAGCTGCTAGTCATAATCTGCGAGTGCTTGCCAAATGCGCTCCATCCCAATCTTCTTATTCTTGTTATTTCCTTTTCATGGTCCGGATCTGCGGTTACTACCTGTCCTAAGTAGACATATTCGCCTACTACTTCCAGTATTTCGCTACCTAATGTAAACTGCTGTTCCTTCCCGAGGCTGTTGAACATTACCTTAGTCTTCTGCATATTGATTTTCAAGCCTACCTTTCTACTTTTTCTGTCTAGGTCATCAATCATTATTTGCAGTTCATCCCCCGAGTTGCTTAGCAAGGCAATGTCATCAGCAAATCGCAGATTACTGAGATATTCTCCATCTACCCTTATCCCTAACTGCTCCCATTCCAAGTCTCTGAATACTTCCTCTAAACAAGCTGTGAATAGTACTGGGGAGATTGTGTCCCCTTGCCTAACACCTTTCTTTATGGGAATTTTGTTACTTTCTTTATGCAGAACTATGGTTGCTGTGCAGCCACTATATATATCTTCCAGCACTTTCACGTAAGGCTCGTCTACCCCCTGATTTCGCAATGCCTGCATCACCGCCGAGGTTTCAACTGAGTCAAATGCTTTTTCGTAATCAATGAATGCTATGTATAAGGGCTGGTTATATTCCGAGCATTTTGCTATCACCTGATTGATTGTATGGATATGATCGATAGTAGAGTATCGTTTCCGAAACCCTGCTTGATCCTTTGCTTGATTGCAGTCTAAGGTTGTCCTGATTCTATTAGCGATTACCTTAGTAAATACCTTATACGTAACAGACAGTAAGCTGATTGGTCTGTAATTTTTAAGGTCCTTAGAGTCCCCTTTCTTGTGAATGAGGATAATGTTTGCATTCTTCCATGGTTCCGGTACCGTCGATGACACCAGGCACTGCGTATACAGGGTGGCCAGTTTTTCTAGCACGATATCCCCCCCGTCCTTCGGCAAATCTGTAGTTATCTGATCCTCTCCAGCTGATTTCCCCCTTTTCATAGTTTCTAGTGCTTTCTTGACCTCGTCCTTCGTCACTGGTGGAACGTCTGACTGTTTTTCCCTACCGCCAATCTCATTACGGTCCTGACTACTTTGGCTACTGTAGAGATCTGTATAGAACTCCTCGGCTACTTTGACTATCTTGTCCATATTAGTGATGACGTTGCCCGCCTTGTCCCTTATCGCATACATCTGGTTTTTGCCTATGCCCAATTTCTTCTTTACCGCTTTAAGGCTTCCCCCGTTTTTTACAGCATGCTCAATTTTGTTCATGTTATACTTCCTTATATCGGCCACCTTGCGCTTATTGATTAGCTTTGATATCTCGGCCAATTCGATCTGGTCTGTTGGATTGGAAGCTTTCATACTCTGGCGTTTCTTAATCAAATCTTTCGTCTCCTTAGACAGCTTACCGGTATCCTCTCTAACTATCCTACCGCCTACTACTACCGCGCACTCAGTAATGATATTTCAAGTAGAGGGTCAGGTATATGACCTATTTAAGTGATTTGTTTCTGGCTCATTGTCACAAGTTTCTCTGTGAACGGCTGAAAGATCTTAGGATTTTAAACGTGTTTCGGTATGTGTATGCCTCTTTAATGTTAACTCTGCTTTTATTGGCCCGTTGTTTCGTCATTCAGACGAGCTCTTTTTGCTCTCGGAGACCCTATAGTCTCGCAGATTTTGGCCTGTTTGGTTATGTTTAAGCCTCCCGCATTCGCCACCGAATTTCTCGAGCAGAAAAGCATTCGATTTTTAGATTTGCGGTTGTATTTTAAGGATCACGCGGGTTGGGTGTACGAGTCAAGGGCCAAAAGACCTCCCCTGCAGTAGAGTTCGTCGCAAGAGGAAGATACTTGTACTCTGCATGGTGTCGTCGTAAGTTGTACCACCGGGTCTCGGTACGCTACTGGTCTTCATTACACAGGCTTGCGAGTCGTCGAGCTTCTTCCACACGCTTCAGATAGGCGGCGTTGAGGTTGTCTTCTGTCACATGCGGCAGCATCGCATCAACCGTTGCCGTGGGCTTCCTGCCGGACACAAGCTTAAACGGGGTCGCTCTGGTTGTCTCTTGGATGGCCATTTTATATGCGATCACATATGGCAAGTCGGCGTCCCAGGTCTTGTATTCATAGCGATGTACATGCCCGACATTTCCGCTATAGTTTTATACAGTTGTTCCACGAGTCCGTTTGTCTGCGGGTGGCAGGAGGTCGTCCTCCGATCGCTTGCAGAACCATGGAAAAGCGTGCTCAGACTGGAGAGCAGACAGTCAACTCCCCACTTACTTGCTGTAGCACCTGCCCTGTAGGCATTGTGCATGGTGTGGAGGCCACAGGTCCCAATCCAGACATTAAACTTGGTATGCTTGATGCAGGTGCTCTTGGAAATTCTTGAGTAACTTAAGGTTAAAATTGAGACCATCCATTGAAATCTCAAGAATTTTCTCAAGAGGGAAAGGCTCGAGTACACTCAGTAGCTTTCCTTGGATGTCCTCGGATGTCGAGTGTCCCATAAACACCGAGGTATAGTACCTCATTGCCGCCTTGTGAGACTAATTCCAAAATCGGATGTGAACATTCATTTGTTTCCGCTGGAGATGGTCGTTTGTAGACTCGTCGAAGAGTACCACATAGTAATCACAATCTTTTATCTCCCGCTGCAAAGCAGATACAAAGAGGGGCCTCAGACCATGGCACGTCACCTAGGCACATTTTTTCTCTCCGCAAGAAAATGGTTTGACCACGTCACTGTCCGGGAACATACGCTGGAATGGCTGGCTTGTTTCCGATGATGACCGATAGGAGAAATGCGATGTGAAAACCTTCAAAGTCCACAGAATCTCTGCGTTCGTCACCAGCTCGTGTGCCTTGCATCATCTAGCTTTCCCGGTTGTGAAGGAGGTGGGACGGCTGACTGTTGGCTCGCACTTGGAACTAAATACCTTCGCACCGAACTGTTGACTGCAATCTTCATGACACCAGCATGCTTAGCATTCTTTAACGCCGACTCGCCCATGGTGGTTATATCGATGGTCTTGCTGCAAGGCCTAAATGTTGCGCGGTGCTCACTCGTCGCATCTGGTGCCATCCAGTCTTTGTAAGTGTCGTTGTGAAGCCACGTGGCTTGAAATTAGCGTTTCCCAGGCATGAGCTTTTCAGCTGCAACAAGTCAGGTGCAGAATCGACGTAAAAATACAATGCCCTCAACCACCATAATAAAGCGCCAAAATCGGATTGGATTGAATCGGCTCAAGTTGGCTTTAGAGCGAGTGGCTCCAATGTGGCTAACCATCACGTAATGTTGGCTATATTAGTAGAGTCCCTAAAAGTATTTGTTAGTCTGCCGTCCAAGCGGGGTTCCCTATGGAACCGGTTGGCCGCTTCTCGGATGAAAGCGCAGGAGGCGCTGCTCGCCTTCGGAGCGTAAATCGGATCGTGGTTTAGGCTGTGCCGTACTGCGCGCGCGTCTGCGCCCTGCTGAACCGCTAGTGCCGTGGCAACGCTTGTGCGCCACGTGCACTTCTTTGCGTTTGCGAGCCAGAATCCGATGAAGTTAGCAAGCATATGTGTTGGTGCTCCTTTTTTATAGATGTGCGATCGCGTCATGTCCACAACGGGACAAGCATGACAGCACGTGTTTCGAATTCCCTACCGCCTTCTAGGAACTAAAGCTAACACAAATAATATTTGCTAAGTATGGCTTCCTTACTGGCCTGATCGGAGCAATGTGAGTGATGATCTGTCGAAACAGTAAAGATTCTGCCTACTCCACGTTACCTCCATCAATGGCAATGAGCCGTCCTATTCAATAAAGGACTTGCAACTCAACTCGTACTCGCGGGTGCAGAGCGTTTAGCGCTCGTTCAAGAGAAATGCTTTGTCTTAGGACACCGAAAGACGCAGAGAAGAGGCAAGAGTGGGAGCGCGCCATCAAGCGCGGCGACAGAGTGACGAAGGTAGTGCCGTTTGTGAGCAACACTTCGAACCCTATAGCTGTTTTATTGAGAAGACTGTGATTCAGGGAAAGGTTGAGATTCCCCGGGATGTTACCTCACGAAGGATGCCGTCCAGACAGTGTTTCCTGACAATCCAAAATACTTGCCGAAACCCTCGCCTCAAAAGAGAAATGAGCGCAACTTATTGTGCGAGCAAAAACAGTCGGCAGGGAGACCTGCAGAGAAAAAGAAGCGCATTGATCTAAAGCACCAGTGAGCCGATTGAAGAATACAGTGACGGTGGATCGTACGTGTGACGCGAGTCTGCTCCAGGAATGCAGAGAGCTGCAGTCACCACCACCGCGTGTACAAATGTCGATCTTTCTGATGATGAGCAAGCAACATTCGCACATGGCACTCAAGCGAGGACGGATCTCCAGAAGCAATCTACATAAGCCGCCGTGTTCTGCTCCATCGCAGTTATACGGATGAAGCTGCCCCGAATGCTGCAGTGCACATTCCAGCAATGAAAGTGAAGGAGACAGCAGATGCCAAGTAAACAGAAGAGATAATTAATCTGCTTCAGGACATCGCGAAACTCAGTTTTTGTCCTGGCTGCGGATTGAAGCCCATGCATGACAAAGACTTTTCCCTCCTCCAATGGGCGTTACTTTGCGACGAACTGTACCATTCTTTCTGATGCAGCACGCATATGTATAAGCTGCACATACTTGCGAAAGTTAACTCAGAACACCCTGCCAAGGAGAAAAGGATCAAGTCTGGCGGGTGTAACGAATAAAAAGACTTCCAAGTCTCGAGCAGGTTGTCATATGAAAGGCGTACAATTGGTGACAAATTTGCTAAAAGGTGTATGAAATGAAAAATGAACACCTTTCAAGGACAGAGTTTGAAAGAAAGGTTAGTGGCCTTCCTCTCAAGCAGCAGCTGGCTGTTAAAACATGTTTTGAGGCTGCAAAACGCAATTCAAGAAAAGGGGTGGCATATTCGAGTGGCTACTTGCAACTTCCTAAGCACCAAAGAATGCATATCAGCAGTTTGCCTGAAGCGCGATGCAATTTGCAGGGCTCGGGTTTATCTTGCGTGCTTTAATTGTGCATGCATGCGAAAGGTTCCAGTTCTACTTGCGTGTTATAACTTAACAAGAAGATAAGGTGAAATTATAGCGTGAACGAAAACTCCGGCGAGAGCGCTCTGTACCTCCCACATATGTGCGTCTAATATAGCCCTTCATGCAAGCACAGTTGTTTATACAAAATCTTCAGAAGACGTTATTACAATAGGGCACCGCGGTAGTATTCAGTCAGGATATTAGGGTATAAAAAGCGGCTTCGTTTCTCCATCGGCTCCGGGACATGCGCGCAAAACTTCGGTCACGACAAAAAAAATCGTTTCTGTGGTTATGCCAATAACTGGGGCACGAATTCAATACTACGTCTAAACTGAAATAAAAAACTAAAGAGTGGCATCGCACGTACAAGGCACCAGGCAGTGAATGCATTTCGAAGCGCACGGGCGCGCGCTTCGTCTGCTCCGTCAGCAGTGGCGCACTCCGGTTCACCGCAGCGCCACCGCGGCGATCATTCAGCGGCAGCCCCCGCCGCGGCCGGCAGACGAGAGACTAGCAATATTTCTAGGGACCCCAATATTAGCACAAACTGATTTTTTATGCCTGAAACACAGATACTGAAACACATTATTGAAGATACAAATATTTTAACCACATTTTTTTCTGATTAATAACCATTTGCATGCAGTACTCTAGGAATTCAAGGATTTTCAAGGAGCAGAAAAAATTCCAGAATTTTCAAGGGCCTTGACAACGAAATTTTATAAATTCAAGGGTTTTCAAGGACCTGTGCGCATGTTGAGAGGCAATAGCGAATCACTGCCTCATTTTTAAACCTCATACCTCTGCACACCACTTAGTTTTAGCAATCTACCTCACACCGAATGTACTCTGGCTTCAATTTTTTTCTAATGTGGGTACATGCAACTCTGTTGCATACTTCTATTCTCGCGTGAAAAAGCTTTAGTGCAAGAATATTTACTGCGTTACAATTCAAAAGTTCTCTTGTCTCACATAAGAGCCAGGTCAAAAAAGTGTGTTGGACAACGCGTTTCCTTTCGATGCGCTCTATGGTGTCTCAGTGCAGCCCTCTTCTCTTTGTCCGGTGGGGTTTGATAGCAAAGCTCCTGGTATTATCCTAGACGGTTGTTGGTGCTCCTCTTGCAAACACCAGGAAGGATCGTTGGAGAAGCTCCCATTACACTCCCGGGTTTCAGCTCCAAAAAAATGTAGAAGCCAGGCACACACTAGGCAGCCTCTGCACTGTGTTTATTACCCGACTCTTCCCAACAATTCTTGATGTAGCAACATGGCGATCAGTCTCTATCCCGCGCTCTCTCGCTTCCAATCCTCGTCTTCCTTCTTCTCGTTGTTCTGTTTGCAGATTCTTGCCTGAATCTGCAACAACCTCGTCACATTGCTACAAGACTATCCCTCCCTGAATATTCGTAAAACATGCCGTGACTGCATAAAATTGTTGGAGACCAGGCGAAATTTCTCTAAGTATTCCTTGCATGAAGAGCAATAAACCTTATGCAAAAGTGCTGCCGTTTACTGGAGGAAAAAACGAAATGAGTAAGCAGTGCCATGTTGGGGAATTGCAGACACGAATTTCCTGGTGTGACACATATAAGCGGCTTTCTGTGTTGTTTCTGACAAGAGATTAGAATATTTCTGTGTTGTCCACTGTGAAATGTCAGACTTGCACTGTTCTTCAATCATTGGCCCCCGTTTGTTTGTTTTCTTTTTGAACTGATGATCATATCGTCGAGGTTATGGTAAGCTCCGTGCAGGCACTGCATGGACTATATATATACACCATATCACGATCACACTTGATTTTGAGTACATCTTGGTGAAACTTGATTTCTAGAGCTGTGAGGCTGGCCAAAGACCTCATGCCACTGAGCCAGATGATGCAGGCTCATCTCAGCCATAGCGGCCATTTTTCTGATGGAAGGGAAAAACTAAAATGCTCGTGTTTCGAGATTTCGTTGCATGTTAAAGATCCCCAGGTGCTCAAAATTATTCTCTAGCCTTCTACTACGGCGTGCTTCACAGCCTTGGTGTAGATTGGACAAGCCAAAAAATGGCCTCTTAATTTGCATTGCTGCTCGCATTTCGGTGCCATGACAGCAGATGATCAGCTATGTGATTGCCCAACTATGCACGTGAGAAACTATTAGCTGACTGAGCAGTGTTGCATAACTCCTTGCAGAGTGCAAAATGCTCCTCGGAAAATTAAAAGATAGGCAAACTGCAATATTGTTACTTATGAGTGGTGATAGAGAGCCAAATCCCAGTCTCCTTAAAGAAGATCCCAGCAACCAATACAATAAGCTGCTCTCACTAATGAAATCACTGCACAAAAAGATGGATATCAAGCACGGTAAAATTATGCCGTCTCTGAACGAAGTACGGCAAGCTCACATGTCTCTTGAACAGCAAATTGCAGACATTCTGTAGCAGAAAATTCTTTGCGCACTTCCGAGGAACATGCAGGTCAGAATGTTGCTCCTCAAATTGCCGCAATAGCAGATTTCTTTGATGATTTCGAAGACCGCTCGAGCAGATAAAACTTGATTTTCAAGGACTTCGGGAGGATTCCTCTGAAACTTGAGCAGATTCCAAAAAGCAGATTTGCTCACTTTTGAACTCTAATGAATTTAAACCTTGGCTTGAGTGACGAGCGCATGCACCCATAGGTTAGGTAGATTTGTCCCTGGGAAGCTTTGACCGATTATTGTGAAATTCATATCATTTAAGTTCAGGGACAGCGTTCTGACTTTGAAAAAGAAATTCAAAGGTTGTAAAGTATCCATAAACGAAGACTTTTGCAAAGTGTCGAGGTCGTCCCATAAAAAGTTGTACGATTTAGCAAATGCCAGCAGAGATAAATTTTCTATATGCCATAATAAACGTTTTATGAACAGTAAATGCTATGTGTATTCTTCAGCTACAGATAGAGTTTGCGAACTGCCCTCGAGCAATGACCCCGTTACTTCTCATATGAACTCCGATTCCAAATCAGTGTCAATTATGTCCTTATCCTAACAAAATGTGTACCCCGAAAGTAGTGCAATGCAACCACACTTTCTTATTCCCAAACATTAGAAGTATTGTTAAACAGCGTGAAGCATTATTTGGCATCCTTGACTCATGCTCTTCTGGCGTTGCTCTTTTCACTGAAACATGGCTGTCTGTTCAAACAGATAGTGCGGAATTTTTTGCGGTGCAAAGAAGTATTGTATTTATCGCCGGGACCGCGAGGACAAGAGGGGGGGGGGGGGGGGCAGTGTCTTTATTGCCGTAAACGCTAACTAGTGTATAGCGTCACTGTAATTGACTCTCCATTAGAAAACATTTGCGTGTGTGTTTTTCTAGGTCACCAGAGTATGATGTTCTGCTTGTGGTATCAGCTACCCAACGCCCCTTCACACTTTTGTGACCTGGTGCATGATGTCTTAAATAACTTAGTGCTGCGTTTTCCATGCTGTCCACTTTTCTTGCTTGGCGACGTTAATTTTCTGAAAATTGATTGGTGACAGCCTACCCCCGGTGCTTGAGTGAGCCTTTTTATACAGAAGGCCATCAAGGAGACAAAATGGGCTGGGAGCTGTGAAATCCTGTGCCGCTGCAAGCAGTGGCACGAGGCTTATGTTGGTCTCTTGCGCAGTCTGCAGAGCTGAGGCATCGGGAAACTCAGGCACGACGCAGGCGATGTAGTGATCGAAGTCAGCAGAGCACATTCGGTCGTAGGAAGGAGAAAACGTGAAAGACAGTCTGCATCGCCGTGTTTGCGGCCACTCTTGTGAGAAAGAGTGAAGTCGTACTCCTGCAGACGAAGGGCCCAGCATGCCAGACGACCAGATGGATCACAAAGGTTGACGACCCAACACAGGGCATGATGGTCTATCTGTCACAACCGTGAAATGACGTCCATATAGGTAGCACAAAAACCAATGAACAGCGAAAACTACAGCGAGGCACTCCTGCTCCTTAACAGTGTAGTTACGCTCAAGGTTGCTGAGGGAACAACTTGCATATGCAATTACATGCTCGCCGGTTGCTGAACGTTGCACAAGTACGGTGCCAACACCAATCCCACTTGCATCAGTGTGGACTTCCGTCTGCGCGGGGGGGGGGTTGAAGTGCCGTAGTATGGGATGTGACGTAAGCAGAAACTTTAGCTGGCGGAAAGACGCGTCACAATCTGAGGTCCAGTCGAAAAGAACGTCCTTCTGTAGAAGGGACGTCAGAGGGTAGGCGACGTTGGCAAACCTTGGGATGATCGAAAGTAAGAACACAGCCCCAGAAAACTGCGGAGCTCCTTTTGAGTCTGAGGTCATTGGAATGCTGCAACTGCTGCAGTCTTCTGTGGATTTGGCCGAACTCCATTGCGGTTGACGAGATGTCAGAGTACCAGCGCTCGACGTTCGCCAAAACGGCACTTTTTAGAATTCAGGACAAGGCCAGCCTTCTGCAAGCAATCTAAAACAATAGCGAGTCGCGTGTTATGCTCAGTAAAAGTCCAGCCAAAAATAACATTGTCTACATAGCACATACAGATTTCCCAATTGAGGCCCCGATGTATTGTGTCCATAAATCTTTCATATGTGGCCGGCGCATTACATAGGCTCAAGGGCATCACACTGAATTCAAATAGCTGTCCGGCATAACAAATGCAGTTTTTTTCCTTGTCAGCAGGGTCCATCGGAATCTGCCAATACCCCGATCGCAAATCAACCGAAGAGAAATAAGACGCGGAGAAAAGGCAATCGATGGCATCGTCGATGATCGAGAGAGTATACACATCCTTTTTAGTGATGGAGTTGAGGCGACAGTAGTCCATGCAAAACCTCCATGTTCCATCTTTTTTCTTCACCAATATCACTGAATCAGCCGAAGAACTGGATGACTCCTGTATTACGCCCCTGTTCAACATGTCTTGGACTTGCTCGGTGATGATCTTACGCTCTGATGGCGACACACGGTACGGCTTTTGATGGATCGGATGGACAGATCAAGTGTCAGTCCTATGGCATGCGCGAGATTGAGAAAAATGTTGCGAGCCGTCGGACTGCGCGAAATCAGAAATGGAGACGTGCTGAGACAATAGGCTCGTCAAGATCTGGCGTTGCGAGGCATTCAAAGATGCGCTGATCATCAGAAGAAGCTTCTGGTCAGTGGGTGAGTAAGAAGCGGGGTTTTCGGGGAAAGGAGTAACAAGAGCTACATAGTTCGGTATAGCTACACTATATGAAGCTAGCTTCAAGCCCGTTGGAGAAACAACCGGTTCTGGTAAGCAATTTATAGTCCACAGTCCACTACGGCCCTCTTTCACACAAACCAAACAATGTGGCACTAAAACATTTTTCTTTACGCACTGTGAAAACAAAACAAAAGAATGTGTGAGACATGCATAAAATCAAAATGAGCGTTAAGGACAAAAGAAAATGAATATATGAAGAAGACGCGCCAGGCACAAAACTAGACTCATGCATGTGAGAAACTATTAGCTGACTGAGGCAGTGCTGCATAACTCCTAGCTGACCGCAAAATGTTCCTTGGCAAATCAAAAGATAAGCAAACAGAAAAACTGTTACTCATGAGTGGCGATGTACAGCCAAATCCTGGTCTCCTTAAAGAAGATCCCGGCAACAAATACGATGAGCTGCTCTCACTAATGAAATCACTGCATAAAAAGATGAACATCAAACATGATGAAATTATGTCGTCCCTGAGCAAAGTACGGCAAGCTCACACGTCTCTTGAACTGCAAATTGCAGATATGCATAAAAGTCTTTCTGTTGCAGAAAATTCTTTGCACACTTTTGAGGATGCGCTGATCATCAGAAGAAGCTTCTGGTCAGTGGGCGAGTAAGAAGCGGGGTTTTCGGGGAAAGGAGTAACAAGAGCTACATAGTTCGGTATAGCTACACTATATGAAGCTAGCTTCAAGCCTGCTGGAGAGACAACCGGTTCTGGTGAGCAATTTATAGTCCACAGTCCAGTACGGCCCTCTTTCACACAAACCAAACAATGTGGCACAAACACATTTTTCTTTACGCACTGTGAATGAAGAGGCATCATAGTAGCCTCAAACGAGTCGCTAATGGCATGGGAGCTGGACACCTGGACGCACACCGCAGAATGTGGCGGCACGACGACTTCATCATACACGCACAAAACATCATAATATGACAACCCTTCCAAAACTTCACCAGGAAGAAAACCACTAACACTTAGCGCTTCCGTCCGACAATCAACTGTAGTGCCGCACATACGCAGGAAGCCAATTCCCAAGACTACGTTGTGTGTAGATCGGGGCAGTACTGCAAACTCCACCGGAAATACTGTGCCTCCCAAAGAAACTTTAATGCATACCCCAACCGGATACAATAATTCTCCACTCACTCCATAAAAATTAGCAGTTTTGTCCCAAATAAACATGACTTTGTTCTTCAAAAGGTTCTTAAAGTCTAAACTCTTGACCGAAACATAGCACCAGTGTCTACCAATGCCATTGTAGACAAACTGTCAACAACTACATTAACCTTGTTCTGTAACATGTGTACAGACGGAGGAATACTAGGTAGCAGAGCACATTGTCCAGCGACCTCACCTACATCGGCTGTGCTGGCTAGTTTTCCTGCAAAGGTGGCGGAAATTGGCGCCGTGTTGACGGGGAACGGCGCACACGAAATGATGGAGGCGGCGTCACATTACGGTCAAACACTGGAGAATGGCTACGGAATCCTTCATTTTGCAAACGGGCCATTCTAGGGAGGATGTTCTGGCCGATAAGTGTCGATGTAGGGCTGGACGACGCGTCGGTTTGAAGCTGTCAGGGAATTTCTGAACGATGCGCACCGATTACAGTAGCGGGAAATGTGACCCCCGACACCACACCGGTAGCACACCGAAACAGGTCGATAAAAATGGTGTGTGACAGCCGGTTCCTGCATAGTAGGACGCGACAAATATACAGATGGTGGTTCCGCGACAATGTAGCGGTCCTGCAGTCAGTGTGATGTACAATTGGAATAAGAGCGAGGGTCTCGGCGCTGATGGTAAGGAAATTGCTGGTAACTCTAGTCGGGTCTTGGTCGCGGGGTGTGCAGGTCGTCGCGGCAGGTGAAGTCGGCGACATTCGCTAACATCGGTGGGCACGCACCTTCATAGGTTTGAGGACCATGTACGTCACCTGCGAAGCCATTAGGCCGGGCAAGCTGCTCATGTCGTGACATCTCATCGCGAACAATTTCATGGATGGCACACAGGAGGCTTTGAGATGGCGATTCTTCGATACTAGCCACTGTAGTGACATTTGGGAGTCATCCAAACTTCGGTGTAACTCGGCGAACCTTGAGGGCCTCGAATGTCTGGCAGTGTCGGATAACGTCTAAGACTGAACTCAAGTTGTCTTTGGCAATGAGGAAGTGGTAGACGTCTTCCACAGTGCCTTTGAGCAGACGGTCTACTTTATCTTCCTCACTCATCTTGCTGTTGACGGTCTTGCACAACTTGAGTATGGCCTCGATGTAGGTGGCGCAAGTTTCCCCTGCTGCCTGGGACCTCTGTGCAAGTGTCTGCTCAGCCCGCTTCTTCTTTGCACCTGGGTCACCGAAACATTCCTTGACTGCTTCGACAAAACTGTCCCAAGTGGCCAGGGAGTCCTCGTGGTTCTCATACCACATTAGCGCGGTTTCATCAGAAAGAAGACAACATTCGCTAGTTTAGCCATTGAATCCCAGTGGTTATAGCGGCTCAGTTCAGTTCAGTCGTGTCCGACTCTTCGTGACCCTAGGACCATATCACGCCACGCTTTCCGGTCTCTCACTATCTTCCTAACATCACATAACTTCATCTGCAGCGCCTCGAGGATGCCACCTAGCCATCGCGTTTGCTGCCTACCCCTTCTCCGGTGACCCTCAACTTTTCCCAACATCAAACCTTTCTCCAGCCACTCCTCCCTTCTCATCAGATGACCAAAGTAGCTGAGTTTTAACTTTAGAATTTGACCCTTCAATGAGCAGTCTGGGTTTATGGTCGACAATATTGACTGATTTGATCTTCTGGCAGTCCAAGGAACTCTCAAGAGTCTCCGCCAGCACCACAATTCAAACGCGTCAATTCTTCGGCGGTCAGCCTTTTTCACAGTCCAACTCTCGCATCCATACATCACAACTGGAAAGACCATAGCACGAGTTATACGGATCTCAGTTGGCAGTCTAATGTCTCTGCTCTTTACTAGGCGGTCAAGGCTAGCCATGGCTCTCTTTCCCAGAAGCAAACATCTCCTAATTTCATGGCTGCAGTCTCCTTCCGGGGTGATCTTGGAGCCCAAGAAGAGAAAATCTGTCACAGCTTCCACTTCTTGTCCCTTGATGCTCCAGGACTTGGTAGGGCAAGATGCCATGATCTTTGTCTTTTTAATGTTCAGTTTAAGCCCAAACTTCTCACTCTCTTCTTGTATGCGCATCAGAAGTCTCTTGAGTTCCACTTCACTTTCTGCCATTAAAGTGGTATCATCCGCATATCTAAGGTTGTTGATACGTTTTCCAACAATCTTCACTCCAGCTGAAGACTCGTCCAGACCAGCCTTCCTCATGATGCACTCAGCATATAGGTTAAATAGGCAGGGCGACAGTATGCAGCCTTCTCTCACTCCTTTGTCAATCGGAAACCAATCAGTAAGACCATGCCGAGTTTTGACTGTGGCCTCTTGCCCTTCATACAGGTTCCTGAGGAGACAGATAAGGTGAATTGGAACTCTCATCTCTTGGAGAGCTTGCCACAATCTGCTGTGATCTACGCAGTCAAACGCCTTCGCATAATCAATAAAGCAGAAGTAGATGGGTTTCTGGAACTCTTGCTTTTTCCATGATCCAGCGAAGGTTGGCAATCTGGTCTCTAGTTCCTCTGCCCTTGCGAAACCCAGCTTGCACGTCCGGAAGCTCCCGATCCACATACTGCAGCAGCCTACCTTGGAGGATTTTCAACATCACCTTACTAGCATGTGAAATAAGCGCGATCGTGCGGTAGTTGGAACAATCTTTGGCACTGCCTTTCTTTGGAATGAGGACGTAAATTGACCTCCTCAATCCTGTGGCCACTGCAGGGTTGTCCAAATTGCTGACATGATGTATACAGAACGTTAACAGCGTCATGGTTCAGGTCTTGAAGCAACTCAGCTGGAATGCCATCGATTCCACTAGTTTTGTTCTTAGCAAGGCTGGCTAAGGCCCATTCAACTTCACTCTTCAGGATGCCCGGCTCAAGATCAGTAATCAAAACCGTCTTATGTTGGGTTTGCACATCCGAGTCTTTCTTGTACAGTTCTTCTGTGTGTTCCTGCCGCCTCTTCTTTATCTCCGAGGCTTCAGTGAGGTCCCTGCCTCGTTCGTCCTTTATCACGCCCAGCTTAGCACAGAAGCTTCCTTTGATATCTTTGATTGTCTTATACAGAGCTCTTGTGTTCCTCAACTGGCTGTTGTCCTCAACCGCTTGGCACTGTATGTTCACGAAGGCATTCTTATCTCTCCTTGCTATTTTCTGAAAATCGGCACTGAGAACCTTGTATCTTTCTCTTTCCCCCATAACTTTTGCCATCCTCCTTTCCTCGGCTATTTGCAAAGCCTCTTCAGATAACCAGTTTGCTTTCTTGCACTTCTTTTGCTTTGGAACTACCTTAGTAGCAACTTCTTGTATTATATCACGAACATCAGTCCACATCTCTTCGGGCTCTCTGTCTTCTAGATCTAATTCTTGAAATCGATTCCTCACTTCCACAGCATATTCTGATGGAATTTGATCCAGATCATACCTGAAAGGCCCTCTAGTTTTCTGCGTTTTCGTCAATCAAAACTTAAATTTGGCCACAAGAAGCTGATGATCGGTGCCACAATTGGCCCCAGGCCTTTTTTTACTGCTTGTATAGCGCTTCTCCATCTCTGCCGGCAAAAATATAATCAATCTGATTCCTGTACAGACCGTCTGGTAAAGTCCATGTGTACAGGCGCCTCTTGTGCTGTTGAAAAGGAGTATTCGCTATGGCCAGGTTGTTTTCTTGACAAAACTCTACTAGCCTCTGCCCAGCTTCATTTGGCTCACCAAGAACGAACTTGCCTGTAATTCCGGATATTTCTTCACTCCCCACCTTAGCATTCCAGTCTCCTATGAAAAAAAGGACATCTAACGATGGAGTGCGGTCTAAAAGGCATTGCAGGTCAGCATAAAATCTCTCAACATCAGCTTCTTCAGCAGTAGTGGTTGGTACATAGACTTGGATAACTGTTATGTTGAAAGGGTGACCTTGGATCCGAAGTGAAATCATTCGGTCGTTTTTGGGGTTGTACCCTAGCACTGCTTTGCCCATTCTTCTGTTAACTATGAGAGCGACCCCATTCCTTCTCCTGGATTCGTGCCCACAATAAAAGACATAATGGTCGTCGGAACTAAATTCTCCCATTCCGGTCCACTTGAGCTCGCTGATACCCAAGATATCAATGTTCAATCTGTCTCTTTCTCGCTTGCCGATATCCAGTTTACCTTGCGTCATAGATCTTACATTCCATGTTGCTATGTGATATATCTCCTTGCAACATCGGACTTTCCGGTCGCTTCCCGACACATCCACAACTGAGCGTCCTTTTGGCTTTAGCCCAGCCACTTAACTTGTCCTGGAGCTACTAGGAATCGCCCTTTGTTCATCCCCAGTAACATGTGGGACGCCTTCCAACCTGGGGGGCTCATCCTCCGGCGCCCTATCATTAATGCTATTGTGATAGCGGCTCACACGTTCATAATGAGTGAGTTAGTCATTGACATCTTCTCCTGCTTGACTGGCAAAGGAACGAGCTTCACGAAACGATAGCTTCGCATTTGTAGTGGTCAGCAGTACATTGCCAGACGGGGGAAAATGCTCCCATGTTGATGTTCGGGACTGCTCGGTAGTCTGTTGCATTCTGATACGGGCGGGAGGCCAGCGAGGCGACGGCTCTTATGAAGCTCCAGCGGTTGAGGATGTGTCAAGAGGGTAGTCGTACCCTGCACCTGACCACCAATTTGTTACGACGGGGGTTTGAAGTTGGAGCTATGAACAACAGGTTGAGAGGGCAGGGAGCTCAGCAGGTCAACGGCTGCGCCAGACAAAAGAGTCGTTTCCGTCTTTCTTCTTGACTTGTGCTACTAGCTTCATCTTCTTCAGGACTGTTACAACATATTAATAACCTTTCTGGCTGTTTCTTTATCCATCAGGCTTTACGCTGATGACTGTGTTTTTTATCGTGTACTAACTACCCCCGTAACAACTTGCTCCTACAGTCTGATCTTGATGCAACCTCTAGTCGGTGTAACAATTGGACAATTGGCTTATGACCCTAAATGCTAGTAGATGTAAAAGTATGACAATCTCTCACAGTACTAACACGCCTCAAACCGTTGGATACACAATTAACAAAGTGTCCCTTTGAAATGTTACTTGCTACAAATATCTTGGAGCCTACACAAAAAATAACTTCTCATGAGGCATGTTCATGTAAAATATATTACTATTAATGCCAGGCACATGTTAAGTTACCTTCATATAAATTTTCTGAGACCCCAAAACATCTGAAACTAGTCTTGTACCAAACTTTAATTAGACCTAAACTAGAATATACGTCCATTATATGAGATCCAGATCTTTCTACCTTAATGACGATATTGAAGCAGTTCAAAATCGATCAGCAAGTTTTATCCTTTCTAATTATGCCCGTACCGCCAGTGTTTCGTTAATGAAGTCATAACCAGGTCTTCCAAATTTAAATGTTCGAAGAACGTTCTCCCGTTTGTGCCTATTCCATTAAATTTATTTCACTAACCCATTACTAAAATGCGAACTTTTTTCTGAACCTACTTACTCGTCAGCATGTGTCGCTCACACAAAGTTCATGCCCCATTCTGTCATACAAATAAGCTTTTTTATTGCTTCTTGAGAATTTAACTATGTGCACCATTCCATTGCCTGCATCGAAGATCTCAAGGCATTCAAAGATGCAATGAAACATTTCCTTTTTGTATACCCCGTCACTTTTTCTTTTCTTTGATGTGCTTTTATGTATTTCCTCCATGTTTGAAAGGCATGCATTATTTGTTCGTGTTTCGCAAAAGACTGATGTTGATCCCATGTACCCTACCATCTGTAATGCTCAAAGGCCTTGAGGGTAAATTGTGAGGTTCTTTAGATATATTTGCCACCTTCTTCTGGGGCTTATTCAGAAACAACAATCGAAATACATGACCAGACCGACCAATTTAAAGACGAATAATTTTATCTACACAGATGAACGGGACGAGAGTATGACGAGCAAG
Organism: Amblyomma maculatum; assembly: GCF_055883805.1. Lineage (NCBI taxonomy): Eukaryota > Metazoa > Arthropoda > Arachnida > Ixodida > Ixodidae > Amblyomma > Amblyomma maculatum. The sequence continues at coordinate 99,497,761 of NC_139352.1, forward strand.
TAAAACGAAGACTAAACACAAAATTGTCAAGAGTCACCAGTTCGTTGGGTAAGGGAAGCCGGTGCAGACGTTCCAGGTAGTCACAGTACGGGTAGTCACAAAGGCCTCAGTAAGCCCAGTGGAAGGCTAGGCTACCGGATGGCGCCCAGTGGAGGCATGAGGCCTCGTGTCGCCGTTCCACGGCCGATGAGACAGGTCTCCCCGACATGTATGGGTCCAGCACGGCGCTGAACGCTCGGGCAGTGAAGAGGTGCCGTAACAGCAGCGGTGATGACCTGAAGCTGTAGTACTCCCTGGTCCGATCACCTGGGACAGTAAGAGGACCAGGACAGGATGCGGCAGGCAGGCCCCAGGTCGGTATCCCCGGGTCTGGCCTGGCAGAACACGCACCGCTCCGAGCTCCGTGGACATCCGACCGGCTCTGCTGCTCACTTGTTCTCGTCTCCTCGCGCCTCGTGCTCCTTGAGCCACCCTCCACGTTCGCCTCTTCTTTCTTCTTTTTCTCCAAACATGGTTTTCTTCTTCTTAGTCTTTCCTCAGTTTCTCTCAGACAGGTTCTCACACAGGTTTTTCACATAAATAAATAAATAAATACATTAGTCTCAACATAAGCTACACAGCCACTGCAGACATATTCTGTAGATGCATTCGACATACGTGGCGCACATGAGACAAGTAATCTGTGCATTAACAAGCTGTATTAGGCTGGTACCCTCACCCTTTACTTGGTTATCCTCAGCTCCTTCCTGTGTGCATCAAGGTATGCAGCAATATTTGGGTGCCTGAGACAATGATCTTGTAGTCCGATATGCAGTGCTGCGGTATCCGATATCCTCCAACATGACGGAAATGTACGCTGACAGAGCAAGTTTTGCATAATGTCTTTTGGCATGTCAAAAAAGAACATGTCAATTGCTGTGTTTGCTTGCGACTTTGTTGATGCAGATGTGAGTTCATGTCTGCTAAAACTGTGGCACAGAGGTCGGATTGTAGGGATTCTTACCAGCATGCTTGTGAGAGTGGACTTGTAACCTAAATCGCGATTTAAAGCTCTTGCTGCAATGTGTGCACTGGTATGGCCTCTCGTTTGTGTGGGTGTCAAGGTGCCGCTCCAAAGTGATCTTCTGTGCAAAACACTTGCTGCATTCGCTGCACTGAAAGGGGCGCTCTCCCGTGTGCTTCCTCTGGTGGTTTTTGAAGTGGGAGCTGATATTTGTGGCGTAGCTGCACTCACGGCACTGGTAACGCTTGTTCAATGCTGGTGGTTGCTTCTTGCCTTCAGAAAGGAATAAAGAAGAGTCAAACTGGAGCTTACCCTCCTACAGGAAGCAATCACACCATGAGAATACTCTTCACAACACTTATGTAGGTGACTAGCATATGTGATCTATTTAGACCTTGAATGATTGCAGATATGAAATAAAGGATCACCCCCAAGAATCGTACACCTGCCTTTATTCCGCATAACCAAAGTGCTTTAATAAAAAGAACTATTGTTGACATCGGAAAGAACTTACAGGGGTAGAGACACCAAATTTCAAGGCTTTGCAAAGCTTGTCACATGCCTCCTTTGTGTGTGAAAACCATTGCAGTCAAGTATTAGACTCAAGGGAGGCATAGAAGATATCTTAATCCTGTTAACAGTTTTTGAAAATGCTCGCTCTCGCATTCTGGACCCATTGCCAGCGCATTGACTGTAAAGTAGGTTCACTGAAAAAACCATAATCAAGTATTTGTGACGTCACTGCAGAGTTTTCTGACGTTAACGACGATGCTGCTGGTCGGTTCCTTTTGGCTCTTTTATAGCACCCATACTTACACCAGCATGGCAGCGTTCTAAAGGCTAATTCACATTTGAAACTCACGGAGGTCAAGCGACAATTTTGGTCAAAAAGAAAATGTGGCAAATGATTGCACTCGTCGAAAATTGACAGTCACAGGCCATTTAAACCACTGCTCAATTTCTCAGCTATGCGACTGCTGGTCGCGGACCAGTAACCAATCAGCAGCTCAGATGAAGTGAACGCAAGTTAGCTTTACTCTATTTGGTGAACAGTCAGGATAGACAGAATATGGAAAGCGACCCGCAGGTTGCATTTGCAACTGTGAACATCAGCTGCACACTTAAGCTTTCCTTCAAGAGCAGAGGCAATAGCGAGTCACTGCCTCATTTTTAAACCTCATACCTCTGCACACCACCTAGCTTCAACCATCTAACTGCCTCATACCAAATGTACTCTGGCTTCAATTTGTTTTCTCTAATGTGGGTGCATGCAACCTCGTCACATTGCTACAAATCTATCCCTGCCTGAATGTCGGTAAAACATGCCGTGACTGCATAAAATTGTTGAAGACCAGGCGAAATTTCACTTTAAGTATTTCTTGCATGAAGAGCAATAGACCTTATGCAAAAGTGCTGCCATTTACTGGAGGAAAAAAACGAAATGAGTAAGCAGTGGCATGTTGGAAAATTGCAGTCACGAATTTCCTGGTGTGGCACATAGAAGCGGCTTTCTGGGTTTCACGATACTTTCATTTTTAAGTTTAAGAAGGAAATAATTACTAACAAGGGATTTGTGAATATTTCTGTGTTGTCCACTGTTTATAGTCAGACTCGCACTGTTTTTCTATCCATTTACCTCTGTTTGTTTTCTTTTTGAACTGATGATCATATCGCTGCAGTTATGGTAAGCTCCGTGCTGGCACTGCATGGACTATATAGACACCATATCACGATCACACACGATTACGAGTACATCTTGATGAAACTTGATTTCCAAATTTATTAATATAAACAGCGCGAACACGAAGACAAAGGACAAGATAAAAGAAAGCCACAGTACAAGCGCTGACTCACAACTATGCCTAAGCCCTTTAATCCTAGGCCCAGAAAAAACAAACATGAAGAAAACGAAACAGTCACGTGAAACAGCGCTTGTACTGTGGCTTTCTTTTATCTTGTCCTTTGTCTTCGTGTTCGCGCTGTTTATATTAATAATGAATAAGTACCAACTCGCCCAACAAAGTATCTTGATTTCCAGAGCTGTAAGGCTGACCAAAGACCTCGTGCCACTGAGCCAAATGATGCAGGCTCATCTCAGCCATAGCGGCCATTTTTCTGATGGAAGGAAAAAACTAAAACGCTCATGTTTGGAGATTTCACTGCACGTTAAAGATCCCCGGGTGCTCAAAATTATTCTGTAGCCTTCTACTACAGCGCGCTCACACCCTTGGTGTAGATTGGACAAGCTAGAAAATGGCCTGCTAATTTACACTGCTGCTCGCATTTCGGTGCCACGACAGCAGATGATCAGCTGAGTGATTGCCCAATTATGACTGTCGATGCTGCAATGAGGGTGCACACCATCGCATGGCCAATTCTGCTTGGAAGATTCGATCTTTGCAAAGTATTCAAAGGCCGAACAGCTGACCACGAGCAGTGAATGACGGATTTATGCGGACTACTGCATGCACCAGGCTAGCTGAAGGTCTGCTCCGGATCAGTTCGCTTGTGACACTTGGAAAACAAAAGAATGTGTGAGACATGCATAAAACCAAAATGAGCGTTAAGGACAAAAGAAAATGGATATATGAAGAAGATGTGCCAGGCACAAAACTAGTCTCATGCATGAGAGAAACTATTAGCTGACTGAGGCAGTGCTGCATAACTCCTAGCTGACCGCAAAATGTTCCTTGGCAAATCAAAAGATAAGCAAACAGGAAAACTGTTACTCATGAGTGGCGATGTACAGCCAAATCCTGGTCCCCTTAAGGAAGATCCCGGCAACAAATATGATGAGCTGCTATCACTAATGAAATCACTGTATAAAAAGATGGACATCAAACATGGTGAAATTATGTCGTCCCTGAACGAAGTACGGCAAGCTCACACGTCTCTTGAACTGCGAATTGCAGACATGCATAAAAGTCTTTCTGTTGCAGAAAATTCTTTGCACACTTTTGAGGAACATGCAGGTCAGAATGTCGCTCCTGAAATTGCCGCAATGACCGATAGCCTTGATGATTTCGAAGACTGCTCTTGGAGAGAAAACGTGACTTTCATAGACTTCTGGATGATTCCTTTGAAACTTGAGCAGGTTCCAAAAAGCCAATTTGCTCACTTTAGAACTCTGCAATAAATTTAAACCTTGGCTTGAGCGACGAGTGCGTAAGTCGCGCCCATAGGTTAGGTAAACTTGTTCCTGGAAAGTGTCGACCGATTATTGTGAAATTCATATAATCTAAGTTCAGGGACAGCTTTCTGGCTTTGAAAAAGAAATTCGAAGAGTGTAAATTGTTCATAAACGAAGACTTTTGCAAAGTGCCAAGGTCGTCCCATAAAAATTTGTACAACTTTGCAAAGGCTAGCGGAGATAAATTTTCCATACGCCATAATATAATTTTATGAACAGCAAATGCTATGTGTACTCTTCAGCCACAGATAGCGTTTGTGAAATGTCCTCGAGCAATGACCCCATTACTTCTCATATGAACTCTGATTCCAAATCAGCGTCAAATACGTCCTTATCCTATCAAAATGTGTACCCCCAAAAGTAGTCCTATGCAACCGCACTTTCTTATTCTCAAACTTTAGAAGTATTGTTAACCAGCGTGAGCGATTATCTGGCATCCTTGACTTATGCTCTGCTGACATTACTCTTTTCACTGAAACATGGCTGTCTGTTCAGACAGATAGTGCGGAATGTTTTACTGTGAAAAGAAGTATTGTATTTACCGCCGGGACAGTGAAGACAATGCGGGGGGGAGGTCAGTGTCCTTATTGCCGTAAACGCTAACTAATGTCTATCGCCACTGTAATTGACTCTCCATTAGAAAATGTTTGTGTTTGTGTCTTCCTAGGTTAGCAGAGTATGCTGTTCTGCTTGTGTTATCAGTCACCCAACGCCCCTTCATACTTTTGTGACCTGATGCATGATGTCTTAAATAACTTAGTGCTGCGTTTTCCACACTGTCCACTTTTCTTGCATGCCGATGTTAATCTTCTGGAAATTGATTGGTCACAGCCTACCCCAATAATTAAAGGCGCGTCTATCGAGAGTGTATTTTCTGTGAATCTATACGTCAACTTTGGTCTAACGAAAATTGTTACTTGACCTAATTTTAGCGACTGTCCCCGAACTTGTGCATTCGATAACCTTTTTTCCAGGCTTGAGTGACCACTGCCTTACCCACTTTGTGATAACAGTTAACCGTATACTATGTCCACCTCATGCATCTAAGACAGTCAGAGACAATGGCAAAGTCAATTATATAGTGCAATTACCAAGAGCTAGAAATATTTGTTGATGAATATGTGCCAGATTTCTTCGATCGTTCAACTGAAGAGAATTGGATTCTGTTCAAGAACAAAGTTATGGCATTCATCAACACGTGCCATTATATGCACTTTAGAGGAAAAAGCAATCTTCGTTGTTCACAACAGCGCTGAAGAGGCTGCTTAACAAGAAAAAAAGGCTGTTCCGGAAAGGCAAACAAACCAACCGGTCACAAAACTTGCTTGCATACCATGACATTGCTTCGAAGTATTGCAATGCCCTTAAAGAAGCAAAAACATAATTCTTTGCAAATACTCTTCCCTCTCTTTCAAGCAACCCGTCTGAATTCTGGCCAGTGATCAGTCCAGCCAAGTGCAACACCATATCGCTCGTTGACAACACCGGTCGAGTCATCCCCAATAACCAATACTGTAACATACTGAATGTTACTTTCACTGAGTCCTTCTCGGATGCCACTACTGCTTTAATACCCACAGTATGCCCTTGCTCATTCTTCCAGATGGACGCTATCGTCATAGATTCAGTTAGTGTTATGAAATTAATACAAGGTTTGAAAATTTCTTCCTGTTGTGATTTTAAGGTAATTCGAAATTTCTTAAAAACACAAGTATATTCATCAATCATATTGGCAAGCCTTTTTACGCAGTCTTTACAGTGCAGTGCACTATCACAGGAAAGGAAGGTGGGCAAGGTGGTACCACTTTTCTAGTCAGTTAATGCTCATTCCCCCCTTAACTAAGACCACTTGTGTTAACAAGTATCCCTTGTAAATTATTAGAGCTAATAATATATTCCAACTTCATATCCCTCATCAATGCAAATTCATTTTTTAGCCCTGCCCAATGTGGCTTTCGCAAACACTACTCATGTGAAACATAGCTATTAATTCTTACTATTAGCATAGTTTCTTCCCTTGATCATGTTTAGCAGCAGACTGACCCACCTTGAAAATTGATCCCAGCATCATACAATGGAGTGTTTCCTCCTTAACCGTTCTCAATTTGCAACAGCTAATAACTTTGTATCATCTACAACTCCTGTAAACTCTAGAGTTCCACAAGGCTCCTTTCCAGCCCCTTTACTATTCCTAATATATATTAATGACCTTTCTGACTGTTTCCTCGTCCATTAGGCCTTACGCCGATGATAGCGTTCTTTATCGTGTACTAACTAACCCTCATGACAACTTGTTTCAACAGTCTGATCTTGACGCAACATTTAGTTGGTGTAACAATTGGCTTATGACCTTAAGGGGGGACATGGGTCTTAAAACTAACTTTATTATTTACTGCCCAAATGTGATGAAACCTCACAGAAATGTTCAGTTTTTTCTGCTGATTTCAAATATGCAACAATTTCTCTTCTGGGGCAATTAGTTCTAAAGGTATTAGAGAATTATTGCTATTGTCTGCTCAAACAATACAGGAAAAAATGCTCACTAGAAATTAATTTTTAATACACAGGTAGATATTATAAAGTATAAGGAATGCAATGTTGGAAGCACATTTTTTATTTTCACTTGTAAAACTTTTATATCTTAACTTTAAATCCTTTCACAGTTGCCATGCTTGTGAGTGTGAAGTTCAGTGGGCTGCTAAATCTCTATTATTAGCTCAATTTTAAAACTGCTTCCAGCATTGCACTCCTTACACTTTATAGTATCTATCTGTATATTAAAAAATAATTTCTGATGAGCTAATGTTTTCCTATTGTTTAAGCAGACAATACAATAATTCTCTAATACCTTTGGAACTAATTGCCCTAGAGGAGAAATGTTTGCATATTTGAAATCAGTAGAAAAAACTGAACAATTCTGTGAGGTTTCATAAAGTTTGGGTAATAAATAACAATACCAATTTTAAGACCCATGTCCCCCCTTAAATGCTAGTAAATGTAAACGTATGACAATCTCTCGGAGTACTAACCTGCCTCTACCCTTCGGCTGCACAATTAACAATGTGTCCCTTTAAAATGTTGCTTGCTACAAATATCTTGTAGTCTACACAAGAAATAACTTCTCATGGCATGCTAATGTAAAATATATTACTAACAATGCCAGTCACACATTCGGTTACCTTCTTTTTTTTCAAACCCCGAAACATCTCAAACTAACCTTGTACCAAACTTTAATTCGACCTAAACTAGAATATGCCTCCGTTATATGGGGTCCAGCCCGTTCTATCTTAATTGACAATATTGAAGCAGTTCAAAATTGATCAGCACATTTTATTCTAATTATGCCCGTAGCGCCATCGTTTCGTTAATAATGTCACAACTAGCTCTTCCACATTTAAATGTTCGAAGAACGTTCTCCCGTTTGTGGCTATTGCATAAAATTTATTTCACTAACCCATTACTAAAGCGTGAAATTCTTTCTGAACCTATTTACTCGTCAGCATGCATAGCTCACACAAAGTTCATGCCGCATTCTGTCATACAAATATGCTTTTTTATTGTTTTTTGCCAAGAACTGCAAGAGAATTGACATACCTGCCCCTTTCTATCGCATACATCGAAGATCCCAAGGCATTCAAACATGCGATGAAACATCTCCTTTCTGTATAGCCCAGCTACTTTTTCTTTTCTTTGATGTGTTTTTATGTATTTCCTCCATGTTTGAAAGGCATGCATTTTTTGTTCGTGTTTCGCAAAAGACTGATGGTGATCCCATGTACCCACCCCTCTGTAATGCTGAAAGGCCTTGAGAGTAAATAAATAAATACATTATTCTCAACATAAGCTACACAGCCACTGCAGATATACTCTGTAAATGCATTCGACATACATGACGCACATGAGCCAAGTCAACTGTGCATTAACAAACTGTATTAAGCTGGCACCCTCACCGTTCACTTGGTTATTCGTAGCTGCTCCCTGTGTGCATCAAGGTATGCAGCAATATATGGGTGATATATAGTGCTGCAGTATCTAACATGGCAGAAATATACGCTGACAGTGCAAGAGGGCCCCAAATTTTGCATAAGGTCTATTGTCGTCAAAAAAGAATATGTAAATTGCTCTTTTTGCTTGTGACTTTGTTGATGCTGATTTGAGTTCATGTCTGCAAAAACTGTGGGATGGAGGTGGAATTGTAGCGACTCTTACCTGCGTACCAGAGATGGTGCACTAAACGATGTCGTGATTTAAAGCTCTTGCTGCAATGTGTGCACTGGTATGGCCTCTCGCTTGAGTGGGTGGCAAAGTGCCGCTCCAAAGTGCTCTTCCGTGCAAAACACTTGCTGCATTTGCTGCACTGAAAGGGGCGCTCTCCCGTGTGCTTCCTGCGGTGGATTGTCAAGTGGCCGGCGTTTTTTGTGGCGTAGCTGCACTCAGGGCACTGGTAACGCTTGTTCAATGCTGGTGGTTGCTTCTTGCCTTCAGAAAGGAATCAAGAAGAGTCAAACTGGAGCTTACTCTCCTACAGGCAGCAATCACACCATGAGAATACTCTTTACAACACTTATATAGGTGACTAGCATATGTGATCTATTTAGAGACCTTGAATGGCTGCAGATATGAAATAAAGGGTCATCCCCAAAAACCTTACACCTGCCTTTATTCAGCATAATCAACATGTTTTAATAACAAGAAATAAGTTGACATCACATAAAGCTTAAAGGGGTAGAGACACCAAATTTCAAGGTTGTGCAAAGCTTGTCACACGCTTCCTTTGTGTGTGAAAACCATCGCAGTCAAGTATTAGACTCAAGGGAGGCATAAAAGATATTTTAATCCTTTTTAAAGTTTTTGAAAATGCTCGCTCTTGCATTCTGGACCCATTGCTAGCACACTCACTGTAAATTAGGTTCACTGAAAAAACCATACTCAAGTATTTGTGACGTCACTGCACAGTTTTCTGACGTTAGTGACGATGCTGCTGCTCGGCCAATTTTGGCTCTTTTATTGCACCAATACTTATACCAGCATGACAGCGTTCTAAAGGCCCATTCACACTTCTAACTCACGGAAGTCGTGCGACCATTTTGGTCAAAAAGCGACTGTCGCAAATGATCGCACTGGTCGAAAAACGACCGTCACAGGCCATTCGATCATTCCTCGATTTTCCAGCTTTGCCACTGCTGGTCGTGGACCAGTAACCAATCAGCAGCTCAGATGAAGTGAAAGCAAGTTAGCCTTATTCTATTTGGTGCACAGTCAAGATAGACAAGATGTAGAGAGTGACCAGCAGGTTGCATTTGCAACTGTGAACATTAGTCGAGCTGCGCGACTCTGGTCGCATGTGACAGCCAGTAGCACGCCCTTTGCAATACGCAAGTGTGGATAGACATTTACAGTTCCAGGCTTCTTGTAGGCAAAATTATACTTGATGGCAATACTCATCCATTAAACATTGCGAAGGCTGCCGCTGACTGCACGTAGATGGTCAGTGGACAGCATTGTTGTTGGTCGCCGCAGCCAAGACCGAAGTTGCGGTGCATCACAGCAGTGAGGCAGTGTAGCACTCCTTAGCTTTGTACCAGAAAAAACAAATGTTATCAGGAGTGCCTACTATGCTCGTGCAACAGTAGCATATGCCTGCATAAGTGCAGAGCCTTCGGCAACAGCGCCTCCCGAGAATGCGCCATGCAACGAACTGCGCTGCTCTCTGCCTGCCCTATTTGTCATTCGGCGTAGTTGGTTTCACTGGATGGCACTATGGAACAGGACAATCACCCTACGTAGTAACAATGGTTCATCTGCAGTCACCACATTATTACTGGAAGCTCGTCTCAAAATAAAATAAGCTCGATAAGACGTGTATACAACTATCCATAATCCATAATCTCCACAAGTAGCACCGACGACTGGTCCAGGCCACTTGCAGCATTGCTCGGCGCAAAAGATTAAACCGGTGCTTTGTGGCGATTGTACGCGCATCCTGCGGTGCAAGCGTCAATTTCAGTTCATTGTTATCAAACGTATACTTGATGGCCATTTTCATTCTAAAATTTGTGATTTTGCTCTCAACAATCACCAGATTCGCACACACAAAAGTAACGCTCAGAAAGGCACACGAAAGCGGTCCCTCGATCGTGTACAATTCAAGCTATAAACTCACCGACATTTTTGCACTCTCGACCACAGTCAAATCCTCTTCCCCTTTATAATTTTTCTCAGCCGGTCGTATAGTGTAGGAATTTTGGCGAAATTGTTGCGAAGCGAGTGGCTCCCGACATCGGCACAGCTACGAGCAAAGAGATGTCGAGCGGGTATGAGACAGTGAGTTGGTGACAGCTGTTGGAAGGTGACAACATGTTTCCAAATTCCATGTAGTTGGTGCTAGCGCGGCGTGAGACGATCGCCAAAATGACGTGAAAATCATGTTTACAGATGCAGTTGACCAACTGTCTCCACAGTGTGACTCCATCATCACAGCATATGGCAGTGTCACACTGTAAACAGAGTAGATGACACGCCTACTCGTTGACATCACGAGGTATTAGTCCACATGACATTTGAATGTTATGTCTTCTGTTTATTGATGTCAAGTAAAACCCTGGCAACTATGAGCCGAAACTACTGCAAACTAAAAATACGATAATAAATTATGTAAAGCTATTTCACTCTTCTAGCACCATGCTCTATGCTTACAGAATGGCTACGCATTACAACATGAACTGGAGCGCTAGTTGGTCCAACGTCTTCAAGTGGTGCAGCGCAACGGCACGAAGCTTGAAGGCTACGCATTATTTACAACACAAAAGTACAGCACAAAAATTTGGTGTCTCTACCCCTTTAAAAAATTAAATGCTAAGCTTCACTTCACGAGTAGACACAAAAGCATATGCAGCCACTGCCTCGTTCTTCAAGTTTGTACCTCAGCTCCCCGCTTTGCTTCAACTATCTAGCTGCCTCATTCTCCCTTGCCTTTTCCACCTTCATGCTGTGTCTTACGAAGTCTCTTTAGTAGTTGAGCACCATCAACAAAAGACATCCTCAAAAGATTGGTTTGTTATTTGTGGGGTTTTACATCCCAAAGCAAGTCAGGCTATGAGAGACGCAGTAATGGAGGCCTCCGGAAATTTCGACCACCTAGGGTTCTTTCAACATGCACTGACATCGCAAAGCAAACGGCTACCTGTCTTTTCACCTCCATCGAAAAGCGGGCGTTGCAGCTGGGATTTGAACCTACATTATTGGGCACAATAGTCAAGTGCCCTAACCACTGCACCACCACAGGAGGTGGTGCAATGAAGCCCGCACACTATTACGCACATCTCGTATAACTCAGATGACATTGCCACACCAGTACTAGCCAAGGTTCCACCACACGTGTTCATAGTCTGCAACACATGAGGTTATTTTCTATGCATGCTGGTTTCATGCACTGATAACCAGTCACAACTCACTAAATAAATTAAGCACCCAAACTGACACCAGACATATAAACTATGAAAAAGCAATGAAAGGTTGAAGGAGGAGCCTCAGTCTGCAGTCTGAGGACTTGTCTTTGAGCAGGACAATCATGACTGCCAGGGGTTTCATTATGATTTCGCTTCTAAAAAAAAGCTAGGGACGGGGAGGGAAGAGGAGAAAGAAGTTGTGCAAGGAGTGAAAACATTCTTTCAGTATGTATTTCTGAACCTAGAAACGGTGATCCCGTGGCCCGAAAAAGAAAAAAAGCGGCAGCAGCAGAGAATGACAATGTCAGCAGTTGTGACAATGTGTGATGTACAGATGAATCCAAACTGAGTTCGCTACGAAGAAAAAATACAATAAAAATGTGAGCATGCAGCTATGCCGATACAGTAAAACCTCGTTAAGCCGTAGTTAGCCGGAACTCGGAAAAAGTACATACTAAACGGTACTACGGCTTAACAGGAGTAGCATAAAATTACCCACTGACCTGCCAAAAAACAAGTGAAAATGGGCAGTAGGCTAAAAAAAAAAATGCAGCCTTTATTTTGCACTGCAAAAGTCAGTAATCTTAGTCTGACGCCGCGGTGCTCTAGCAGCGATAACGGCAGCTTCAAACTCATTCAGGCCACAAGCCAGTTTTTCGGCCAGTTCCTTTTTTTCGGTGAACAGCCGCATGACGCTCACAGCGTGCGCAGCTTCTACCACTGTTGGGCCCGGGTCTTCCACACTTTGTGTCGTCGTTGTCGTCACTGTCAGTTGGAGCCACTTCCGCCACCACTGAGGCAACCATGGCTTCATCCGACATGTCTGGCGAAGTTTCCACTTCGTTGTCGACGTCCCTGAATTCAGAGAAGGTAATGCCTTCTGGAGAACCTTCCCTCTCAAGTACTTCGTTCAGCAGGTTCTCATATGTTTGGTCCGGGACGCAGGTGATGTCGCTTGCATCATCTGCGTGAACCGCGCACACTTCGCGAAAACCTGCATGCTTAAAACAGTTCTGCACAGTAGCAGACTTGACCTGCCGCTATGAGTTTTCCAGCAGGTGAATCGCACCCAGCAGGTCAATGGCGTACACCTTGCCACATTCCAGTGCAAGCAGCATCCTGCGCAGTAGGTTCTTCCTGTAGACCTGCTTGACAACTCTAATGATGCCCTGGTCCAAGGGCTGGGCAATCGCTGTGGTGTTTGAAAACACCAGCTTCAGTGCCTTGAGGCCATCCACCGCAACGTGCGCTGATGCGTTGTCAAGGATAACAACAGCATTTCTTCCTTTCGCCTCAAAACGGCGGTCAATGAAGCGCACATACTCTTCAAAAAGCTTCCCAGTCATCCGTGCCTTGGTGTTATCCCTATAAAGGACTCCTGATGGCAGTGGGGCGCCTTTAAAGCATTTTGGCTTGGCTGACTTGCCAATGACGAGAAGTGGCATACTGCTCGCTTCCAGACATATTGCATGCGAATGCAACTGAAATGAGGTTGACATGCGTTGCGCCGGTGCACGGTTCTCCCTTGAACGCAAGTGTTCTATTCGGCAGCAGCTTGAAGAAAAGCGCGGACTCATCAAGGCTAAATATGTCGTCGGGCACATCATCATCATCATCATCGGCCTGACTATACCCACTGAGAGCAAAGGCCTCTTCCATATTTCTCCAATTAACCCGGTTCTGTGCTAGCTGCATCCACTTGACCCCTGCGAACTTGACCTCATCCGCCCACCTAATTTTCTGCCGCCCCCTGCTACGCTTTCCTTCCCTTGAAATCCAGTTTGTTACCCTAAGTGACCATCGGCTACCCTCTCTTCACACTACATGTCCTGGCCATGCCCATTTCTTCTTGATTTCCACTAGAAAGTCAGTAACTTGAGTTATTTCTCTGACCCACTCTACCCGCTTACAATCTTTTAATGTTACCCCTACCATTTTTTGTTCCATAGCTATCTGGGTTGTCCTCAACTTAAGTAGAACTCTCTTGGTTAGCCTCCATGTTCCAGCCCCATAGGTGAGTACAGGTAAGATGCAACTGTTGTATACTTTCCTTTTGAGGGATACCGTTAAGCTGCTAGTCATAATCTGCGAGTGCTCGCCAAATGTGCTCCATCCCAGTCAGGCGCATAGTCTTCCAAAATTTGTCCAAGCTGGCCACTCCTCCAATCTTCTGCGCCTTCAGTGTCAGCCACGGCGCCTTCTCCAGCTACGGTCTTCATGCTTATTCCGTGCCTTGCTTTGAATCTGGCTAGCCAGCCATTGGTACACATGATGAAGTTGTCATGGTTGAGCTGCGAGGCAAAAACCAGGGCTAACTGGTAGGTTTTTCGACCGAGCTATTTTTAGCCATCGCACCAGCGCCTCCTCCACATCTGGAAATGTTGGTCCTCGTACTCGACATCTCTTCGCAGTCGCGGCAGCACTGACGAGTAGCTTTTCTCTGGCATTACAAATGCCACACACAGTAGTGGCATTTGTAATGCCAGCGGTGCCTACGCTGGCCAGCCTGCCCGCTTCTTTCATCCTTTCAGAAAGCGTGCGTGCTGCTGTGTGCTTTGCTCGCAGGACGGCTAAGCGCTCCCCATCCTCCAGCTCGAAGCCCCGCTCTGACGACGAAGCGCCTCCTTACATCTTTCTCGTGCATTGGACCTAACAGCTTGTAGCCACCCTTTCATTCCCTCCAATAAAAAAGAAAAAACATTAACACACATAGGGCGCGCAGGAGTGATGTAGGCCCTACGTCACTTTAGTGTCACGTGATTGCGCACTCAGGACCTGCAAAAATATCCTCCCGGAAAAGGGCCTGCTAGAAGGGAGAGAATGTTTTTGCAGGTCGTCGATGTGCAATCACATGACACATGGGTGACGTAGCCTACACGTCACGTACGCATATCTCGCGGAGTCTTTCCTTTTTTTTTCCTTGTAAGAGGAAGCGCTCGCGGCAGTTAATTTTTGGCTCCTCCTCCAACACAGTCTTCTCCCCTCCCCCAAGGCTCCAAGCAGTAAACAGAATTTTCCTCCCCCGGGGGAATGAGTGAGCGCAGATTTTGTGCGTTCGCAGTCTTTGCTTTCATTCTCTTTCTTCCGATGGTCTGGCGGGGTTAGAGCTGGTATTCGAAGCGACGCAGGGACTTCGAATCGCGAGTCTGCTTCTTCGCAGCGTGCTGCAGGGATTGTGAGCTTGCTTCCTCACTACAACGAAAACGTGCAAGAGTACTGACCTTATGCGGGGCCTCAAATATATTGAGTACTTGCGCGCCTACACACGTGCAGTTTTTCAGTGGCAAAAAGCAAATAACTTTACAACATCTTGCGGCGCGTAAACGTTGATGTTTGGAATTAAGCTGTGAAATTATACAAAATGTTACTTAGCTTACGGATACGTCACTACTTATATATATATATATATATATATATCATAATTGAGGCGTAACTTTTAAGGTGCAAAAGCGGCTGATTGAGTCAAGGAAACGACACAGCAAATCTTCAGCACTCCCTCCGCTGCCTCTCAAGCTAAACCAGCCCATACCTAACAGCTAGCGAAAACGAAGAAAGCAAGCAAGCGTGCATACTGCTTTACCGAGGGCAGCTCCAAGCCGTCACTCGTTTGAAACCACGCTGTCTACGGCGGCTAGCCTGTCCGCCCCTAAAGCCCCTCTATTGAGGGGCTTTACACGCCCCTCCTTTCAACCTCTCCCCACTAATAGCAAAAAAAAAGATACAGAAGAAAGCGTGCGGACGGCCAAGCGCTTTTCTCACTGCCCCAGTAGAATAATAAAAAAATATATATATATATGTCGACAGGACACACAGAAGTGACGTAGTAGCGCCACGTCACTTTTGTGTCACGTGACTGCGCGATCACGACCTGCAAAAATACCCCCCCGCTGAGGACGGAGTATGTGGATGACTCTGTGGTCCACATAATTGTATTTACAAAAAGCAGGCGTGTGCATTGGGTCAAGCGTGGCACCCCCCCCCCCTAATTTTAGGTGAAATTTATCTAAGTTACGTTGACAAAGTCATCAATAATAATGTTGCTCCCTTTGTAAAAAAAGTGTTCAGATACGTGGACGATTACTTTCTGTTTGTAGAAGCGCATGACCTTTCAAAGTGCATCGAAGACATTCTAAAAGTTTTTCAAGACTGAGAAAATGGCCTGAACTTCGCATTCGAAACCCCGTCTTGTGATATTCTTCCCTTTCTTGATTTAATATTGAATTTAGGGCAAAATAACGTCTGCTGGGCATTTGCACCAAAATAGAAGAAGCCTTTGCTCAATTTTAAATCTGGCCATTCGAAATTAGTTAAGTGTGGCATAGCTGTGTCATGCATAGGGTCATCAATTGTTAAACCCTGCGACCATGCCATCATGTATAGCTTCAATGATCAGATAGATAGACTGAGGTCAGCAGGCTTCCCCGATGACGTAATCTTGCTTGTTTGCAACAAGATCCTGAAAAAAGTAAAGGCCTCTAGAATACGACAGGATTCTGAGACACCCCGTAAAAAGAAAAATATTGCCGTCATACCGTTTGTGCATGGAATTTCGCATCGCCTACGGCAAGTTGGACATAGGTATGGAGTACAGGTCATTCTTTTCTGCACCGATAAAACTTGGCAGCATTTGCGCTAAGGTAGACCGAAAAATAAATAACAAAAAACGACCTGCAGGCCGTGAGGGATGCCAGGTAAAACATAATGTAGCATTTCTTCCGTGCACAGAAGGAGTGGTGTACAGAGTGCCTTTTACTTGCGGCAAAGATTACATTGGTCAATCAGGAAGGTGTCTTAACATAAGGCTAAAAACCTCTTTAGAAACCTCCCTAGAAAAAGCCCCGGCGTCGAACCTGGCACTACACCACAAGGAATGTAGCCAAAAGCCCCCTTTGCACCCTCCTTGCACTCCCCTGTTCAAAGAAACTACAGTGTTGTACAAACACAGAGAGAAATTAACAAGAAATAAAAGAGGCCCATCTCAATCACAAGGATTCTGACACATGCGTAAGCACCCCATCTGTTATCATTCATCCCCGAGAAATCTCATATCTTGACGAAACTGGTTAAAGTGAAATGTTGTTTTATCTGCAAACATGCGCACTTGGTTGTCCGAGCATTTTTGTATATATTCGTGTTCTTTCAATAAATTATACAGTTGATAGTCAGCGCTGTTTCCATCTACTCGCTTGTCCTATGTTTGTTGCGCTGTGTGTTTTTAAAAAATGATGCACCAACTAGCTCAACTCTCACTTCTAAAGCATAATTAGAGGATGTGCACGTCCAAAATGCGGACAGATGGAACCAGGTAAAACCATGGAAGAGTGGGTGAAACTTAAATGGCACCATGGGCGGTGCGGCGGCCGGCGGCGTTGGAGGGAAGGAAGGCGGCCGCGGCAAGGTCAATGCATGGCCACGGCGGCAGCTCCCTGCTCTCTCTTCTGCGCAACCTCTGTAGCTCGCAACTAGATACTCTTAAATTCCAACCCTGTTAATTTAGAAATATGGAGTAGTGTCGGCGCGGTCCCAGCCAACGCCCATGAAAGGCTATGATCTCGAACGGGCATTATAGGTTTAACACTTTTTTTTTTTGGAACTGCCATCCATCCTTCCACCCATCAGTCGTCAATGGAAGCATAGGGAAGCATGCGAGTCAGCCGTGATCATGACAGCAGCTTTTAGCCGCTTGCTGCTATCGCGTGTTCCAACGATTAAAGTGGCAATAGTCAGCGCCCGCCCCAGTCACTCATAGCATGATAAAACGAACATACTGAAAAGAAGGCTTGCACAACCGGACAAGCGCTGGCACTTTGCCAAGTATGCTTCCCCCCCTGATGGAGCTAAAGCCAAAAGGCAAACACACCGTTATCGCTGCCCACCACCTGGGCGCACTGCCAAGAAATGTGTTGTGACGGCGCAAAACGGATGGACGTGCTAACGACTGGCACCTTTTTTTCTTTTCTTTTTTTCAGATTCGTAGGTACAAATTGGGACTGGGTGGGTTCTTTACGCGACGTAGTTCGTTACGCGACTAAGTACGGTACATTTGCCATAATACAAATGGTTCTTGTAAGTTTTTTCGAGGCCATTCAATATTTCAAACATCGCATAATTCGAACATTTTTCCCGGTCCAGTGAAGTTTGAATTAACGAGCTTTTACTGTAGGGTTGCCAGAGTTATACCATAACTAATTTTGTTTCAGGAAGCTTCCAACTTTCAAACCCTGCTGTTTCATCTCGGGAACTATCGCACAGTCATCTTGGTCAGGCGCCATATTCCAAAGACGCACAATCGGCGATGGCGATACAACCGCACATGTTATGCGGCGATAGGCAGCGTTTGCAATGATGGTAGTGCTCTGCAGGCAATGGCCCTCGCAGATTTCTCCACGCCCCTCTGTTTTCACCCCATATGTGGAGTTTTCACACCATTCTCTTCTTAGTATTTAATTTTTTTTTTTTATCAGGCATTCAAGGTTTTGTAGAAACTTTCTCATCACCCCTATGTAAGAATAAACCGATATAACGATCAGATATTGTCAGTATATCGCATACGATGGTAACGCTATTGCCACCCGGTAGACACTGCCTACCGGGTGGCAATAACGTTACCATCGTATGCGATATACTGACAATAACTGATCGTTATATCTGGTTTATTCTTACATAGGGGTGATGAGAAAGCTGATAAATCCCAAGAATCTGATCGTTATAAGTAATATATCATTATATGTTATCTAGTATCGTTATAAGTGTACTGCACTGTATATGTTTCATGGACAGGCACCATTCACCTAGGACTTGTTTCACACAATGTTTGGCCGGTGCTTCGTGAATGGCTATCTTTGCAAAAGTAAGAACAAGGGCACATGCGACCGATGTGCCCCAAAGTTGAAGTTGACCAACTTGATGCGCCAGCTGGGAGGAGGATGCATGCCTCCGTCCGCCCTATTGTTAGGACTGGGTAGACTGGCGGATGGGTGCAGCGCCCCAAAAACGAGCGTATAGCGGCCTTTAAGTGTAGAAGAGTGAGGTGGCGGGTTAGTTGCCCAATTTTAATGTACTAAAATAAGCAAGAAATCACAAACAAGCATGGAAAAGCTCAAAAATATGAAATGTATTGTTTGCTGGCCTGCCTTCCTGGAAATGAGACGACATTGTCGAGCTGCGGCCTCTGTGCTGTCCTTGTACCAAGTGCGCGGTCCTGAGAGGTTGAATTAAAAGCCTTCCAAGGCAGGCCTTCCGGCAAGTAGCCTTCCAACTGCAGCAGAGGGACGTTAGGTGCAAACGTATGCATCTGATCTATCGCAAACTGCACCCAGTGATGACTGGTTGGATTCAGCAGTTGCTAACGTAACACTCTGCAGAGCAGGTCACATCCTTGGCAGGCATGTGTGCCCCAATTCAGAGGTAATGCCACGTCACAGTGCATAAGCTGACATATCTTGCAGGCATGAGGTTAATTAGACATGCCCGGGTGATCAATTATGTGTTCACACGAGAGAGATTAGAGCTAAACACGTGCATGCGCTCTCCTTTTGTCAATCCTCATGCCCAGCAGCAGAGCGTATGCTTGCGCTTGTCACGTTGTTGAGGAGCACAGGCTTGCCTGTTTTCACAATGTACAAACACTGCGCATATAGTTTCTTAGAGTCGCATCCCCAAAAGAAGTTAGCAATATAACTGCAGCTTTGTCACGAAATCTTGCAACTGCAATTCAGAATGTGCCCCACCGCAGTGATGCAGTGGTAAGGCGCCCGACTACAGTGCCAGAGTTCCCGGGTTCGATCCCGACCGCGGTGGCTGTGTTTTGATGTAGGCGAAACGAAGTGGCGTCCATGTGCTGTGCGATATCAGCGCACGTAAAAGATCCCCAGGCGGTCAAAATTACTCTGTAGCCTTCCACTACGGCTCCTCTTTCTCCTTCTACTTTCACTCCCACCTTCCTCCCTTCCCTTACAGCGTGGCACAGGTGTCCACAGCGCAAGTGGGACAGACACTGCGCCTTTCCCTTCCTGTGAACCAATTAAAAAAACAGAATGCTTTGTTCACTATAATTTTTGCTACCTTAAATTGCAATTTGCTATAGCTACACTATATCAATAGACTGCTACAAGAGCAACCACATAAAAACTTGTTTTAAAACTTCAGTACAGTACAAATGAATAGGCAACATAATTGATTACTATACTGGGGAAATGGAATGACATATGAGAGGCTGAGCACAGAAGGAACCACAAAAGAAAATGAAAAAAATGCGCGCTTGTAAGCACGCTGACTGCACTTTTCCACACTGTGGTCTACACTTTGGAACACAAGTTGGAAGAACTGTCTGGTACCTTTGTGTCTGGTACCTTTTTCCAATACAAGCTCATCAACAGTCTGTGCAGGCCTAGACACCTTCACTGGAATGCACTGGGTAGACTTGGACAGGTTGAGCAGCTCAACTGACCAGGCAGCGTCTCGAGCAATATACTGGGTCGATGCAACATCCTGGAGGATGCAGAAAAGCTCATTAGCAGTGCGTTAACAGTGCCAAGAGGTAGCGGTATCAAGTAGTAGGGGATGAAATAAATATCAACACTTTTTTAATAGACGTAACACACAAGCAAAACAAATGCCATCTCATACTACAATACGTGCACAGATGCATGGAAATGCTTTAGATTTTCCGTCAATACGGCACATCTATGACGCATGTCGTTTTGGGCAACAATATACGTTCTGCAATATGTTTCATCATGGAACTCCACAAGCTCAACAAATGCCATACAAATACATAAGTCACAAACATTCTAGATACCCCACTGAATCATACAGGAAAGGTGTGAGCATTGCACTCCCCAACGTCCCCATTTTGTCAACACGTGCCTTGTCAGCACCGTGACACCCTGCCACTAATGTGACGGACCCTCACACAGATAGACATGTGCAGTACAACTGCATCCAACATCTCCATTGTGCATTGGAAAGATCTGAAGTGCATGGGATGCTACCACTGCTCCACCTGTTGACACCTAACATCAGTACCGAGGGTCAGAAATACCAACCTACACGAAGATTAAAAGGGTCCCCTCTCTGCCTGGTTTGAAAGCTACAGGGTTCTACGGCACGTAACTGTGGCCATCATGCGCCAAAAAACAAAGTTAGATGTGTGTACATACCTACACAGTAGATGCCCTTTATACAGTAAAACATCATTATACGTAGTTGGCGGAGACGCGTGAAAAGTATGCACTATCCGGTAGTACACCTTAACCGACCAGTACAATTTCGCCATTATTCACACTCTGAAATAAGAGAAATTCAGGCACAGTAAATTATCCTTGAATGCATGTAAGTATATGAATCTTATTGGTGTGCTACCGACAAGAAATCCGTTATTTTTGGTTGCTACTGTGGTAGTCGTGCGGCGACAACAACAGTCTCAAAAAAAAGCGGCGAGACTGGGAGTAAGCAAGTTTCATGCACGCGCTATTACACTTTTCATAGTTCTATTTTCAGTAAAATGAGTAATGATCAACTTTTCCTTTACTGTCAGCACGCAATACTTCGGTCGAGCAGGCTTCGGCATAGTGCCGACCGTTCGTACACACACTAACAGAACAACTGCTTTGTGCTTCGCACAGCACCAGCTCGAAACAAAAGACGCCCCCACGAAGCATGCGCTACCTACCAGCAACACATCCACAATGTAACAGCACCTGCAGACCCGCAGTGAGAGGTTGGCACGAGCGAGCGGCACGACCGTGCGCGAGCAGTATGATGGTGATGGTTATTGAGATAGGGTTGGTGACAATACTACTCAGCGATGCATTTATATAAACGTAACCAATGCTTTCTGGGCTCCCTATTGACATTATCGCTGCATTTGTCAGAACATTGCCAAGATGGCCGCAATGTCATTGCCGGCAGTCCGCACGTGATAATGCTTTCCGGAAAGGCAGAAAGCATTTTCTGCTGCGGCACAGTCAGCAAAGCTGGGACGGCAGATACGCATTACGCAGTAGGCCCTTCCGTGAGCCACTATGTCTTAATCGGTCAGCCAATGCATGGGTTGAATGTGGCTAAGCTGGGGAATTCTTGCAACTATATTTTAACCGCAACTACTTGGTATGCGGGTATGTATTAATGCGGTTTTACTGTAGTAAAGTCACTCAGACCAGCACAACTCTTTATTATGTCAGGGCCTCTACCATACCATTTGTTGGGGATTAGATAGCCCTGTACATGCTGTCCAGTAACTAAATGGCTACTTACTAAACACGTTTTGTTGATTAATAAAGGAAACATTCTAAAATGTCCCCCATCCATTCCTTATTGTTTCTTTGTGCAATTGTTTTTCCAATTATAAGATTTTTTGTTTGCACCACGTGCAAGTACCTCTTTGCAAGTACCACGTGCAAGTACCAACATGAATGCAATGTGGCTACAACTACAACTGCATCTGATTCCATGCAAAAATCAAAGCCTGCATGAACATGGTTCATTATTAATATAACCAGCGCGAACACGAAAACAAGGGACAAGAAACACGAAAGCCACAGTACATGCGCTGACTCACAACTAAGCCTAAGCCGTGTTGTCTTCTGCGGTTTCTGTCATTTAAAAGGCAACAGGTGAGAAATGTAAAGAATAGTCAAGTACGTTGACACCATGCACACTGTGCCTCTGCTTCTTGCCACCGTCACCTCTTGCTTTGTGTTGCACAGAGCTGTGAATGTTCGGTCGTTTCTTCCCTTCCCTACTTTTCACTGCAGTTCTACTCTCTTTTACTTTCTGAGCGCACTGTGGCGCCTTCTGTAAAGGTGCGTGGCCAGCTCACTTTACGCCACATGCTTTCTCTCATGGCTGCAAGCCTTATGTAAAGTTGGCTTCTCCTGTTTGATGGTGAGCCTCGTGGTAAGCCATTAGAAAATAAAAGAAAACTCTTTTTGGTGCTTTATGTTTTTTAAGAAAAAGAGAAATTTTCCTTGCAATCCTGGGTAGTGCGCATGCGGCGATGTCATTTCGCGGAAATCATGTCAGATGCACTTTACAATAACTGTTTCTATCACAAATGTCTGCTATGTTGGGGGAAAAATGTATAGTCCTGTATGAAAGGTGAATTGAGACTTTACTATATCCGAACTTACAAATTGGGGTTCTATTGTACAGTTGCCGATTGATATTCCGGACCTGCCTGAAAATCCAGACCTTGCCATGGCACCGCCACGCACTACATAGAGTCAATGTATAACACCGAGCAAAATTTCGGACGTTTGTGAAATCCTTCTCGTTCCAATTTTCTGGACTTTTTCCTTCGATTCGCGACTCAAGAGCTATAGAAAATGCAAACGCCAGTGCCATTTTGCTTTTCTGGCCGATGCCATTCTGGTTTTCTGCAACCTCGAACTCATGTGTCATATCGTCCGATGATCATGCCATCGGAACCTCGCATACCAGGTATCACCACGATAGCAGGCACCGCTTGCTGCACCGTCCTGCCAGTACCAGCTCAGTGGTGCCATCATGCACAGTCATCAGTCGCCGTGGTCGCTATTCACGTGCTGCGCTGTGTACATCACCGCGTCAACTATAGCGTTCTAGAACTGAGAAGTGTGCCGTCTGCCGCTGCCAAGCTGGTCGTTTCAGCAATGACAGCTCTGCGCAATATGAAAGGGTGCTGTAAGAAGTGCAATAAGCGCTGAGCACACAGCTGGGTTAACCGCCTCCATCACCACTAGCTGTTCGGACCCTGAAGGAGCGGAAAAATAAATTCTGTCGCTTCAGCTCCCACACGTTTGACTAAATGTATTAAACCGATTATGCGCATTAACAAATGAACTAGTATCCTATAAAAGCGGCCGTCGTTGGGGAAATATGAGCGGCAAGACGCATACAGCCAATGTCAGATACTGATTGCCGATTAACTGACGAGCAATGGTAAGAGATTTTGTGGACATATTGTGTACTTTATTTCTTAAACGTTAATGGGAGATTCAATGACGAATGCCTATTGTGTTTTTATGGTCACAAATTTTTATTATCGGATCCGCCGGTTAACACAGGTTAGACTGAAATCGTCCATCGGTGCTCGCTCGCATTAAAACGCAATGGAAGGTGTTATTAGGCTAGCGTGCTTTGTTTGCCCCACATATAGTGAGGGTATGCAAAGATCGCTTGCAGCTAGAAATCATGCCAGGGGCTGTTGAAAGTGGGCGGACTCATATGAACAGGCAGTTGTATATGAAACGAAACAGATCAGCGATAGCTCATACAGATTCACGAAACCTCACAGCGCAGAGCGGAAGACTTCAAGAACTAGCTGGATGAACAATTCGTGACTTAAGAGAATATAAATAAATGGTTCAAGCATATATTAGTACCAACATATAAAACACTACGAAATTGTATAAAAATACCACGAAAACATGAATGAATAAAGCTGCTAAATTTGTTTGAAGACA
Organism: Amblyomma maculatum; assembly: GCF_055883805.1. NCBI lineage: Eukaryota > Metazoa > Arthropoda > Arachnida > Ixodida > Ixodidae > Amblyomma > Amblyomma maculatum. The sequence goes on from NC_139352.1 coordinate 99,521,848, forward strand.
CACAAGACACAGGCAGATTCATAAGATAGAGCCCTCAAACACAATTATTTGCACTTGCTCAGCCTCAGGTCTTTTATATATGCTCTGCTGCAGAGCTCTGCACTTGGTTTAGTGACTTCACATAAAACGAGAATCGCATGAGGACGTAGAAATTCACTATGAGAAGCATCATTTATGTCATCCATCCAAGCTTAGAAACCTCTGCGCTTTGCAAAAACATCCCAAATTTACACATGCTATTGCATTAATTTGCCCTGAACTGAAAAAAAAATTGTTTTTCAAAGATTCTTCCAGCGTGTTTCCGAGCTAAGCTCCACAGACAGATAAACAATACCTCGGTGGTCAGAGTTTGAGATTATTTTTTTTTGTGCGTGCAGCGCACAATTTGTTCGAAATGAGAAACGCAAAACAAATACTGCATTTTGATCTGTGCTTGAAGTTTCGCGCCACATATACTCCAATGTAAGCTATAAGACTGCTAGAACAGTGCATAGTGACATACTTATGATCACCTGGAAGAAGGGTATTCAAAGTAGGTTCGACGCCCTCGAGCCTTCATTCCCTCGCCAACCAAGCGGTCAAGCTCATCAACCTCATTAGAGGTCCCCTTAGGAGTCAAAGCTCATTATAGGTCCCAGTACAATGTCAAACTTTGGGACCTTTTACTGTAACCTTCTGTATAGTCAAATTATTTATTTATTTCTAAATAAACTTTGAAACCGGACATGAAAGAAGCTGGGTGGATTCCTCACTTGCACGACTAACGTGATTTCCCCACTGTGCGGAGACAGTTTATCTCGAGAAGGGAAGGGCTCAAATGCGGAAGACAGCAGAAAGCATGCAATGAGCAATAAAAAAAGAAAGAACCAAAAATAAGGCGTAAACTAACGTGATTTCCCCACTGTGCGGAGAGAGTGTATCTCGAGAAGGGAAGGGCTCAAATGCGGAACACAGCAGAAAGCGTGCAATGAGCAATAAAAAAAGAAAGAACGAAAAATAGGGCGTAAACTAACGTGATTTCCCCACTGTGCGGAGAGAGTGTATTTCGAGAAGGGAAGGGCTCAAATGCGGAAGACAGCAGAAAGCGTGCAATGAGCAATAAAAAAAAAACGAAAAATAGGGCGTAAAGTATGGAGGGGGGGAAGGGGGGGGGGGTTGAAAGCATAATGACACGGGCTAGAATTGTGCTATGGTATGGTCTTGCAGAGACGTGTTTTCCTGCTTGACCAATCCTCAATAACGCTTCATAATACAGCAGAGAACAACGCGATGCAATAGAATCAAAGCAGGGCATGAGCCGCAGATGCAGACAGCCCGAACGTTTTCTCTGCGGCTCCGCATGCTTCTGATGCGCTCCTGCGACTGACAGCACCACCTACGCTTTTCATCGCTCCGGCGACAACCTCGCTCCCATTGCAGTGTTCCAAAGACGGCACAATTCTCAATTCAAGAACACTATACGTCAACTACCGGACACTAATGCCAGGCATTATCAGGAGGACACTCAAGCACCTCTGTCGGTCACGTGTGCTTAGTCGCATGGTGTTATGCGTGTACAGCGGCAAAACCTACAGTGTCGACCTGTTGTCTGCACTCAGCATGCTTTCCGATGCATGGAAGGTGGTGACCGAGGAGACACTGTGGAATTGCTTCCACCATGGTGATTTCACGGTCAGAGATGAAGTGCCGTCGTCATCCGATGATAGCGCCAGTGAATCTCATCAGCCGTCTTCATGTGCTGACCTCATCGAGCACTTGCGCGCTGCAGGAGCCGTTCACATGGAAGTGAGGCAGGAACAATGTGCTAACGCTGACAGCGAGATCGCGCCCTGCACTTAAAGGAGCAAAGACACCAATTTTTGAAGAATCAGATGGAATATGGTTACTTCCCTGGTTATATAGAGATGCTCACCAAGTAATCCCAAACTCTCATTTTACCACAAACATAGTTTAATTTGATTTTAAATACTAGCCAGGCAAAGACTCCGTTTTTCATAACTCATCAACAGCGACATCTCTGGGACGAAAATGTGTAGATAGGTAAAACAACATGACGTCTTCAAACAACTGTGACCTGGAGTCAACAGAGCAAAGACCAGTGATGATACAGGTATCGATTGGGCACCCCAGGGAAAGCTCTCTGCTTCTGCTCACTTGACCCAATGGCTTTTCACACTGTCTTCATTGCTGCATGTTACAATTACTTCACTTAGTGTGGATTTCGCGGTCGCTGTGTTTTTCAAGCACAGTGCTTGGGTATACTTTGTGCGTGCGCACGGACACACAGATCAGACTCCGAAAAGGGGAAGCACAATTTATTTACTCCTTTCATTTAGGCCACACACGTGCAACTTGAACCTCGTGTACATTAAGACTGCCTGCTGTACTCGGGTCCCAACAGCATACCTGCAAAACTGCACAGCTTTCGGCAACGACGTCGCCCGCTGGTGTTCAGGGAGACGTGAACTGTGCTGCCGCTCCCAGCCTGCCCTAGACGTCAGGGGGCCTAGCTGGTTTCACATCGAAGCGGCAGCAGATGGCGCTTCGGAATGGGCTAACGCTGTAAGAAACGGACTTTCGGGCTGCTTTACTGGGAAGCCTATCGCACAAAAGATACATCCTTGATTCGCAAGACGCCTTAAGCAGTGGAGCTAGCTCATGCCAGGCGAGCCCCACCGGACAGCAGCAGCAAAGTGGATGTGGAAAAAAAGGTCGCTTGTATCGCTGCAATCACTCTACCAGCACCTCAGTATTGGTCAAACAATTCTCCCAATTTATTCGTTATTCACCGTCCTTTGTACGGAGTTGTTATGCACGCGAATAAAAAGTGATCCGCAAGCGTTTACCGATAGCGGCGGAAACAGCCACAGCTTTGCATGCCCAGATTACCTTGACAGCGCCAGATGGCGCCACATGCTTGGCCGGCACCACTGTGACCTGCCGAGTTGGTACCAATCAGCGCGTGAGCATGTGCAGGATGGGAGTCATGCTAGGCACGGTAGGTGACGTCTGATCAGACCATGCTTTTTTTTTTTTTACTGCTAAAACTATTTTTTTTTTTTTCGGATGCCAGCTTGGAGCTCACAGCGCTGGCCAACTGTGCTGAGAGAGTAGCATCTTCAAAATAATCAGTATAATTGTTCAACATGTCTAACCAGCGAATATTTCCTGCATGCCAGCTGCCAAGCTTTCGAGGCTGCTGTTGGTTCTTGCTTTTTCACTTGAGTCGCTGGCGAGCAGGTAGAAATCAAAGTGCTCGGCAGTGTCAATAACATCACAGTAAAACACTTTGTGGGGCATATTGGTGCATAGCTACTAATGAGCATTAATGAGCGTTTAAGAGAGCACAAACTATAGCTCAAGAACGGAACAGGCTCGAATCTGCCACTTCACTACAAGGAAAGCAGAAAAGAAGATAAAAGAAGTTGTGAAGCCAGACTTAAAAGACACAAAAATTGTCTGACTAAGGCACACAAAATCGCAGAGTGGCAGTGCCTGCATAAGCACTCCCTCAATCATGATATGCAAGAAAGAGAGTAAGTTTTTTTATATGTTTTAGATACCGTTGTTCCCGTATGTCCCTTCTGGTGCCTTATTTGTGATCGTGCGCACATCATTCTCATTTTCTTCCTTTTTCCTTCCCCCGCCCTCTAATGGCTATATAAGCAGCTGCTTTTCAGCTTCAATAAATTGTTGCAAGTAGTGAATGTCCTGCCGTTTCTTTGTCTTTGCGCTGGAAATATTAGTATCAATAACATCCACGCCTTAGGGCGAAACGTCGAAGAACTAATTATGCTATGCTAAATCTTTGCTCGACGACGACATTTTCTTGCACAAGCGATCGCACGCAGACAAAAAACGCTACCCGTATGCGTCATCAGTTTGTGTGTGTACGTGTCGCCAGTCTTGCCAGCAGGAGGCGCTCGTGTGGCGTGCGTTTGCATCTTTGACATCATCGCGCGCTTGTGCTCGGAGAGCTCGAAACCGAGACTGGTTCTGATAAATGTCCTGATAATTATTAATTAAGGCATGTTGGGGCTTTTTGGGTTGCAGCCCGGTTTGGACAATGATGGATCGTTTAAAGCAAAAATCCCAAAACAGAAAATGTACGTGTCTATACTCCTTAACTCACCGATGAAGAACTTCTTCCCCAAGTGCTTGAAAGTGGCTACTCAGGCTCAGACAGTGAGGAGCCAGAGGCTGTGCTGCCAGCTAGCAGTGAACTAACTCGAGCTCTGATGGTGTTTTCAGCTGTGTACAGCGAGAATGTCACCCTTGTCGACATGCAAGCCGACTTACTTGTGCAGGGCCCCGCTGAGGCATATTGGCCACGCTTTCAAACCGCTCGCTAAATAAAGCAACTTTATTTGCATGAGTTCGTTTTTTCAGACCGCCTGATTTTCCGGACGCTATCTCGACCTTTTGAAACTCCGAAGAAATGGTCGGCGACTGTAGCTGATATAAAAAATTGGCTTTCTTGACAAATGTAGAAACATGAAAAATCGACAAATGCCTGTTTGCATAAAAGCTGTGGATAAAATGCAATGATTTAACTGTAAAATAAAGGAAAAACATTTTTTTTTTAGGTCTTCAAATTTTGTGCATGTGATTAAAATGTGATTTACTGTGAGCTCATCAGCAGAAAATTCACATACAGGTTTGCCTTTCTTTCTTAGACATATAAGTTTGTCTTTCTTTATACGCAGGTAGAAAATTACTTTGATGAAGCGCTTCTGATGCTGACATGATACCCGTTCTCCTAATACGGGTTTACCAGAATGCAGCTTCTTGTTTCCTTCATTTTGTCAAGCAGCCTGCCCCTTAGCTATTAATTTGCAGCGCATTACCTTCTTGCAATTCCTGCGTGGCGTGTTGATTTATTCTGTTAATATAATCTTTACGCTTCCCGCACATACATCTGCTCTTTTACATCCTCAATTTCCCAGCATGACCGGAGACCCAGCAGAATTTTTAGATTGCTTTTGTGTGTCATTACCTCTACTATGTTGAGTGGTATGTTTCCCATCAGTGGTTCAATAGCATTTCTACACTTCAATACAGTGAGTGTGCTTAAGGAGTCTGTGTAAATTTTGTTATTTTTGATGTTTTTATCTATTATTTTCTTGACAGCAGCACAAACAGCACAGCACTCAGAAGTAAAAACTGATGCACACTGAGACAGTTGTGCAGTTTTCTCTGTTTTGTCTAAGAGTTCTGCACTTCCAACATAGTCTTTAGCTTTTGAGCCATCTGTAAAATACAGTATAGTTCTACTTTTTTTTTTCAGCACCTGTATTCTGGTATGAAGTGCTCATGTGGTGTCTGCGTTTTCTGAAATTATGTTAGTGCGAGGTCAAAAACATCGGGGAGGGTGTACACCAGTGGCAGTGGTTCATGTCTTGGGGCAATACATGGAACTTCCCTCATTACGTCTGGAATTTTTCTTCAAAACACAAGATCAGTGGCTCTATCGCCCAGCGCTTGTTGCTGAAGATTATTGTGGAAAGACATTTCACAAATAAGAACTGGATGACAACCATAAACCAAGATCATGGACTGAATCCAGTTGCTTCCAGCTGCATGATCAAACAGAATCATATACTATGCACCCATTGTCTAACTCAGAACAAATCAGGAAATTACAGATATGTAACAGGCACGCCCTATCAGATTCCCAGCATTATTGTGACAGCCGTTCCAGGACACTGAAGAATGAAGGTCTGGGAATTTCCTTTTTTTTTTTATGTTTCTTATACGTAATAAAGAACCAAGTTTTTTTTAATTAAAAGCATCACCTAAAATTTGTTCTTTGACTGGTAATGCAGTTTGGTGAAGATACAGAGTGAGATCGACCTGTAAGCCTGGTCTAAGCAAATGCCACTTGCCCCTATCTCTCACAGGTGCAGGAAGTGCATGCCATTTGCAGGTAACCTAGGCAAACTGAGTACATCATGGAATGTCGGATGACTTTTGCTATGGAATTCATTTTCACTACAAAAAGAGTCATGTTCATGATGCACCCCCGGAGTAAACCGTTCTCTCAACTAAAAGGATTGAAAAAAGTTGCACCCAGACAGACTCTGAATGTGTCGTTATCCAGAAAGTTGCTCAAACAGCTCAGCAGCCTGCCACGGATGCCTAATTCTGCTGGGTCACGCAGGATACTGATACCTCCACGTGGTATCAAAGGCCGAAGGAGACCCCAATACAGTGTTGGTTGTGGATGAAAGCTTCCCAAATAGTGTTCTCAAGGTGGACAAGGTGATCGACACTTGTACAAGATTTTTAAGAATCCGCACTAATGTATGATTAAAGCCGCCGAAGGCAAGTCTGATGTTTACACTTTCAAATGATTTTGCTAAGCAACTAGTCTGTGCTACTGGCCTACAACTGAAGGGTCAAGTTAACTGATGGTTTGCACGGTTAAAGAAAAGATTTGACAACTGCTTCTTTCGATACCTAAGATATCTTTCCGATTATCCACATTTATTACAGAATTTCAACAGTGCTTCCAGAGCAGCTTCAGAGAGATGGGCAAGCATCGTGTAGAGTAGAATATCTGGGCATGGTGGCATTTTGTACCAGACGACTATACACTCAATTTCGTTCCTGTATGCAATAAGCTGATGGTATTCCTCATGCAGGCCTGTTCCAAATATGTTTTTATTTTTCTACCGTAGATAAGTGCTTTTGGAATGTCTGCGTTAAGTGAATGAGTATCACACAATAAACGAATGTTCGCCCAAAATGTTGGTCTGCACTTCTAATGTAGTTCATGTACTGGATGAAGTCAGGACTGCAAGTGTGAATGGATTATGGTGGCTAGCGAAATTATGAACCGGTTCCCAGATTTTATTTGATGTTACTGAACAATTCGAAGATACATATTTTGGCCATGCACTTTTCTCTGCATTTCACGCAATATATAGCGCTCTGGCTCTATCCTTTTTGAAGATAAGCAGATTCTCTGCAGTTAGGTATCTGTTGAAGATTCCCCGGACTTTGCTTTGCGGATTTCCGGCCAATTTACATTCTTTTGTCCACTGTAGTTCTTGTTTCTATTTTCCTACCTGTTCTGACAGGTGCAGGATGCCTGCTATTGCCGCGAATATTACATATATTGTAAACCTTTCGTTTAATTTTCCTCTTCAGAATAATCTTCTTCTAAAGTGGCATTTGCAATAGAAGTTGACCAATCTGCGAGGTGAATTTTCCAGAGCCGTTGCCTCACAGGAATCATGGATGCTGAGAATGATAAAGGTTGGCGTTCGTCCTTTCACAAGTAGTCTACGTTTTCTTAGTGCTTAAGAGGGAGAATCATTTACATGTGAGCTTTTACCATTGTTATTTGGAATGGAGTTGGAAGGGGGGGAGGGGCTAGAGCATTGTCAAGCTGTACTAGGGCAGCTTTTTCTCCATCCTTTCTTTTCACCTGTTGTCTCAAATAATATTTTTTGATAGATTGATTTGACTGAACTTTAAAACTAATATGTGGCAGTGTGTGAGCAGTGAAGGTTAAGATCAGGGGTCACTGAGGCCATCTTATGAGCATTTCCTTTTCGGTGAGGTGCAAGAAGTCAGTCACGTATTATGCTGTGAATAGTGTTTAAGCATCTATGCGCGGTAACGGCAACAGAGGCACCACTAGTTTGAACATTTCTGTTTTCAGCGCTCTTCCTGGCCACTTAGTAAAAATAAAGGAGATCTCCACTGCCTATTTCGTTCTCTTTGCACTCTGACCCAAAGGCATCAATTAAGCATTTAAATACTAGGAATGAAGACAAAATCTGGGTTGGTCTTTTTTTCCATTTCAGCATGTATCATGTGGTATTGGATAGAGCTTTTATTTGTTTCTTTGGAGAAATTGAGTCATTCTTTCAGTCTGCCTCCATTGGTTGGGGTGATTGGTTTTGGTGAGGTGAGAAGCCATAAAAAGAGGAGAGGTAATAAGAAGAATAGATAAGTAAAAAACAAAGGAGAGCACAAGAAAAGTCCACTGCCCCCCCCGCCGAAGCTACGGTTTACAGGAGGCGGCCCCCAAAGTGATGTGTTGGCTCCATCTAAAAGCCCAAAGACATGGCACTGGCTCAACCACCACGACCCCCTTTTTCCCCAGACACAGAATGCCACGCACGGCTAAGCTTGGGTGCTCGGCTGTCACTGAGCACACCAAAGATCTGCTTCAACAGATGTCGTTACATTTTGCCCAGCCAAAACACAAAGCAAAGATAGACTGTAATCAGAGCTCACATGGTGTCAAGCGCTGCTGCTCCCAGCTTTGCATACATAAAACTCCTGCCAATGTAAGCACTGTCCGATCTTTACTCCAGGAACAGCAACTGCCTCTTCCATTTTATTAAGTGAAACAATGGGACGGGAGTAGAAGAGACATCTCTCCTGTCTGACAGCGAGGCTCCACTGCTTTCGTTTATCCAAAACAATCAGCCTCACTTGCACCCCCTTTGTCTCTTTTAGCACTTTGATGTAGTGGCTAAACTTGGTTAAGGAATGTCACTCTATACACCACTGCTTAATACTATACACTTCACTTAATAGTTATGAAGCACTGAGAAACTACTCCACCATATTAGTACACAGATTTCCTCTCCAATATCCATCCCTATCTTCATCCCCATTTCAGTCCTGGGACATTGACACCTTCAGCTACACGATGGAAAGTGCAAAAACGGGACCCCATGTTGACAAGATGCGATGCTTTTAATGATTGGTGGCACAGACTGCGAGCTCCACCGAACTCGTCAATGTCTGCACAATGATCCGTAGAGAGCTTGCTATTTGGTATGTAAAAATGCACCCTCTCTAAAGCTTGAAAGACATTTAATTTTGCCTGACACAATAAAATCCCTTCTAAGAGTGCCACACTGAAAGGAAAATTTGTGGTCATTCTGTACACAAATGTGCACATAGTGTCTCTTTGGGCACTTGACTGTATCCTTCGGTTCAGCAGTAAAGGGCCCCAGCCACTGCTGCATGTTATTTTTGTTAGGTGACATAACCTTATGACTCTCTATGGTTATGGTGATGTTCATTCAGCAGTAAAGAAGCCACTATTGCTCAGTTGTTCAGAACTGAACATTTTTTTCTTCCCTGCCACTTGATTCAAGCCTGTAATTTCAAGGCCAAAAAGGACTCTGTGGTCACTGTTAAGAAGTGAGTTAGAGTGAAATCTAAAATGGCGAGAATTGGACCTAGTTGGTTATTCATTGCGGTTTACCATGCTAACTCCTAGAACATAGCTTACACGACAACACAGAGCGAAATCTAGTTTTTGAAACTGGTTATGATAAGACAATACTCTCTTAGTGAAAACAACCGGGCTACAATACCTGCATTTCATTTCTTGACCTCTAGTAAGCCTGCACAAGCAGTGTATCCTGCCAATATCAGTCACAGTTGCTCTCACTGCCAATGTAACATGGTGCTCCCCTGATACAAGCCAACTTTATACAAGCCAACCAGGTTTAGTACAAACCTGCGACATGACGGCTACTGCAGTGCTGGCAGAAGAGCTGGCCATGCTGCCTTTATGAAGGAAATGGTCCAAACATTTTACGGAGGGGCCAGGTGTGAAGCACTTGAAGTCAAAGTTATATGACCAGAGACAGCTTTCCTTGCCATCATGTGTCATCCAGTCACCGCCATCATCACCACTGGGGCGATCATCGAGGCCAAGCACAGGACCAGGTTTTGGGCAGCCACGCAACCTCAGGGTGTGTCCCAGTGCACAGCACCTGGACACCGGGAGCAGTGTCTGCAAATGCAGTGAAGCAGGCGGCCACAGGAGGATGTGTGGGCAATTCTCGGAGGAGACTGCACAGTATTGGTCTGACCTACAACACAAGGACAATTTGTCCTGAAAGGTCTCCCAGCACCTGCCAGAGAGGGTGCTGATGCTACGCCTCCTCCTCCTTCAGTGAAAGAAGGCTGCTCAAGAAAGCATTCCCCCAAGTCCCCTTTCCTTGAGAAATGCGAGAAAAGGGTGAAAAGCAGACAAAGTAGAGCAAGCAATAAAGATTAGTCTACCGAGATGAATGTGACCAGCATGCAACAAATTCTACACATTAGGCATTGAAGGTGTCAATGAAAATGCTAATTAGTTACTTTGTGGAGTACCGTGCAGAAGACAAACAAAGAAGTTCGCAAATGCAAAGACAGAAAATAAATTACAATTCAGCACAACCCCATACCGTTACTTGTACATGGGAAGAATGCAAAGGCTTTAACAAGAAAAAAGACTGTTGAATGGATGATTGAGTTACTGCTATGTACACTAAGAGAGATCTCAGAAAAAGTACATCACTCATTCGAAGTTGTAAAAAGGTGGATAAGTGCGCAACAGGAGACCTTCCAAGCGAAGGAAAAAGATAAAAATTGACAGATAAATAATAAGATGTGCATGAATCAAAAGGAATCTTTTCAAAGTGGTTCAAAAACATCTTTCAAGAAGCCCCTTGTTGTTTTAAAAGCATTGAAGCAATTCTTCATTCCGGCAACTTCCCTACAAATGAGCAAAAATATTTCAATTAGAGAATGTTTTTGAAGGGTTTAACCCTTACTGTCAAGCATTTGGGGACGCGGTGGGCAAGTACACCGGCAATTTTGCAGCAATGGTAATCCAACCAGAACAATCACCACCAAGCCTGCATGGTTCTGTCGGGCCAAAGACCGTCGATAAATAGAAGCACAGTCATGAGCAATATGAGCTGTAACAAAGTTTGAGCATTCATTTATTGATTAGTATATAATATTGTTTGACAAAAACAGATTATTTAGTTTTTTAAAGAGGTTTCCTGTGGATGCATAATATCCGTAGCTCGCCATCATATTTAATAGAGAAATACCGATAATATTCGCAATTTTGTCCCTTACCTCAAGGAGTGTAAGGGACAAGTTTTTTCAAGCAGCAAAGAAAAACCGGTTGAACACAACAATGCTTGGATTTCAAGAAAACGAGCCAGTTTTTGTAAATGACCAGATCTGCCATTTAAAAAAAAAAAAAAAAAAAAATCTTGCTAGACAAGACCATTGAACTGAAACTAAGGTCAATGCTGAAACTGCAAAAGTGCTGGAAGCTTACCTGGGTCTCCAATGGAAAAATCATGGACAGGAAAGCAGACAATTCGAGGGTCATACATCTTACATGTGAACATGATCTTTCAAGCATTGTGTAATAGCTGATTCTTGGCTACATACACTTCAAGGCAGAGACATAGCTTACACGGAAAATGACAAATGCATCTTGAAGCTATTTCACAGCAATATACGTAGCATAAAAAAAAAAAAAAAGAACGAACTTGCTTCTTGCCTATCTTTCCCAGTGCCAAACAGGTTACGATATCATTGTAATATTCGAAAAGTGGCTTAGAAAGGGTGAAGAAGTTGTAATTCTTGATTCAAATACACGTGACACTTACCTTCACGTGGTGAACCGGACCTTCTTTATTGGAATGCTCCGTCGCTTCTGCGCATGCGCCAGCTGAAAGAAGTGAGGAGGAATAATTTGCCGGATGTGACGTAAAACTTGTTTAATGATTTGTTTGTAAAATGTCTGCCGCTTCTCGTCGCCGTTTCTAGCGATAGGAGAGAATTCCCCCCCTGCGGCCGTATTACGCACCGCTCTCAAAATCGCTCTCAAGTTTGAGAGCGTGACGTCAAAATGACGAGTCTCAGACATGTGAAGTGTGACGACATCACGGCTTTAGCCAATTACAAGCAGGCTAGGGTGCTTAATAGCAAAGCCCCACCCCGGAAACTTTATTTGCACGATAAAGGGGCCGTGTGCAAACATTTTTCCTGAAAACGCAGCGAATAAAAGTATAAATGTTCTATTTACCTAAGAAACATTGTTCGAAGCTATAATACGGCAACTAAAAATAGAAGCATTTTCAGTATTGCAATTAAATGTGCGCCTAGGTAACGATTTTCGCCGCGAGGGTCAGCTGACGACAGCGAGGCGTGAACATGGCGGCCTGCAAAGAAACAGCTGATTTTCCCGTCTAGTTGCTGCTTTTTACGCGTAGGTTAAAATCGAGGTCCTCTGCGGATGTTGTTAGTTGCCGGAAAAATCTGACTGAAAGCAGTAAAGGCTACGAACCTGCAGTGAACAGCTTGGTGAAAGTGTCTGTCACGAAAATAGCTTGCTGAAGAGTGTTTTTCAGATGACAAGAGCGACGAGCGGTAGCCATGTGATCTAGTGTTGTTTCTTTGGAAAATACAAGAGGAAAATGAAGGCTACACTATTACTTCTGCCGATAGATGGAAGCTGACAGTATCAGTAAAGTAGGTGTCAGCCGCTATGCAAGAGCTCGCGACTGCAGTGCGGGAAACGAGATCCGACGCACGACCCTTCACCACTGACTTGTCGTGCAAGCCACAGTGACTCGCTGCTGTGCTTCGCAACCAGTTGACTTCAGGCACATTGGGCTCGGTTCTTCATATTGCGATTGATGCTACTGCTGCTCCATTCCGTTCATGTTCAGTAGCTGATGTTCTGTGTGAGGTACAGAAACCGACGTTTACGCTCCGTTTTGGTTTGTTCAAGAGAAAGAAAGCATTTTTTTTTTTTTTTTTTTTTTTTTTAATTGTCACCGAGGCGAGAACGAGTTAGTTCTACAAGACCTCAGTTTAGAGGCGATAAAGGTAGGCCTGAGCAGGGATGTCTAGTATGTTGAATTTCGCGCAGCGGTAAGAGTGATGGTGTTGGTCGCACATTGTTGCAAGGCCTCTCTGACGGTGTCATAGTTTCTGTTCGTGCCAGACGGTGTCCACTCTGTCGGCAGGAAAAGAAAGCGTATCATGCATGTGATGCCGCCAGCGAGCTCGAAATCGGCTCAATTTCTGCGATCGCACTATGACAACTAGCTTTCAAGTGCCTTTATATCCATCAAAGAGTCTTTAGTGTTTCAAAATATGTTCATTTTACACACATTACGCATTCTCTTTCAATATTGTGTGAATTATGTACAAGCCTTTTCTATTAAAATATCAGTTTGAACAGAAGATGATTTTTTTTTTTTGGTTATTTGTTGAAAAGACTTAGAAAATAAATGCCAATGACAAAAGTAGCTGTGCAAAATGTGTATATCACACATTTATGGCGTAGTCATTTATTGGATGCTTATAGTTTAGCTTCCTCTACTGTCTTCAAGCTGTTTAGCATTCTTCTTGACAGTGTTGCATGTTTTATTAGTGTAAAATAACCTTTATTCACACATAGCCCCAGCAATGCATTTGTTATGATTGCAGTTATTTTATTGTCACTAAGATTTTTGTCATTCAGCAGTCATTCTGGGCACTGAAGCCAAGTAAAATGCACTATTCTCCTAGCAGCTGCTACAGCAGAGCAGCAGCTACAGCTTTGTTATATCTGATATATAAGCATTTTGTATACTGCACCATGCATACAGTACCTATTTGTATAGGTAGCTTCAATATTCAATGGAATGGCTTCTTTGGGCCTAGTAATTTATTCTCGAATGTACATGTCAATGTTGTATGGTCAATGTGTATCAAGGTACATGTGCTTCTCTATATGCTGCCTCTTTTGCAGTGAAAACACTCAAGTGAAATGCTGCTGCCAAGAAATAAGTGTTTCTACTGAATATAAGTGGCAGTAAAAAAAAAGATCTTTGTTGGTAGTATTTTCTGATTACAATCAGCATCATGTACATTTACTGCCTTGCTGTAATACTGCACTTTTCAGTTTAAGCATGTTTACACCACAGTGACCACAGCCAACTGTACCAGGCTGCAAGACGGTAGCAGAGAAGAGACAGCGAGCTGGGACTGGGATGGCTTGGCGCTGGTGTAATCAGCCATGACTTCAGTGGGTAGTTGCCGTCTCATGGGTAACCAAAATATGACATCCACTTAGGCCCATCTTTTGCTAATCTCAACAGCTTTTGATCATGCTTTAGCACTCAATTGAAGATCCATACTAAGTAGCCCACAGCCAGAATCGTAAACATTCGCAGGAATGCTTACAACGTGTGCCAATGCTGTTTAGGCAAGCATCATTGTAAGGACAGCCTTGTAACTTGGTAGTGATGATTACCTGCATAACAGAAGCACTCCGATTTCTTAGGCAGCAAATAAATTTAAACACTATTGCTTTTGCCATGAACAAAATTTCACTGCAACATGCATTCTTTGGCATATAGCCCGTCTCAGCATATTCAGGAAATGTATCTCTTGCCGAAGCCGAAATCTCTCCCTGCAAGGCTTGTTTTCAAAAAAAAAAAGTCTTGTCCTCAGAAAAGACTCCCGGTCTTTGCAGAAATGAAAAGAAGCAGGCGTTTTTACGGCGCATTCACTTTCAAGCCGCGAATGTGTCGCAGGCAGGGAGCGTGACAAATGGCCCGAAACCAGTCATCGAGGAGCAAGGCGCGCTGGACAATCAATAGTCCCTTCATTCTGTGCTTTACATATAAAGGGCAGGTATACAGAACCCTTTCGACAGCTCTCGCTAGGTCATTTTGAAGACAACTGTTAAAAAACAATGCACGAGTGGGAACGAGACCTTTTGGTTGGAAAAAAAGCCTTGCAGAGAAGCCGACTTACAACAAGTGGTATTGCACACATCAATGCATATAATCAAGATCGTTCGATGACCAACACGGGTTTTTAGATCTTAATCAGGAAAAAGACGCAGGTGTTCAGCAGACCTTCGATCACCTTTCGGTGCACAGGAGTACCGCTATCAAACATTATGGTGTCGCAGCGCTGGCAGACAAGGACAAGACTAGGGACACACACAACTGCACTGAACTTACAACTTTATTTTGGACGCTTTTGATTCGAGCATATATAATTGACAGAAGGATGAAATGAAAAGAAGCAGGCGTTTTTACGGCGCATTCACAAACGCTAGACGAACGCGCCGTGGAGGAGGCGTTGGTCCGGCGGGGCAGCCAGGGTCACGAAATGCGCGTGTTCGCTTCGCAGATCTGAGATAAAGCAGGCACAATACAAGTTTACTGTGATCTTCAGAACTCTTCGGCAAACACACGCAGTCAATAACAAAATCTACTCACTATTGTGATGCTCACAACGTGCGTAGTACCCCTTGCCTAGCGACTTGTTTCCGTATCCTTGACGGCAATCATCGTTCCGCCCGATGGCTTCCGCTACCGACGCACTGCGTGATGCAAACGATCTTACATTCCCTACGTACGTTGGAAGCACGGTATAATCGTGGTTGGAAGCCTCCGGTAGCAAAAAAATGCGGTGCGCTTGCCGCCGCGGTGACGACGTACTCGCCCGCAAGCCGCCGTTCATCGATGTTCGTCGGCAATCGTCGCGCAGTCACTACACTTTCTGCTTGTTCCCGAGTTGAACAGAGCCGGAGCAACTTGTCCGGTAAGTCAAACGCGTGCTCGTGCTTCATTCTTCGCTGTGGATCACCGATACAATGCCTCAAAGCGGCGCATCGCAATTTACGCGGCCGCCATTTTCACTCTCAAACGTTTGAGACTGCTTCTGTCGCTCTCAAAAAAACGCTCTCAATTGGCGGCCATATTTAGGTGCTCAACGTCATCATTTCTTTTGTGTTCATGACGTTTGATCACGTCCACCGGTGACGCAGAACTGACCGGTCAGAACTGACCAATAGGACATAGGCCTTTGAGAGCGATTTTGAGAGCGATCCGTTTGAGAGCGGTGCGTCGCCAGTGTCGGCGGCTCCGTGATCGCTCGCAAGTGGCGATGGTATCGGCCTATCGCTAGAAACGGCGACGAGAAGCGACAGGCGTTTTACAAACAATACATAAAAACAAATTTTACGTCACGTCCGAAAGGTATTCCTCCTTGCTCCTTTCAGCTGGCGCATGCGCAGAAGCGACGGAGCATTCCAATAAAGAAGGTACAGTGTTCACTGTAAAGAAGGTCTGGTCCGTGGCACTACGGTAATCAGATTGGATGTTCAGCCGTCGAGGTGTTCATGCGCGGATGTGGAATAGATATTTGGGGATTTTGTGGCGCTCATAAATATGAACCGTGCTTATAAAACTGCTTTGTCGTCAGAAGAGGCAAGAGTCCTCGGATGACAGTAACAGTACTGTTGCGTCGACTCGGCGCCGCGTTTGTTTTTTGCATTGTGACGCGATTGCTTCTCTTCGATGCGCATCCTTCGCCGGTTAAATTAACGTGCGCCTGACCAAGTATCACTGAATGAACACTTCATGCTAGGCGGCTGATAAAGGTAGCGTGTGTACACTACGGCCTTCTCTGCATTTTGTGGTGTGCTATCGATGTCTCGTGTGTCATGTGAACCCAAACGTCAGGACGAAAGCGGCGAGGTGGGTGCCATTTCACTCTCCTCCTCTTCTCGAATGTTGAAAATAAATGTTTTCCCATCCACGTCATCCTCCTGCTGTGATCGGAAGAGGGCAAGAGTCGGTGCAAATGTGGTCCGTGTTCTTGCATGGGATACGAAATGTACAGTCATGAGCGATATGTGAAAGAACAATTTTTTTTTTTTTTTTTTTGCAAATTCAAATGGTTTATTTATCCTTCAAAAACAACAAAAAATCCAAAAAATGAAATACAAAGATGCAGACACTTCGCATACACAATACAAACTGAGAACAGCGGCGAGAGCGATGTATAAACTTGTATAGATGAAATATGAGGCAAGGAAACGGTCTTGGGTTAGGAGCGTTTTAAACTGCATAAGTAGGAACAGTCACGGTACCTTAAGAGTTATCAGGTATGTTAAATTACATTATTAGAAATGAGTGCACACAGCGGGTAATAAAAATCAGCATACATTGTAAAAGTGCTGAAAATATTGTTTGGATGTATGAGCCAAATTCTGAGCATATTTCACTTCGTGTGGAAGAGTATTCCATATTTTAGCGCCTATAAAAGAGAGCTGTCGTTCTCTGTATACGCTGTGAGTAGGTTGGTTGGTTGGTTGGTTCATAGAAGGGAAAGGCGCAGTATCTGTCACACTTGCTCTGTGGACACCTGAACCGCGCCGTAAGGGAAGGGATGAGGGTAGGAGTGAAAGTGGATAGAGAGAAAGGGGAGCCGGAGGGCTGCGGAGTAATTTCGACCACCTGGGGAACGTGCGCTGACATCGCACAGCACACGGACGCCACTTCGTTTTGCCTCCATCGAAACGCAGCCGCCGTGGTCGGGTTCGAACCCGGGAACTCCGGCATTGTACTCGGGCGTCTTACCACTGCACCACCCCGGCGGGGCTGTGAGTAGGTGGCAGATTAAAGTTTCCTAATGTTGTATTTCGGGTGGTTCGGGATGATGTGTGAAAGCCGGATGTATGAAAGGGGTAATTGTACCTTACAATGTTGCTCACGACATTTGCTGTTTTTTGCAGACTCAATGAATCAAAAGCTAATATACGTGGGTCGTCGAATAATGCCTTACTGGGGTGGTCCTGCTTGAAATGCGTTATGATTCTTAATGATCGCTTCTGTAACTTTCGGATGGGCTCAAGACAAGGTAACTGTTGTATGTTCATCCCTATGACTCTAGGCAGTATGAGAGATGGCTGTGGATAAAGGAGAAATATAAAATATGCAAAGTATATTTATCAAAGAAATTACGTGCCTGAAGAAGTCCGTAGCACTAGATGCAATTTTCCCCCACTGATAATAAATGATTTTTTCAGTGTAAGTGTTTATCAGAAATTACGCCAAGATATTTGAAACAATGTGTATATTCTAGTATGATGTTGTCAGCACCGATGCACACAAATTTAACATCTACTTGTTTGCTACAGGAGTGAAATATAGTATCAAAGTCTCTGAATGGTTCTCAGCTAACAAGCTTTCTATTAATGTCAACAAAACAAAATATAGTATATTTTGTTTTGTTGACATTAATAGAAAGCTTGTTAACTGAGAACCATTCAGAGACTTTGGCTAAGGCTAAGTTTGTTTTGTAATGTATTTCTTCGATGTTATTACCTGTAATTATTATCACAGTATCATCTGCATACATTAGCATATCTCCATAGTTTAGGGCACACGGAGGTCGGAAACATATAAAGAGAAAAGCAAGGGTCCTAGGACAGACCCCTGTGACACACCTGCATGCATACGTTGCGGTGACGATGAGTAATTATTCGTGACAACTATCTGATGACGGTCATTAAAGTAACTAGAAAACAACTCGAAAATGCATTCCCTAAAACCCTAGTGCTTTAGCTTACACAGAAGAATGGAAGAGTCGACCATGTCAAAAGCCTTTTTTAAATCAAGAAAGACTACAGCCACAAGTTTGTTGTCATTTAAAGCAGTGTTTATGACCTGGGCTAGTGACTGAACCGCTGTTGAAGAGGAATAATGAAGCCGGAATCTATTTTGCTGTGAGAAAAATGTATGGTACTTTTCTATAAATTTAATAATACGGTTCGCAAGGACATTTCGAAAAGGATATTAATGGCACTGAGCACAGATATAGGTTGATAACTAGAAGGGTTTGAGCGTTTTCCGTCTTTGTATATCAGAGCAACTCGTGCTATTATTAAAGATGTTGGGTACCTGGTGGTCTGCAGTGAGTCATTGAAAATGTGGCACAGTATAGGGCCGAGTATATCGATGTCTTCTTTTAACATACATACGGTTATTTCATCTATACTAGTGGCTGTATTACTAGGCATTGTTGCCAATCTAGAATACATTTTGTGGAGGTCAATATCCAGAAAAAAGGTATTTAGGAGTGGGCTCGGTAAAAAGGATGCTATAATTTGTGTCAGGTACGCTGCCAGCTGTAGAAATTCCAATGGTAGCGAAATATGAATTAAAGATATTCACAACGTTCTGATCAATGAGTCAGGAAAAATCCGTTTGCGTGGTTTACCAACAATACTGTTCACAATTTCCCATAGCTTTTTAGAGTTACTGGAACTTTGTTCAATAAGACGCGAGTAGTATTACTTCTTCCATGTGCGCATAAGTGCCACTGCTTTATTATGCATTTTTTATCACTGACCCAAGTAATAGCTGCTTTCCCTATTCTGTTTCCATTTATGATACCAAAAGTCCTTCTGCAGTGCCGATAAAATCTCCACGGCGAAAAGGGCGCCCTGTACGAGCGAACAGATCGACCAGTACTACTATTAATTTTAGGGCATGTCAGAGCATTAATTACATTCAAAAATTCAATATCGACATCATCGTGGTATATGCTTCTAATGTTGATTGACTGGATGATGGATCTCGGTAGGGCATAGTCTATTCTTGTACTTACATTGGCTTGTTTTGGTTTTCGTTTAATGTTGTTTTTGACCGTGACGTAGGTGGGGAGATAATCTGAAATGGGTTGATTGCATACCCCCGCAGTGATTTCAGAGGTTATATTCGTTAAAATATGATCAATCACAGCTGCAGACATGCTTGTTATTCTAGTGGCAATAGTGATTAAATTCTGAAAAATAAATGAATCTAACAGATACGTGTAGTCATGATGGCTCACATTACGGGTATCATTGTTAACGTCACCACTTATTATCACCTGGTTTTTGTGTTCTGATGCTAAGGTGAAGAATATTAATTCCAGTTTTTCTAGAAACTTGGCTGCAGTTGAGCTGGGGGACCGATACACAACACCCACGATAACTGAGTCGTCCAGTTTGATAAATGATCCTTCAATATCAGGTGTGCTGCATAAGTGTGACAGTTTTGAACAAAGAGGGCTACACCACCACCACGTGAAGGTAAGTCACGTGGATTTGAAAAGGTTACATAATCAGGAATTACAACTTCTTCACCCTTTCTAAGCCACTTATCGGATATTACAATGATATCGTAACCTGTTTGGCACTGGGAAAGATAGGCAAGAAGCAAGTTCAAGTTTTTTTTTTTTTTTTATGCTATGTATATTGCTGTGGAATAGCTTCAAGATGCATTTGTCATTTTGCGTGTAAGCTATGTCTCTGCCTTGAAGTGTATGTAGCCAAGAATTAGCTATTACAAAATGTTTGAAAGATCATGTTCACATGTGAGATGTATGACCCTTGAATTGTCTGCTTTCCTGTCCATGATTTTGCCATTGGAAACCCAGGCAAGCTTCCAGCACTTTTGCAGTTTCAGTTCAATGGTCTTGTCTAGCAAGATTTTTTTTTATGGCAGAGATGGTCATTTACAAAAACTGGCTCGTTTTCCTCAAATCCAAGCATTGTTAAGTTCAACCGGTTTTTCTTTGTTGCTTGAAAGAACTTGTCCCTTACACTCCTTGAGGTAAGAGACAAAATTGCGAACATTATCGGTATTTCACTATTAAATATGATGGCGACCTACGGATATTATGCATACACAGGAAACCTCTTTAAAAAGCTAAATAATCTGTTTTTTTCAAACAATATTATATACTAATCAATAAATCAATGCTCAAACTTTGTTATAGCTCATATTGCTCATGACTGTGCTTCTATTTATCGACGGTCTTTGGCCCGACAGAACCATGCAGGCTTGGTGGTGATTGTTCTGGTTGGATTACCATTGCTGCAAAATTGCCGGTGTACTTGCCCACTGCGTCCCCAAATGCTTGAGAGTAATGGTTAAACCCTTCAAAAACATTCTCTAATTGAAATATTTTTGCTCACTTGAAGGGAAATTGCCGGAATTAAGAATTGCTTCAATGCGTTTGAAGCAAGACAAGCTTTATGTGTGCAACTCATTGAGTGGCTTCTTCTTGAAAGATGTTTTTGAACCACTTTGAAAAGATTCCTTTCGGTTCATGCTCATCTTACCTTTTATTTGTCAATTTTTATCTTTTTCCTTCGCTTGGAAGGTCTCCTGTTGCGCACTTATCCACCTTTGTACAACTTCAAATGAGTGATGTACTTTTTCTGAGATCTCTCTTAGTGTACATAGCAGTAACTCAATCATCCATTCAACAGTCTTTTTTCTTGTTAAAGCCTTTGCATTCTTCCCATGTACAAGTAACGGTATGGGGTTGTGCTGAATTGTAATTTATTTTCTGTCTTTGCATTTGCGAACTTCTTTGTTTGTCTTCTGCACGGTACTCCACAAAGTAACTAATTAGCATTTTCATTGACACCTTCAATGCCTAATGTGTAGAATTTGTTGCATGCTGGTCACATTCATCTCGGTAGACTAATCTTTATTGCTTGCTCTACTTTGTCTGCTTTTCACCCTTTTCTCACATTTCTCGAGGAAAGGGGACTTGGGGGAATGCTTCCTTGAGCAGCCTTCTTTCACTAAAGGAGGAGGAGGCGTAGCGGTAGCACCCTCTCTGGCAGGTGCTGGGAGACCTTTCAGGCCAAAGAGTCCTTGTGTTGTAGGTCAGACCAACACTGTGCGGTCTCCTCTGAGAATTGCCCACACATTCTCCTGTGGCCGCCTGCTTCACTGCACTTGCAGACACTGCTCCCGGTGTCCAGGTGCTGTGCACTAGGACACACCCTGAGGTTGCGTGGCTGCCCAAAACCTGGTCCTGTGCCAGGCCTCGATGATTGCCCCAGTGGTGATGATGGCTGTGACTGGATGACACATGATGGCAAGGAAAGCTCTCTCTGCTCATGGAACTTTGACCTCAAGTGCTTCACACCTGACCCCTCCGTAAAGTGTTTGGACCATTTCCTTCATAAAGGCAGCATGGCCAGCTCTTCTGCCAGCACTGCAGATGCTGTCATTTCGCAGGTTTGTACTAAACCTGGTTGGCTTGTAGAAAGTTGGCTTGTATCAGGGGAGTACCATGTTACATTGACAGTGAGAGCAACTGTGACTGATATTGGCAGGATACACTGCTTGTGCAGGCTTGCTAGAGGTCAAGAAATGAAATGCAAGTATTGTAGCCCGGTTGTTTTCGCTAAGAGAGTATTGTCTAATCATAACCATTTTCAGAAACTAGATTTCGCTTTGTGTTGTCGTGTTTCTTGCCGTTCTAAGTGTTAGCATGGTAAACCACAATGAATAACCAACTAGGCCCTATTCTTGCCATTTTAGATTTCACTCTAACTCACTTCTTAACAGTGACCACAGAGTCCTTTTTGGCCTTGAAATTACAAGCTTGAATCAAGTGGCAGGGAAAAAAAAAAGTTCAGTTCTGAACTACTGAGCAATAGTGGCTTCTTTACTGCTGAATGAACGTCAACATAACCATAGAGCGTCATTAAAGTGAGCTAGAATTGGGTAGTGGGCTCACTTCTCAGCCTGCGCCATACATTGCAATGACGCCGCCTATGTCAGCAGATTCTAGTTCTTTTGCCTCTGCAGGGGGCCGCCATCGCCGCCTTCAATGTAGCAGCGCGCGACACCGTTTGCGCGCCGTTTGCTTTTGTCTGCCTTCGCCTTCGTTGCTGTATTCTCGCCATTGCGGAGGTTTTGTTTTGCAGTGGGCAATGTGGCCCAACGAATTGTGACTTCTGATGCGAAGCTGCCACTCCGATGACAAAACCATTGTGCTAGGCTGCCGGACACGCTTACAGGAAAGGCGCCACGCACGAATCGAAAGATATGTGACTCTTGGAAAATAATGGGAGCAAATATAAATCCTCCCTAATGGATATAAATACACGATGACCTGATCACATCAATTACACGTATACCATCCTAGTTTTTCAGTTGTATTTTATTCTATGGCCTTGTGGAAACAGTAAGCCTGGGGAATTCATGCAAGCAGGGCCAGCTAGCCGGATTGTCTACATGCTGCATCAAGGAGAAGCACAAAGCCAAATACGAATGTGAACAAAAAGGAAGACCAGTAGTTAGGAAATAACTTTATTCAACGCATTACTAAGCGTCAAGAATGCGCTGGTATATCTGTTGACCACAGCCAGCATATTATAGCTGAAGTGATTATAGGCTAATATTTCACAGGTATGTTGCAAAATAGAGTCTAATGAAACTGAATTGGTAAGCTTGTACAAGCCTGCTAACGCGGCGTCGCCGGGAGCAAACAGCTTACTCGGCAGAAACTTCCGCGAAAATGGAGACTCAGCTATTGTCAGTTCAGCTTTACTGCTTCTTGAGCAAGCTCAAAAATATGACGGCCTGTGGGGTGATCATTCATGACTTGAAAACTACTGTACAGTGCGCAAAGATGACAACACAAGAAAAGAAAAAACGGACACGACACATGTTGTGTCCTTTTCTTTTTTGTGTTCGTAATGCAGTTAATGGCACGAAAGAAAAACACTCCGTGAACATATTTTCGAGAAACACTGTATACGGCGCAAAGAAGACAACACAAGAAATAAAAGGATACCATGTGGGCATGTGCTCTCCTTTTCTTTCTTGTGTCGTCTTAAATTTGCGCCGTATACATCATCATCATCATCATCATCAGCCTGATTATACCCACTGCAGGGCGAAGGCCTCTCCCATATCTCTCCACTTAACCCGGTTCTGTGCTAGCTGCATCCACTTGACCCCTGCGAACTTCTTAATCTCATCCGCCCACCAAACTTTCTGCCGCCCCCTGCTACGCTTTCCTTCCCTTGGAATCCAGTTTGTTACCCTCAGCGACCATCGGTTATCCTCTCTTCGCACTACATGTCCTGCCCATGTCCATTTCTTCTTCTTAATTTCCACTAGAATGTCGTTAACTTGAGTTATTTCTCTGACCCACTCTGCACGCTTTCTATCTCTTAATGTTACCCCTACCATTTTTCGTTCCATAGCCCTCTGGGTTGTCCTCAACTTAAGTAGAACTCTCTTGGTTAGCCTCCACGTTTCAGCCCCATAGGTGAGTACAGGCAAGATGCAACTGTTGTATACTTTCCTCTTGAGCGATACCGGTAAGCTGCTAGTCATAATCTGCGAGTGCTTGCCAAATGCGCTCCATCCCAATCTTATTCTTCTTGTTATTTCCTTTTCATGGTCCGGATCTGCGGTTACTACCTGTCCTAAGTAGATATATTCGCCTACTACTTCCAGTATTTCGCTACGTAATGTAAACTCCTGTTCCTTCCCGAGGCTGTTGAACATTACCTTAGTCTTCTGCATATTGATTTTCAAGCCTACCTTTCTACTTTTCCTGTCTAGGTCATCAATCATTATTTGCAGTTCATCTCCCGAGTTGCTTAGCAAGGCAATGTCATCAGCAAATCGCAGATTACTGAGGTATTCTCCATCTACCCTTATCCCTAACTGCTCCCATTCTAAGTCTCTGAATACTTCCTCTAAACAAGCTGTGAATAGTACTGGGGAGATTGTGTCTCCTTGCCTAACACCTTTCTTTATGGGAATTTTGTTACTTTCTTTATGCAGAACTATGGTTGCTGTGCAGCCACTATATATATCTTCCAGCACTTTCACGTACGGCTCGTCTACCCCCTGATTTCGCAATGCCTGCATCACCGCCGAGGTTTCAACTGAGTCAAATGCTTTTTCGTAATCAATGAATGCTATGTATAAGGGCTGGTTATATTCCGAGCATTTTTCTATCACCTGATTGATGGTATGGATATGATCGATAGTAGAGTATCGTTTCCGAAACCCTGCTTGATCCTTTGCTTGATTGCAGTCTAAGGTTCATCTATATTGCCCGCTATATACTCATTGACAAGGAAACCTACTCCTAGTTGTCGCCTCTCTGGTAAACCTCGATAACACAGTACATGCCCATCCTTCAGTACAGTATATGCCTCATTCGGCCTCCTAACCTCACTAAGCCCTATGACATCCCATTTCATGCCCTCTAGTTCCTCTAACAGCGCTGCTAAACTAGCTTCACTAGCTAGGGTTCTAGCATTAAACGTTGCCAGGGTCAGTTTCCAATGGCGGCCTGTCCAGCGGAGCCAGGCTTTCTTAGCACCCCCTGCTGCGTCACAGGTCTGACCGCCGCCGTGGTCAGTTGTTCCGCAGCCGCTGGTGACTGAGGGCCGGGGATTTATGGAGCTTATCATAGGAGGTTGTGGCCAATTACTGCACCAGGGCGGCCAACTCCTGTTCTGGTGAGGGAGTGCGTTGCCGGAGGTGTTCACCGGCATCAGGTCGCATCCCAAACCTGTATATGCAATTCCATCGACACGCGGATTTTTTTTTTTTTTTTTTTTTTGTCATCCGGTGGAGAATTGCGCGGCACCGGGATTTGAGCCCCGGTCCTCTTGCATGCGAGGCGGATGTTCTACCGCTACGCCACCGCTGCGCCGTATACAGTCGTTCTCAAAAATATATATATGTTCACCGAGTTTTTTTTTTTTTTTTTCATGCCGTGAACTGTATTCGGGCAGCAAAAAAACTGATGCACTCAGAGTAGTAAAAGACACGCTCCAGCGAGAAATCGGATGCTTAAAACATATATACGCCGCGCCTCTCTCAGCTAAGATTAACACGGCTGTACTTTTTGTTAAGGAAGCAGTGGAGCCGCCGTTCATCAACCCGAGATGCCTATTAAATGCTTGTTTTCACACTCCCAGAGCTCCTGTCAGGTCCTTCTCTATCGATCAGAACACTGTCTACACGAATACAGCTAATTCACAATTGTGCAGTTATCTGAAAATTCTCAGATAATAAACTGCTGATAATGGACAGAGGATGCACAATTGTAAGCTTTTATGATGTGTTCGATAATGACTTGTGGCAATTTTTATGCACCTTTCTTCCATAAACAGCTTTGAGGGTAAATTCACGATCCAGAAGGCAGGCGCGACAAAAAGATGCTGACAGCTGCGGCCTATTAGGAATACGAATACAGCTTTACACGTTACCCGGACAAACCTATGTGTCTCTGTACTCTTTATCATCGCAGCCGTGAATCACGAACTTCAGAAAATGGGGCTATCGAGCGCCGCATTCATTTTCATACAAGCGCCTTAATTCACTTTTCGCCAAGGACGCCAACACACCATTTTGGGGGCTGCCTCCTGTAAACCATGGCTTGGGCGGGGGGCAGTGGACTTTTCTTGTGCTCTCCTTTGTTTTTTACTTATCTATTCTTCTTATTACCTCTCCTCTTTTTATGGCTTCTCACCTCACCAAAACCAATCACCCCAACCAATGGAGGCAGACTGAAAGAATGACTCAATTTCTCCAAAGAAACAAATAAAAGCTCTATCCAATACCACATGATACATGCTGAAATGGAAAAAAAGACCAACCCAGATTTTGTCTTCATTCCTAGTATTTAAATGCTTAATTGATGCCTTTGGGTCAGAGTGCAAAGAGAACGAAAGAGGCAGTGGAGATCACCTTTATTTTTACTAAGTGGTCAGGAAGAGCGCTAAAAACAGATATGTTCAAACTAGTGGTGCCCCTGTTGCCGTTACCGCACATAGGTGCTTAAATTCACAGCATAATATGTGACTGACTTCCTGCACCTCACCGAAAAGGAAATGCTCATAAGATGGCCTCAGTGACACCTGATCTTAACCTTCACTGCTGACACTCTGCTACATATTAGTTTTAATGTTCAATCAAATCAATCTATCAAGAAATATTATTTGAGACAACAGGTGAAAAGACAGGATGGAGAAATCGCTGCCCTAATACAGCTTGACAATGCTCTAGCCCCTCCCCCCTTCCAACTCCATTCCAAATAACAATGGTAAAAGCTCACATGTAAATGATCCTCCCTCTTAAGTACCAAGAAAACGTAGACTACTTGTGAAAGGACAAACACCAACCTTTATCATCCTCAGCATCCATGATTCCTGTGAGGCAACGGTGCTGGGAAATTCACCTCGCAGATTGGTCAACTTCTAGGGCAAATGCCACTTTAGAAGAAGAATATTCTGAAGAGCAAAATTGAACGAACGGTTTACAATGTATGTAATATTGGCAGCAATAGTAAGTATCCTGCGCCTGACTATTTATTTATTTATTTATTTATTTATTCAAGTACCTCACAGGCTCCGATTGGAGTATTATGTGAGGGGGGTTACATAACTGGGGTGCGAAACAGAAGCATGTAGAAGATGGTGTTTTTAACATCGTTATTTTCAAAACGTTAACATTATACAATGGCAAACACAAGAAAAGAGAACAAAATTTGAAAAGCACACTATAGAACACACTTCAGTAACAGCACACTTCAGAACAAAATGTTGCTTATTTTTTCTTTGAAAATAACATAATCTGAAGTGTGAACAATGTTATCAGGAAGACTATTCCAATAAATGATGGCACGGGGCAGGGCTGATAATTTGAATGCAGTGGTTCTTCCCGAAAGGTGTTTAAAACTGAGGTGATTATGCAATCAGTGAGATGTGCGGGCTGGTTTTGTGAGAGGTAGTGTGAAGGAATGATGGCTATAAACAATTTTATGGAAGAGACAGATAAGTGCTATTGTTCTGCGAGATTCTAAGGATGGAAGGGATAACGATGCCTTAATGTTAGTTATACTGGAATGTCGGCAATAGTTGCGAGAAATGAAACGAGCGGCACGATTTTGTACGCGCTCTAGGGAATGAATTAAGTAATGTTGGTGGGGTGACCAAATGGAAGATGCGTATTCAAGTTGAGGGCGAACAAATGTTTGATATGCCAACTGCCGCGTGGAAGAAGGTGCACCTCTGAGGTTACGTTTTAAATAACCTAATGTACGGTTAGCTTTGGCAGTAATTTTTTCTATGTGGGTCTTCCATGAGAGATTTGGTAAAAAGTGCATGCCAAGGTACTTGTATGATGATGCAAGGGTGACTGGACTGTGATTAAGCAAGTAAGTGAAACGGTGAATAGTCTGTTTACGGCTAAATGTCATTAATTGGAATTTATCAGTGTTAAGGGACATTTGCCATGATTCACACCAGTTATTAATGCGGTGTAGATCTTTTTGAAGGACAATGTGGTCATTAGCAGAGCGGATTGTGCGATAAATGACACAATCGTCAGCAAACATTGTGAGTGTTGAGGTGATGCTTAACGGTAGGTCATTGATGAAAATCAGAAACAGTAAAGGGCCTATTACACTACCTTGCGGTACGCCTGGTGTTACATCAATTGGAGGGGACGAATTGTTATCAACAGAAATGAATTGTTTACGAAATGATAAAAAGTTTCTTATCCAAGAAATTGTTAATGAATCAAGGTGCAAGGATGAGAGTTTCGCGATTAAACGACAGTGTGGAACACGGTCGAAGGCTCTAGCATAGTCGAGGAATATACAGTCGATTTGAAGATTTTCATCCATATCGTGAAGCAGCTCATTAGTAAACTCGAGTAGTTGTGTCTCACATGATAACCCTTTTCTGAACCCGTGTTGTTGTGAATAGAAGAAACCGTTGCCTTCTAAATGTAGTGCCGTGTTAGATTCAATGATGTGCTCGAGAAGTTTGCAAGATATACATGTCAGCGATATTGGGAGATAGCAACATTAGTTCGGTCACCAGATTTGAAAATTGGAATAACTTTTTCAATTTTCCACTCGAATGGTATCTCTCCTGTTGAAAGGGATTGGCGAAATATATGAGTGAGTATGACGATGGAATGAGCCACGGTATGTTTCGAAATTTTTGAATTAATCCCATCAACACCACATGAAGTACTTACGTTTAGATTGTTAATCAATGTCGCAACACCATCAACAGTAATGTCTATTGGGCTCATGTAATCATAGTCATATTCAGGTGCCGATGGAATATTGGAATAGTCTTCCTTCGTGAACATATTGGCGAAAAAGTTATTGAAGGTCTGAGGGCGTTCATCTGGAGCAATGGGATCTCCAGCCTCATTTATCAATATAAAATCTGAAGAAGTTTCGGAAGGTGATAATGTTTTTCAAAATTTTTTTCGATTTTTCTTAAGGAGGGATAGCAAATCGTGAGCCATGAACTTATGCTTAGCTTTCCGTATGGCCAAGCAGTATTCTTTATCGGCATTTTTATGTTTTTCCCGTGATTCGGGTGTTCTCAGCCGTTTAGCTGTTTTGAAAAATCGTTTTTTTTTGTTCATCAGCGTACGAAGGTTCTTGTGGTACCACGGCTTAGATGAGCTAGCACGGAAACATATGAGGGGTATATAGGTGTTCATTAACTGCGTGAGTTTATCTTTGAACTGACGCCAGTTTTCGTTAACAGATTGATTAGGAAAGAATTGCAGAAAGGAATCGCAGAAAGTTTGCAAGCCGAGGTTAATGGCATCGTAGTTCGCTCTGTTATAGTCGAAGATGTATTTCTGAGGTTGGTTGCGTGGGCGGGATGGCATTTTTATAGTGAAATGGAGCAGTTTGTGATCACTGAAACCATCCGTGAGGGAGATTGGGCTAACATTGTCTGGTGCCGATGTGAAAACAAGGTCTGAAATGTTAAGACCGCGCGTAGGTTTAGAAACAAGTTGAGTTAAAGAAAAGTCTAATGTTAGCTCAACGAAATTAACCGGGTCCTGTGCCAATGCAGTTAAGGTATTCCAGTTGATATTTGGGTAATTAAAATCACCAAATAAATAAATGTCGGCCTTTGGGAAGTTGCTTCTTATATCTGAGAGGTTAGCATACAGATTTGCTACGAAAGTTTCTGAGCTATCTGGTGGTCGGTAGCATATACCAAGATGGGACTTAAGAGATGAGGACGTGATGCAAACCCATAAAATTTCTAGAGGGGACGAAATGTTGACACGAAAGGAAGGAATGTGATTTTTTATGGCGATCATTACGCCACCACCCCTTTAATAGTTCTGGGTGAATCAGGTGAGACTTCGTCGTCAGTTATATCCGAGTGCAGCCACGTTTCTGTTAAAGTTATGATGTCAGGCTTATTATTTTCTAGATATGAGTAGAGTTCGGTGCGCTTTGGGAGGATGCTACGTATGTTAGTAAATGATATGGAAAGCGAAGGGATGACGCCGTATAAAGGCTCTGGATGATAGTCTGCCTTGTGTGCAACCGCTCTTCGCTTTTGCTATTGGGTGCATTGTTTGACAGTGTCGGAAGCAGCGTCATACGTATACACATGATTGTTCACGCAGTTTATCAACTCTAAGTTTAAACGACCCGCCCTCCGATTTTGCGAAATCTAACAGTCTTTTCCTAGCCAGGTGCATTGGGAAAGAAAAATCTTCACGAACAACATACTGCGTGTCTTTAAACTGTTTGTCCTTGTAGTGTGCGAACTTGACGATTATCGGTCTACTTTTCTCTGGTTGGTATCGACCAAGCCGATGGGCCCTTTCAATTTGTGTTGGCTCAAGTGTGCAGCCAAGGTGTTCCGCACACAGCTCCAACACCTTCGTTTCTGAGCTGGACCATGTTTCGGACTGGTCGTCAGGTATACCAAAGAAAAGCAGGTTAGAGTGGCGAAGTCTGATTTCTGTGTCGTCACATCGAGAGGTAATTATCTTTAATTGCTCGGTTAAATTTGAGGGACCTATTGTAGACAGTTCTGTGGATGGCGTTGAAATGTTTGATTTCATTTCTGCCATTTCGACCTCGACTGTACGAATTCTGGCAGAAAGCTGTTTTAGTTCAACGTCCACTGATGCTTGCCACTGTTTTAGGGCGCGTAGGTCATTCCTGATATCATCCTGGCCAGATTCAATTCTCTGGACTGTCGCAAGTACAGTTGCGAGAACGCTTTCTTGATTGGTGCCAGGCAGACCGGGGTTTGACTCTACGTCTCCAGAAAGCGCTAAGAGAATGCTGGTAATACAGAGTGCCATTCTAGTCCTACAAACAGTGAGAACATTCAACCAGTGTCTGGGGCACGACACTACGAACAAAAAACGTTTCGAGGTTTTAGCAGATAAAGAGTCATCATTGTAACTGACCTGGAAGAGCACGAACGGTGAGTGCTTCATGGTGAAAGCGATGTCGTGCCCCAAGAAAACGCTGTCCGGTTGCAGATTATATCCCGCGCTTCAAGGTTGATAGCGGGGTAGGCGGATGTACATGACTGTAGTTGCCGGCTGAACTTGGCAATATCGTCCAGAAACGGCGGTTTCGTCCAGCTGTCAGGTCTGGTCGCATCGGGCAGCGTCCAAAGTTACAAAGGATCCGCAGTCGGTGCATTCCAAGGGTATTGAAGAACCAGGAAAACCTGGAAGAACACGAACGGTGAGTGCTTCAGGGTGAAAGCGATTTCGTGCCCCGACAGGTAGGAAATTAGAAACAAGAACTATAGTGGACAAAAGAGTGTAAATTGGCCGGAAATCCGCAAAGAAAAGTCCGGGGAATCTTCAACAGATACCTAGCTGCAGAGAATCTGCTTATCTTCAAAAAGGATAGAGCCAGAGCGCTATATATTGCGTGAAATGCAGAGAAAAGTCCATGGCCAAAATATGTATCTTCGAATTGTTCAGTAACATCAAATAAAATCTGGGAACCGGTTCATAATTTCGCTAGCCACCATAATCCATTCACACTTGCAGTCCTGACTTCATCCAGTACATGAACTACATTAGAAGTGCAGACCAACATTTTGGGCGAACATTCGTTTATTGTGTGAAACTCATTCAGTTAACGCAGACATTCCAAAAGCACTTATCTACGGTAGAAAAATAAAAACATTTTTGGAACAGGCCTGCATGAGGAATACCATCAGCTTATTGCGTTACAGGAACGAAATTGAGTGTATAGTCGTCTGGTACAAAATGCCACCATGCCCAGATATTCTACTCTACACGATGCTTGCCCATCTCTCTGAAGCTGCTCTGGAAGCACTGTTGAAATTCTGTAATAAATGTGGATAATCGGAAAGATATCTTAGGTATCGAAAGAAGCAGTTGTCAAATTTTTTCTTTAACCGGCCAAACCATCAGTTAACTCGTCCCTTCAGTTATAGGCCAGTAGCTTATACTCGTTGCTTAGCAAAATCATTTGAAAGTGTAAACATCAGACTTGCCTTCGGCGGCTTTAATCATACATTAGTGCGGATTCTTAAAAATCTTGTACAAGTGTCGATCGCCTTGTCCACCTTGAGAACACTATTTGGGAAGTTTTCATCCACAACCAACGCTGTATTGGGGTCTTCTTCGGCCTTTGATACCACGTGGAGGTATCAGTATCCTGCGTGACCCAGCAGAACTAGGCATCCGTGGCAGGCTGCTGAGCTGTTTGAGCAACTTTCTGGATAACGACACATTCAGAGTCTGTCTGGGTGCAACTTTTTTCAAACCGTTTAGTCGAGAGAACGGTTTACTCCGGGGGTGCATCATGAACATGACTCTTTTTGTAGTGAAAATGAATTCCATAGCAAAAGTCATCCCACATTCCATGATGTACTCAATTTGCGTAGGTTACCTGCAAATGGCATGCACTTCATGCGCCTGTGAGAGATAGGGGCAAGTGGCATTTGCTTAGACCAGGCTTACAGGTCGATCTCACTCTATATCTTCACCAAACTGCATTACCAGTCAAAGAACAAATTTTAGGTAATGCTTTTAATTAAAAAAAAACTTGGTTCTTTACTACATATAAGAAACATCAAAAAAAGGAAATTCCCAGACCTTCATTCTTCTGTGTCCTGGAACGGCTGTCACAATAATGCTGGGAATCTGATAGGGCGTGCCTGTTACATATCTGTAATTTCCTGATTTGTTCTGAGTTAGGCAATGGGTGCATAGTATATGATTCAGTTTGATCATGCTGCTGGAAGCAACTGGATTCAGTCCATGATCTTGGTTTACGGTTGTCATCCAGTTCTTATTTGTGAAATGTCCTTCCACAATAATCTTCAGCAACAAGCGCTGGGCGATAGAGCCACTGATCTTGTGTTTTGAAGAAAAATTCTGGACGTAATGAGGGAAGTTCCATGTATTGCCCCAAGACATGAACCACTGCCACTGGTGTACACCCTCCCCAATGTTTTTGACCTCACACTAACATAATTTCAGAAAACGCAGACACCACATGAGCACTTCATACAAGAATACAGGTGCGGAAAAAAAGAAAGAACTACACTGTATTTTACAGACGGCTCAAAAGCTAAAGACTATGTTGGAAGTGCAAAACTCTTAGACAAAACAGAGAAAACTGCACAACTGTCTCAGTGTGCATCAGTTTTTACTTCTGAGTGCTGTGCTGTTTGTGCTGCTGTCAAGAAAATAATGGATAAGAACATCAAAAATAACAAAATTTACGCTGACTCCTTAAGCACTGTCACTGTATTGAAGTGTAGCAATGCTATTGAACCACTGATGGGAAACATACCACTCAACATAGTAGAGGTAATGACACATAAAAGCAATCTGAAAATTCTGCTGGGTCTCCGGTCATGCTGGGATTAGAGGATGTAAAAGAGCAGATGTATGTGCGGGAAGCGTAAAGATTATATTAACAGAATAAATCAGCACGCTACGCAGGAATTGCAAGAAGGTAATGCGCTGCAAATTAATAGCTAAGGGGCAGGCTGCTTGACAAAATGAAGGAAACAAGAAGCTGCATTCTGGTAAACCCATATTAGGAGAACGGGTATCATGTCAGCATCAGAAGCGCTTCATCAAAGTAATTTTCTACCTGCGTATAAAGAAAGACAAACTTATATGTCTAAGAAAGAAAGGCAAACCTGTATGTGAATTTTCTGCTGATGAGCTCACAGTAAATCACATTTTAATCACATGCACAAAATTTGAAGACATAAAAAAAAATGTTTTTCCTTTATTTTACAATTAAATTATTGCATTTTATCCACAGCTTTTATGCAAACAGGCATTTGTCGATTTTTCATGTTTCTACATTTGTCAAGAAAGCCAATTTTTTTAAATCAGCTACAGTCGCCGACCATTTCTTCGGAGTTTCAAAAGGTCGAGATAGCGTCCGGAAAATCAGGCAGTCTGAAAAAACGAATTCATGCTTTATTTAGTGAGCAGTTTGAAAGCGTGGCCAATATGCCTCAGCGGGGCCCTGCGTTGCCGTACAAGTCGGCTTGCATGTTGGCAAGTGTTTTCAGCTGTACACAGCTGAAAACACCATCAGAGGTCGGGTTAGTTCACTGCTAGTTGGCAGCACAGCCTTTGGCTCCTCACTGTCTGAGCCTGAGTAGTCACTTTCAAGCACTTGGGGAAGAAGTTCTTCATCGGTGAGTTAAGGAGTATAGACACGTACATTTTCTGTTTTGGGATTTTTGCTTTAAACGATCCATCATTGTCCAAAACGGGCTGCAACCCAAAAAGCCCCAACACGCCTCAATTAATAATTATCAGGGAATTTATCAGGACCAGTCTCGGTTTCGAGCTCTCCGAGCACGAGCGTGCGATGATGTCAAAGATGCAAACGCACGCCACACGAGCGCCTCCTGCTGGCAAGACTGGTGACACGTACACACACAAACTGATGACGCATACGGGTAGCGTTTTTTGTCTGCGTGCGATCGCTTGTGCAAGAAAATGTCGTTGTCGAGCAAAGATTTAGCATAGCATAATTAGTTCTCCGACGTTTCGCCCTAAGGCGTGGATGTTATTGATACCAATATTTCCAGCGCAACAACGAAGAAACGACAGGACATTCGCTACTTGCAACAATTTATTGAAGCTGAAAAACAGCTGCTTATATAGCCATTAGAGGGTGGGGGAAGGAAAAAGGAAGAAAATGAAAATGACGCGTGCACGATCACAAATAAGGCACCAGAGGGGACATGCAGGAATAACGGTATCTAAAGCATATCTAAAAACTTGCACTATTTTTTGCATATCATGATTGAGGGAGTGCTTATGCAGGCACTCCCACTCTGCGATTTTGTGTGCCTCAATCAGTTCGCATGCAACTGTGTCTTTACTTTTGCAGACGATTCTTGTATCTTTTAAGTCTGGCTTCACAATTTCTTTTATCTTCTTTTTTTCATTCCTTGTAGTGAAGTGGCAGATTCGAGCCCGTTCCGTTCTTGAGCGATATTTTGTGCTCTCTTCCATTAATGCTCATTAGTAGCTATGCACCAACATGCCCCACAAAGTGTTTTACTGATGTTATTGACACTGCCGAGCACTTTGATTTCTACCTGCTCGCCAGCGACTCAAGTGAAAAAGCAAGAACCAATAGCAGCCTCGAAAGCTTGGCAGTTGGCATGCAGGAAATATTCGCTGGTTAGACATGTTGAACAATTATACTGATTATTTTGAAGATGCTACTCTCACAGTTGGCTGGTGCTGTGAGCTCCAAGCTGGCATCCGAAAAAAAAAAAAATAGTTTTAGCAGTAAAAAAAAAAAAGCATGGTCTGATCAGACGTCACCTACCGTGCCTAGCATGACTCCCATCCGGCACATGCTCACGCCCTGATTGGTACCAACGCGGCAGGTCACAGTGGCGCCGGCCAAGCATGTGGCGCTATCTGGCGCTGTCAAGGCGATCTGGGCATGCAATGCCGTGGCTGTGGCCGCCGCTATCGGTAAACGCTCGTGGATCACTGTTTATTGGCATGCATAAACACTCCGTACAAAGGACGGTGAATATCGAATAAATTGGGAGGATTGTGTGACGAATACTGAGGTGCTGGTAGAGTGATTGCAGCGATACAAGCAAGCTTTTTTTCCACATCCACTTTGCTGCTGCGGTCCGGTGCGACTCG
Organism: Amblyomma maculatum; assembly: GCF_055883805.1. Taxonomy (NCBI): domain Eukaryota; kingdom Metazoa; phylum Arthropoda; class Arachnida; order Ixodida; family Ixodidae; genus Amblyomma; species Amblyomma maculatum. The sequence continues at coordinate 99,557,229 of NC_139352.1, forward strand.
CCTAGCATGAGCTAGCTCCGCTGCTGAAGGCGTCTTGCGAATCAAGGATGTATCTTTTGTGCGATAGGCTTCCCAGTAAAGTGGCCCGAAAGTCCGTTTCTTACAGCGTTAGCCCATTCCGAAGCGCCATCTGCTGCCGCTTCGATGTGAAACCAGCTAGGCCCCCTGACGTCTAGGGCAGGCGGGGAGCGGCGGCACAGTTCACGTCTCCCTGAACGCCAGCAGGCGACGTCGTTGCCGAAAGCTGTGCACTTTTGCAGGGATGCTCTTGGGACCCGAGTACAGCAGGCAGTCTTAATGTACACGAGGTTCAAGTTGCACGTGTGTGGCCTAAATGAAAGGAGTAAATAAATTGTGCTTCCCCTTTTCGGAGTCTGATCTGTGTGTCCGTGCGCACGCACAAAGTATACCCAAGCACTGTGCTTGAAAAACACAGCGACCGCGAAATCGACACTAAGTGAAGTAATTGTAACATGCAGCAATGAAGACAGTGTGAAAAGCCATTGGGTAAAGTGAGCAGAAGCAGAGAGCTTTCCCTGGGGTGCCCAATCGATACCTGTATCATCACTGGTCTTTGCTCTGCTGACTCCAGGTCACAGTTGTTTGATGACGTCATGTTGTTTTACCTATCTACACGTTTTCGTCCCCGAGATGTCACTGTTGATGAGTTATGAAAAACGGAGTCCTTGCCTGGCTAGTATTTAAAATTGAATTAAACTATGTTCGTGGTAAAATGAGAGTTTGGGATTACTTTGTGAGCATCTCTGTATAACCAGGGAAGTAACCGTATTCCTTCTGACTCTTCAAAAATTGGTGTCTTTGCTCCTTTAAGTGCAGAGCGCGATCTCGCTGTCAGCGTTAGCACATTGTTCCAGCCTCACTTCCATGTGAATGGCTCCTGCAGCGCGCAAGTGCTCGATGAGATCAGCACATGAAGACGGCTGATGGGATTCACTGGCGCTATCATCGGATGACGAGGGCACTTCATCTCTGACTGCGAAATCAGCATGGCGGAAGCAATTCCACAGTGTTTCCTCGGTCACCACCTTCCATGCATCGGAAAGCATGCTGAGTGCAGACAACAGGTCGACGCTGTAGGTTTTGCCGCTGTACACGCATAACACCACGCGACTATAGCACACGTGACTGACAGAGGTGCTTGAGTGTCCTGATAATGCCTGGCATTAGTGTCCGGTAGTTGACATATAGTGTTCTTGAATTGAGAATTGTGCCGTCTTCGGAACACTGCAATGGGAGCGAGGTTGTCGCCGGAGCAATGAGAAGCGTAGGTGGTGCTGTTAGTCGCAGGAGCGCATCAGAAGCATGCGGAGCCGCAGAGAAAACGTTCGGGCCGTCTGCTTCTGCGGCTCATGCCCTGCTTTGATTCTATTGCATCACGTTGTTCCCTGCCGTATTATGATGCATTGCTTATGATTGGTCAAGCAGGAAAACACGTTTCTGCAAGACCATAGCACAGTTCCAGCCCATGTCATTGTGCTTTCAATCCCCCCCTCACTTTACGTCCTATTTTTCGTTCGCTCTTTTTTTATTGCTCATTGCACGCTTTCTGCTGTCTTCCGCATTTGAGCCCTTCCATTCTCGATATACACTCTCTCCGCACACTGGGGAAATCACGTTAGTCGTGCAAGCGAGGAACCCACCTAGTATCTTTCATGCCCGGTTTCAAAGTTCAAAGTTTATTCAGAAATAAATAAATCATTTGACTATACAAAAGGTTACAGTAAGAGGTCCCAAAGTTCGAGACTGTACTGGGACCTCTAATGAGATTTGACCCCTAATGGGACCTCTAATGAGGTTAATGAGCTTGACCGCTTGTTTGGCGAGGGAATCGAGGCTCGAGGGCGTCGAACCTACTTTGAATACCCTTCTTCCAGGTGATCATAAGTACGTCACTATGCACTGTTCTAGCAGTCTTATAGCTTACATTGCAGTATATGTGGCTCGAAACTTCAAGCACAAATCAAAATGCATATATTTTGATTGTGCTTTCGAACAAATTGTGCGCGGCACAAAAAAAAAAATAATCTCAAACTCTGACCACCGAGGTCTTCTTTATCTGTCTGTGGAGCTTAGCTCGGAAACACGCTGGAAGAATGTTTGAAAAACAATTTTTTTTTCAGTTCAGGGCAAATTAATGCAAATAGCATGTGAGAATTTGGGATGTTTTTGCAAAGCGCAGAGGTTTCTAAGCTTGGATGTATGACATAAATGATGCTTCTCATAGTGAATTTCTACGTCCTCATGCGATTCCCGTTTTATGTGAAGTTACTAAACTAAGTGCAGAGCTCTGAAGCAGAGCATATATAAAAGACCTGAGGCTGAGCAGGTGCAAATAATTGTGTTTCAGGGCTCTATCTTATGAATCTGCCTGTTTCTTGTGTGTCTTCAAATTTAGCAGCTTTATTCATTCATGTTTTCATGGTATTTTCATATATTTCCGTAGTGTTTTATATATTGGTACTATATATTCTTGAACCATTTATTTATATTCTCTTAAGTCACGAATTGTTCATCCAGCTAGTTTTTGAAGTCTTCCGCTCTGCGCTGTGAGGTTTTGTGAATCTGTATGAGCTATCGCTGATCTATTTCGTTTCATATACAACTGCCTGTTCATATGAGTCCGCCCACTTTCAACAGCCCCTGGCATAATTTCTAGCTGCAAGCAATCTTTGCATACCCTCACTATATGTGGGGCAAACAAAGCACGCTAGCCTAATAACACCTTCCATTGCATTTTAATGCGAGCGAGCACCGATGGACGATTTCAGTCTAACCTGTGTTAACCGGCGGATCCGATAATAAAAATTCGTGACCATAAAAACACAATAGGCATTCGTCATTGAATCTCCCATTAACGTTTAAGAAATAAAGTACCCAATATGTCCACAAAATTTCTTACCATTGCTTGTCAGGTAATCGGCAATCAGTATCTGACATTGGCTGTATGCATCTTGCCGCTCATATTTCCCCAACGACGGCCGCTTTTATAGGAAACTAGTTCATTTGTTCATGCACAGAATCGGTTTAATACATTTGGTCAAGCTTGTGGGAGCTGTAGCGACAGAATTTATTTTTGCGCGCCTTCAGGGTCCGAACAGCTAGTGGTGATGGAGGCGGTTAACCAAGCTGTGTGCTCAGCGCTTATTGCACTTCTTACAGCACCCTTTCATATTACGCAGAGCTGTCATTGCTGAAACGACCAGCTTGGCAGCGGCAGAAGGCACACTTCTCAGTTCTAGAACGCTATAGTTGATGCGGTGATGTAAACAGCGCAGCACGTGAATAGCGACAACGGCGACTGATGACTGTGCATGATGGCACCACTGAGCTGGTACTGGCAGGACGGTGCAGCAAGCGGTGCCTACTATCGTGGTGATACCGGGTATGCAAGGTTCCGATGGCATGATCATCGGAAGATATGACACATGAGTTCGAGGTTGCAGAAAACTAGAATGGCAGCGGCCAGAAAAGCAAAATGGCACTGGCGTTTGCATTTTCTATAGCTCTTGAGTCGCGAATCGAAAGAAAAAGTCCAGAAAATTGGAACGAGAAGGATTTCAAACGTCCGAAATTTTGCTCGGTGTTATACATTGACTCTATGTAGTGTGTGGCGGTGCCATGGCAAGGTCTGGATTTTCAGGCAGGTCTGGAAAATTGAGCGTCTGGAATATCGATCAGCGACTGTACAATAGAACCCCAATTTGTAAGTTCGGATATAGCAAAATTCTGGTATAGTAAGGTAAAAGTAAAGTCTCAATTCACCTTTCATGCAAGACTGTACATTTTTCCCCCATTATAGCAGACATTTGCGATAGAAACAGTTATAGTAAAGTGCATCTGACAAGATTTCCACGAAATGACATCGCCGCATGCGCACTACCCAGGATCGCTAGGAAAATTTCTCTTTTTCTTAAAAAACATAAAGCACCAAAAAGTGTTTTCTTTTATTTTCTAATGGCTTTACCATGGGGCTCACCAACAAACAGGAGAAGCCAACTTTACATAAGACTTGGAGCCGTGAGAGAAAGCATGTGGCGTAGAGTGAGCTGGCCACACACCTTTAGAGAAGGCGCCACAGTCCGCTCAGAAAGTAAAAGACAGTAGAACTGCAGTGAAAAGTAGGGAAGGGAAGAAACGACCGAACATTCACAGCTCTGTGCAACGCAAAGCAAGAGGTGACGGTGGCAAGAAGCAGAGGCATGGTGTGCATGGTGTGCATGGTGTCATCGTACGTGACTATCCTTTACATTTCTCACCTGTTGCCTTTTAAATGACAGAAACCGCAGAAGACAACACCATGTTCATGCAGGCTTTGGTTTTTGCATGGAATCAGATGCAGTTGTAGTTGTAGCCACATTGCATTCATGTTTTTTTAAAGAGGTACTTGCACGTGGTGTAAACAAAAAATCTTATAATTGGAAAAACAATTGCACAAAGAAACAATAATGAAGGGATGGGGGGCATTTTAGAATGTTTCCTTTATTAATCAACAAAACAGGTTTAGTAAGTAGCCATTTAGTTACTGGACAGCGTGTACAGGGCTATCTAATCCCCAACAAATGGTATGGTAGAGGTCCTGACATAATAAAGAGTTTTGCTGGTCTGAGTGACTTTACTACAGTAAAACCGCAATAATACATACCCGCATACCAAGTAGTTGCGGTTAAAATATAGTTGCAAGAATTCCCTGGCTTAGCCACATTCAACCCATGCATTGGCTGACCGTATAAGACGTAGTGGCTCATGGAAGGGCCTAATGCTTAATGCGTATCTGCCGTCCCAGCTTTGCTGGCTGTGCCACAGCATGAAACGTTTTCTGCCTCTCCGGAAAGCATTATCACGTGCGGACTGCCGGCAGTGACATTGTGGCCATTTTGGCAATGTTCCGACAAATGCAGCGATGATGTCAATAGGGAGCCCAGAAAGCATTGGTTACGTTTATATAAATGCATCGCTGAGTAGTATTGTCACCAGCCCTATCTCAATAACCATCACCATTACACTGCTCGGGCACGGTCGTGCCGCTCGCTCGTGCCAACCTCTCACTGCGGGTCTGCAGGTGCTGTTATGTTGTGGATGTGTTGCTGGTAGGTAGCGTATGCTTCGTGGGGGTGTCTTATGTTTCGAGCTGGTGCTGTGCGAAGCACAAAGCAGTTGTTCTGTTAGTGTGTGTGCGAACGGTCGGCACTATGCCGAAGCCTACTCGACCGAAGTATTGCGTGCTGACAGTAAAGGAAAAGTTGATCATTACTCATTCTACTGAAAATAGAACTATTAAGAGTGTACTAGCGCGTGCATGAAACTTGCTTTCTCCCTGTCTCGCCGTTTTTTTGAGACTGTTGTTGTCGCCGCACGACTACCACAGTAGCAATCAAAAATAACGGATTTCTTGTCGGTAGCACACCAATAAAATTCACATACTTACATGCATTCAAAGATAATTTACTGTGCCTGAATTTCTCTTATTTCAGAGTGTGAATAATGGCGAAATTGTACTGGTCGTTTAAGGTGTACTACCGGATAGTGCATACTTTTCACGCATCTCCGCCAACTACGTATAATGATGTTTTACTGTATAAAGGGCATCTACTGTGTAGGTATGTACACACATCTAACTTTGTTTTTTGGTGCATAATGGCCACAGTTACGTGCCGTAGAACCCTGTAGCTTTCAAACCAGGCAGAGAGGGGACCCTTTTTATCTTCGTGTAGGTTGGTATTTCTGACCCTCGGTACTGATGTTAGGTGTCAACAGGTGGAGCAGTGGTAGCATGCTATGCACTTCTGCTCTTTCCAATGCACAATGGAGATGTTGGATGCAGTTGTACTACATATGTCTATCTGTGTGAGGGTCCGTCACATTAGTGGCAGGGTGTCACGGTGCTGACAAGGCACGTGTTGACAAAATGGGGACATTGGGGAGTGCAATGCTCACACCTTTCCTGTATGACTCAGTGGGGTATCTAGAACGTGCGCGACTTATGTATTTGTATGGCATTTGTTGAGCTTGTGGAGTTGCATGATGAAACATATTCCAGAATGCATATTGTTGCCCAAAACGACTTGCGGCATAGATGTGCCGTATTGACGGAAAATCTGAAGCATTTCCATGCATCTGTGCACATATTGTAGTATGAAATGGCATTTTTTTGCTTGTGTGTTACGTCTATTAAAAAAGTGTTGATATTTATTTCATCCCCTGCTACTTGATACCGCTACCTCTTGGCACTGTTAATGTACTGCTAATGAGCTTTTCTGCACCCTCCAGGATGTTGCATCGACCCAGTATATTGCTCGAGACGCTGCCTGGTCAGTTGAGCTGCTCAACCTGTCCAAGTCAACCCAGTGCATTCCAGTGAAGGTGTCTAGGCCTACACAGACTGTTGATGAGCTTGTATTGGAAAAAGGTACCAGACACTTCTTCCAACTTGTGTCCCAAAGGGTATACCACAGTGTGGAAAAGTGCAGTCAGCGCACTTACAAGCTCGCATTTTTTTCGTTTTCTTTTGTGGTTCCTTCTGTGCTGAGCCCCTCATATGTCATTCCATTTCCCCAGTATAGTAATCAATTATGTTGCCTATTCGTTTGTACTGTACTGAGGTTTTGAAACAAGTTTTTATGTGGTTGCTCTTGTAGCAGTCTAGTGATATAGTGTAGCTATAGCGAATTACAATTTAAGATAGCAAAAGTTATAGTGCACAAAGCATTCTGTTTTTTTTAATTGGTTCACAGGAAGGGAAAGGCGCAGTGTCTGTCACACTTGCGCTGTGGACACCTGTGCCGCGCTGTAAGGGAAGGGAGGAAGGTGGGAGTGAAAGTAGAAGGAGAAAGAGGAGTCATAGTGGAAGGCTACAGAGTAATTTTGACCACCTGGGGACCTTTAACGTGCGCTGATATCGCACAGCACATGGACGCCGCTTCGTTTCGCCTTCATCGAAACGCATTATACCTCGGCTGCAACCTCAGCAAATGATGAAGCTGAGATCAAACACCAAAGCCAACATACTATATGAGGGCACGAACAAGTGACCTCGAAGTTGCGGTCGACGGTCGCACGGTTACTGCCTTAGTGGGCACTGGAGCTGACTATCCTGTCATCAGTGGAGTGTTTGCCACCCAGCTCAAGGAAGTGACAACCAATTGGGATGGCCAGCTGAGATTCTGGTAACCAACTTCACTGAAGAATACTGGCATCTCAGCAAGGGAACAATGTTGCCTTCCTCAACGAGTTAGCAGACATCAGCGTTGTCTTTGCCCTTCCTGATGAGCCTGAAAATAAAACTGACCAAAGCCACCATCCCAGGTTCAATATTAATCCAGCACTACCCCCCAGCATGCAAGAACAGGTACGGGCCATTCTTAAAATTTGCAGCAAATGCTTTTCGTTAATTTACAAGTGCAACAAACTCCTTTGGCAAAGCACTGCATCGTCACGGATGACCACGCTAGACCTTTGTGTCAAAGCACCTCCCGTGTATCCTCGCGAGAACGCCTGGCCATCCGCGATCAAATAGAACAAAGGCTTCGGGACAACGTTATGTAGCCATCAAGGAGCTCCTGGGCGGTGCCAGTCATTTTGGTAAAGAACAAAGGCTTTGCTTCTGCATCGATTACCAGTGTGAATAGAATAACAAAAAAACAGGTCTACCCCCTTCCCTGCATTGATGACGCACTGGGCCGATTATCCAACGCTAAATACTTCACATTGATGGACCTGAGGAGTGGCTATTGAAAAATTGAGGTCGATGAAAGAGGTCGCGCGAAGACTGCATTCATCACACCAGATGGCCTATTCGAGCTCAAGGTGATGCCATTATACCTCCGCTCTGCACCAGCGACGTTTCAACGCTAATGGGCACTGTGCTGGCGGGCTTGAAGTGGCAGGTTTGTCTGCTATACTTGGATGATGTCGTCTTCTCCACAAGCTTTGAAAACCACCTGAAAAGGCTTCGGACAGTATTTGAAGCAATTAAGACATCAGGGCTAATGTTGAAACCAGAGAAATACCACTTTGCTTACGAGGAACTGCGATTCCTGGGTCATATCGTTAGCAAGAAAAAACAGCTATAATTGCACAGCTCCCAAAGCCAGCTGACAAGAAAGCTCTACAGAGGTTCCTTGGGCTGTGAGTTTATTACCGGCAATTTGTCAGGAATTTTTCGTGCATCGCCAAAACGTTAACACAGCTTACAAAGGCTGACATGTGTACCTTTTAATGGTAAGCACGGCAAGGAGAAGCCTTCAATGAACTTAAGCGCCGCCTACAGTTTTCTCCTGTAGTTGGGCACTTTTACGAAAATGCAGACAAAAATTCATAGCGGCGCAAGCAGTATTGGCCTAGGTGCCATGCTTGTTGAGAAAATTGCTGGACAAGAAAAATTTATAGCGTACGTTAATCGTTCCCTGCTCAAAGCTGAAGCAAACTTTTCGACGACAGAGAAAGAAAATTTCGCTCTTATTTGTATGGATGACCATTCAGGGTTGTGAGCGCCCATCATGCTGTGTGTTGGCTCGCAAACTTAAAAGATCCCTCCGGCCGCCTTGTGCTATGAAGCCTGCATCTTCAAGAATTCGACATCACAGCCTACAGAAACAGTGCTTGTGAGCAAGCCGACGGCACTCACACTTGTTTCACAGCATTAACAAGTGAATTTCGCATAATACAAACGCATTCTCCATGGTAATGTGTCGTTTCGAAGCCAAGGCTGTAGTAATGCAGTTATGGTTATACTGCAGCCATTTACAGTGCAACGATAGCAAGCAAAAGCTACATGTGTGCTGGCCGCTCGTGCTTTCGCTTCGCATGTAGGAGATGACCCACCTGGCAAGAAGCAAGAGTAGACTGCAGCGCCGCTAGTTTTTGCGACAGCCACCTGGGACACACTCCTCTGCTATGCAGTATAGGGAGCTGTGAAAGTGAGTTCATTCTAGTAACGTTGGCCATCACATTGCGGTTCAATACATCAGCAGATACGTTATCAATACAAAATTGATACCTTAGCCTGCATGCTCACATCATAGAGGTCTACCTTATACCCAAATCCAATGTCAAGTGTGGACGCATATTCAAGTAATCTATTGTGGAATTAAAATTTGGCATTTAAATTACAGAGAACGGTCTGGCACATTTGAAGTGTGACAGCGTTTTCTACCTGGATATCTGATCGTATATATGTGCAAAAAACCTCTGGACAGCTTGTATGCATGAAGCACTAAATTCTGGAATGAGTTGGCGCAATCAACAAATCAAAAGCAAAACTTGCAGATATTTACACGAAAAGGTTATGCAAGAATCCTCTACAGAAAAATGTAACACACTGGGGCGATATATTTCATCTGCCTTGACACTGAATATGAATTTGAAATCTTTCAAAGCAGGCTAAATATTATACCATTTTACCATTCATGTGTGCCACTGAATTAAAGTGTGCCTACCGCCTGAGAACCATGGCATAGCAGATTAACACAAGGCCACAAGAAAAGAAAAAATTCTCAGTGGACATACAGTAAAACCCCGTTAATACCTGGTTGGCGGAGACGCGGGAATAGTAAGCATTATCCAGTAGTACACCTTAACTGGCCAGTACAAATTCGCCATTATTCACTGTGAAACAATGAAAAATCAGGCACAGTAAATTTTCCACGAAGACATGTACGTATGTGCATTTTATTGAAGTGCTACCTACCAGAATTCCATCGTTTTTAGTTTTTTAGTTGCCGCCGTAGAAGTTGTGTGGCGGCAAGAGCAGTCTCGAAAGCGGCGAGATGGGCTAAGCAAGATTGATGCACGTGCTAGTGCACTTTGTAATTCTAGTTTCATTAGAATGAGTAATGATCTACTTTTCCTTAACTGTCAGTATGCGATACTTAGTCGAGTAGGCTGTTGAAGCGGTCATCGATAACCGCTTCAACAAAGGAAAGCCGTAGGGCGGTACATATGGGCTCTGCCACCTCAAGTTTGGAGGCTAGCTTGAGTTCTAAAGGAGTCCTCGCTCGTAGTACAACCATGCAGTCGTTTTCAGGCGGCCTTGGTTAATTCCTGCCTTTTGTATACGGCGGTGAATGCGATTTGACAGCTACTCTGCATCCCTTTCGTTGGTTGGCGTGTCATCCTTTTGTACAGCAAAACCTCATTAAAACGTACCCGCTTTAACAGTAGTTTCGTTTTAAAAGTAGTAAAGTCATGTCCCCACTCGACGCCTATTCAATCTAATGCATTTCGCGTTCGCATAAACCGTACCAGCCTATCGCGGACGTATTGGTTAGCACGTACTATTTTCACTTTTCGACGTACAATTCATGGCGGTAGTACCGCCTCACAAAAGACTGTTTGACTAGCGTTGTGACAAACCTTCTTTAACGCGACCATGAATGCGACCGAAGTGATAGCAAGCTACATAGCCAATGGCAAATCGGAGCCACGTTTATCAAATGCAGTTGCGATGATAATACAACTAGCGCCACCTTGCGTCGAGCGCGCCAATCCAAGCCGTAAACTAACTGTGGCCTCCGAGCGCCGTGCCGTCGGAGCCGATCACAGTCCACATACTCCGTCCTCCTTCTAGGGGGAGGGTATTTTTGCAGGTCGTGATCGTGCAATCACGTGACACAAAAGTGGCGTGGCGCTACCACGTCACTTCTGCGTGTCCTGTCGACTTTTTTTTTTTTATTATTATTATTATTGTTGTTATTCTACTGGGGCAGTGAGAAAAGCAAGAAAAGCACTTGGCCGTCGGAGCGCGGCTTCGAGCTGGTGGAGGGAGAGCATCTAGCGGTGTGCACGCTTTCTTCTGTATGTTTTTTTTTTCCTATTAGTGGGGAGAGTTTGAAAGGAGGGGTGTGTAAAGCCCCTCAATAAAGGGGCTTTAGGGGCGGACAGGTTAGCCACCGTAGACAGCGTGGTTTCAAACGAGTGACGGCTTGGAGCTGCCCTCGGTAAAGCAGTATGCACGCTTGCTTCCTTTCTTCGTTTTCGCTAGCTGTGAGGTATGGGCTGGTTTGGCTTGAGAGGCAGCAGAGGGAGTGCTGAAGATTTGCTGTGTCGTTTCCTTGACTCAATCAGCCGCTTTTGCACCTTAAAAGTTACGCCTCAATCATGATATATATATATATAAGTAGTGACGTATCCGTAAGCTAAGTAACATCTTGTATAATTTTCCAAACATCAACGTTTACGCGCCGCAAGATGTTGTAAAGTTATTTGCTTTTTGCCACTGAAAAACTGCATGTGTGTAGGCACGCAAGTACTCAATATATTTGAGGCCCTGCATAAGGTCAGTACTCTTGCACGTTTTCATTGTAGTGAGGAAGCAAACTCACAATCCCTGCAGCACGCTGCGAAGAAGCAGACTCGCGACTCGAAGTCCCTGCGTCGCTTCGTATACCAGCTCTAACCCCGCCAGACCACCGGAAGAAAGAGAACGAAAGCAAAAGACTGCGAACGCACAAAATCTGCGCTCACTCATTCCCCGGGGGAGGAAAATTCTGTTTACTGCTTGGAGCCATGGGGGAGGGAAGAAGACTGTGTTGGAGGAGGAGCCATGGCATGGACAAAACTAACTGCCGCAAGCGCTTCCTCTTACAAGGAAAAAAAAGAAAGACTCCGCGAGATACGCGTACGTAACGTGTAGGCTACATCGCCCATGTGTCATGTGATTGCGCATTGACGACCTGCAAAAACATTCTCCCCCTTCTAGCAGGCCCTTTTCCGGGAGGATATTTTTGCAGGTCCTGAGTGCACAATCACGTGACACTAAAGTGACGTAGGGCCTACATCACTCCTGCGCGCCCTATGTGTGTTAATGTTTTTCTTTTTTATTGAAGGGAATGAAAGGGTGGCTGCAAGCTGTTAGGTCCAATGCACGAGAAAGATGTAAGGAGGCGCTTCGTCGTCGGAGCGGGGCTTCGAGCTGGAGGATGGGGAGCACTTAGCCGTCCTGCGAGCAAAGCACACAGCAGCACGCACGCTTTCTGGAAGGATGAAAGAAGCGGGCAGGCTAGCCAAGGTAGACAGTGCGGTTTCAAACCATTGACGGCTTGGAGCTGCCCTCGGCAAAACACAGAGCAGTCCTATCGTTTATTTTTTCTTAGCATTTAGGTATGGGCTGATTTGGCCTGAGAAGCAACTTAGGTTGCGCTAAAGATTTGACTGCTTCTGTGCGCACGTATAGTTCACAATGGGATGTTTTTGCATCTTGGATTGGCCTCTTATGGGAAACAACTACAGAGTCGAAAAATTGTCCATAAGTTAAGCCACATATTCTATAATTTCACAACCTAATTCCAAGCGCCAACATTTACGCGTCCTTGGAAGATGTTCTCAATCTTGACAGTTATTTCTTTTCTGCCACGACAAAACTGCACGTTTGCGGGCGCGCGCGCATGTGTGTGCGAATAACCCGCGCTCAGGTACTCAATATATGTGCGGCCCAGCATACGGTCAGGGCTCTTCAAGTTTTCATTACAATGAAAAAAGCAAACACACGATCTGCGCAGCACGCTGCAAAGACGTGGACTCACGACTCCGAGTGCTCTGAGTCCCTGCGTCGTCTCGAATACCAGCCACCCCACCAACCCACCGGAAGAAAAAGAATGAAAGCAAAAGATTGCGAACGCACAGAACCGGCGCTCACTGCCGTCACTGGTTTGAAACCGCACTGTCTACGTTGGCTAGCCTGCCCGCTTCTCCTTTCATCCTTTCAGAAAGCGTGCGTGCGTGCTGCTGTGTGCTTTCTTTGTTCACAAGACGTAGGCTAGGAGCTCCCCCTCCTTCAGCTCGAAGCCCCGCTCTGAGGGCCAAGCACCTCCTTTCATCTTTTCCTCGCATTGGACTTAACACAACGCCACCTAGCTTGCAACCACCCTCTCGCTCCATCCAGTAAAACGAAAAAGAAAAAAAAGATGAACACTTATAGGGCGCTCAAGAGTGACATGTAGACCCTACGTCACTTTTGTATCGCGTGATTGCGCAGTCAGGACCTGCAAGACCAGCCTCCCATTTTGGACCAGTCCGAGCGACCACCCCTTCTTGCTCTGTGTCCCTTGCACGCCTAGGCCTTGGTTCACTTTCTTTCGCACGTGTGACGAGGTGACTTTGAGCGGTGTGCGTCGCGAGTTCTCCATCCGTCTGCATCATGCTGAAGCTTGGACAGAAACAACGGGTGCTTATTATAGATGACAAGGTGGAGATTGTCCGTGTCATCAAGAGAGGGGCAAAAAAATCTGTGCTGGCATGTGAGAGAGACTTGCCGCTAACTACTGTGTGTGGCATTTGTAATGCCAGAGAAAAGCTACTCATCAGTGCTGCCGCGACTGCGAAGAGATGTCGAGTACGAGGATCAACATTTCCAGATGTGGAGGAGGCGCTGGTGCGATGGCTGAAAATAGCTCGGTCGAAAAACCTACCAGTTAGCCCTGGTTTTCGCCTCGCAGCTCAACCATGACAACTTCATCATGTGTACCAATGGCTGGATAGCCAGATTCAAAGCAAGGCACGGAATAAGCATGAAGACCATAGCTGGAGAAGGCGCCGCGGCTGACACTGAAGGCGCAGAAGATTGGAGGAATGGCCAGCTTGGGCAAATTTTGGAAGACAATGCGCCTAACTGGGCTGGAGCACATTTGGCAAGCACTTGCAGATTATGACGAGCAGCTTACCGGTATCGCTCAAGAGGAAAGTATACAACAGTTGCATCTTACCTGTACTCACCTATGGGGCTGAAACGTGGAGGCTAACCAAGAGAGTTCTACTTAAGTTGAGGACAACCCAGATAGCTATGGAACAAAAATGGTAGGGGTAAAATTAAAGTGGGCAGAGTGGGTCAGAGAAATAACTCAAGTTATTGACTTTCTAGCTGAAATCAAGAAGAAATGGGCATGGCCAGGACATGTAGTGTGAAGAGAGGGTAACCGATGGTCACTTAGGGTAACAAACTGGATTTCAAGGGAAGGAAAACGTAGCAGGGGGCGGCAGAAAATTAGGTGGGCGGATTACGTCAAGTTCGCAGGGGTCAAGGGGATGCAGCTAGCACAGAACTGGGTTAATTGGAGAAATATGGGAGAGGCCTTCGCTCTCAGTGGGTATAGTCAGGCCGATGATGATGATGATGCGCCCGACGACATATTTAACCTTGATGAGTCCGCACTTTTCTTCAAGCTGCTGCCGAATAGAACACTTGTGTTCAAGGGAGAACCGTGCACCGGCGCAAAGCATGTCAACCGCATTTCAGTTGCATTCGCATGCAATATGTCTGGAAGCGAGAAGTATGCCACTTCTCGTCATTGGCAAGTCAGCCAAGCCAAGATGCTTTAAAGGCTCCCCACTGCCATCAGGACTCCTTTATAGGAATAACACCAAGGCGTGGATGACTGGGAAGCTTTTTGAAGAGTATGTGCGCTTCATTGACCGCCGTTTTGAGGCGAAAGGAAGAAATGCTGTTGTTATCCTTGATAACGCATCGGCGCACGTTGCGGTGGATGGCCTCAAGGCACTGAAGCTGGTGTTTTTGCTACCAAACACTACAGCGATTGCCCAGCCCTTGGACCAGGGCATCATTAGAGTTGTCAAGCAGCTCTACAGCAAGAACCTACTGCGCAGGATGCTGCTTGCACTGGAATGTGGCAAGGTGTACGCCATTGACCTGCTGGGTGCGATTCACCTGCTGGAAAACTCATGGTGGCAGGTCAAGTCTGCTACTGTGCAGAATTGTTTTAAGCACGCAGGTTTTCGTGAAGTGTGCGCGGTTGACGCAGACGATGCAAGCGATATCGCCGGCGTCCCGGACCAAACATATGAGAACCTGCTGACCGAAGTACTTGAGAGGGAAGGTTCTCCAGAAGGCATTACCTTCTCTGAATTCAGGGACGTTGAGAACGAAGTGGAAACTTCGCCAGACCTGTCAGATGAAGCCATGGTTGCCTGAGTGGTGGCGGAAGTGGCTCCAACTGACAGTGATGACGACGACACAAAGTGTGGAAGACCCGGGCCCAACAGTGGTAGAAGCTGCGCACGCTGTGAGCGTCATGCGGCTGTTCACCGAAAAAAAGGAACTGGCCGAAAAGCTGGCTTGTGGCCTGAATGAGTTTGAAGCTGCTGTTATCGCTGCTAGAGCACCGCTGCGTCAGACTAAGATTACCGACTTTTGCAGTGCAAAATAAAGGCCGCATTTATTTTTGTTTTTCAACCTACTGGCCATTTTAACTTGTTTTTTGCAGGTCAGTGGGTAATATTATGCTACTCCTGTTAAGCCATAGTACCGTTTAGTATGTACTTTTTCCGAGTTCCGGCCAACTACGGCTTAACGAGGTTTTACTGTATCGGCATCTCAGCTGCATGCTCACACTTTTTATTGTATTTCTTCTCCGTAGCGAACTTAGCTTGGATTCATCTGTCATCCTGTAGCTCTACCTCCGGAAAAAGCTTGCATTCAAAGCATTTAACATTCTGCTGGCTTGGGCTCAATGCCGGCTCCGCCACGCATCCTGGCCGGCTTGCCCGTAAGTTAGGTTTAGCCGTCTCCTCTTAGTTGGGGATCATAAAAGATTCGAAAAGGGCAGACGGTCACTTGCCTGGTAAACAAAGATTACCACATATTTCATATAACTTCACGTTTCTCTTGATACCGGGTATGTCTGGTGTGATGGGAAAGTACGCCTTGAAAAACGATAATTAGTGGAGCCCATGCAATGCATATGGGCACAGCTCACCTCCGGCACGGCATTTCTATATTCTCTGGAAGTACCACTCCATGCAAACGTCTAACAAATGGCTGAAGAACAGGCACCAAGGGTACTATACGAACGAAACACAATCCTCAGGGATATTCTAGTGCATTCTAAACTTGAAAACAAGCGTCCATCACAGCCACATCCTTCTTGCCGACCCAGATGCAAGACAGTCATTTACAGAAAGACACCATGGTTAAAAACACTGCAAGCGATTTAACTTTTCACATAAAGTTTGGCTTTAATTGCACATCGTCAAATGTTATCTACCTTCTACAATCCTCCTTCTGTTTTAAACAGTACATCGGAGAGACAGAGCAATCAGTAAAAATAAGGGCAATAGGCCATCAAGCTGACAGAAAAAAACCCTCTTGAAAGCAGTTTCCCAGTATTTCTATCATAAGAACCATAAGTTTGAAGAAATTAACTTATTTTCCAGCCAGCCTTTAAATCTTCAATTGACAGAAAATATATGGAGGCATATCTTACTACGCCATAAATTTAGAGCATTGGAACCAGCATGAAATTATAAAAGGAACATTAGAATCCCTGATAAATATATTCCCTCTGTGTCATAATTAGTCAGGAAAACAATCCCATATAGCGTTAATTGTGCAGTTCACAGCACATGTGCACTTTATCCCCCCTCGACAATAGCATAAGCTGCATGTGTTTTTTTAACATGTTTCCTTCTTATCTCTTCCTACTTTGGTTGGCCCTTGAACCCCCCTTTTTCTCAGGACGTGGCAAGTGTGGTTCATCGATCTGTTATTAGTCTGTTTCTTTGTCCTTCCCTCCTTGGGGAAAGCTTGCGAGAGCTGTTCCCCTGCAGCTGTATTCTTTATTAGGAATCTTTGGAACGTGTGTCCCCTTTTAAGAAAGGTGTGTGAGCATTGGACCTGCTTTAGGTGCTGACTCATCACCTATCACACATTGTCACCACTGCTGACATTGTCATTCTCTGCTGCTGCCGCTTTTTTTTTTTTTTTTCGGGCCACGGGATCACCTATTCTAGGTTCAGAAATACATACTAAAAGAATGTTTTTACTCCTTGCACAACTTTTCTGCTCTTCCCTCCCCGTCCCTAGCTTTTTTTTGGAAGCAAAATCATAAAGAAACCTCTAGCAGTCATAATTGTCCTACTCAAAGACAAGTCCTCAGACTGCAGACTGAGGCTCCTCCTTCAACCTTTCTTCAATGCTCTTTCATAGTGTATATGTCTGGTGTCAGTTTGGGTGCTTAATTTATTTAGTGAGTTGTGACTGGTTATCAGTGCGTGAAACCAGCATGCATAGAAAATAATCTCATGTGTTGCAGACTTTGAATACGTGTGGTGGAACCTTGGCTAGTACTGGTGTGGCAATGTCATCTGAGTTATACGAGATGTGCGTAATAGTGTGCGGGCTTCATTGCACCACCTCCTGGGGTGGTGCAGTGGTTAGGGCACTTGACTATTGTGCCCTTTAATGTAGGATCAAATCCCAGCTGCAGCGCCCGCTTTATGATGGAGGTGAAAAGACAGGTAGCCGTTTGCTGTGCAATGTCAGTGCATGTTAAAAGAACCCTAGGTGGTCGAAATTTCCAGAGGCGTCTCTCATAGCCTGACTTGCTTTGGGATGTAAAACCCCACAAACAACAAACCAATCATTTGAGGATGTCATTTGTTGATGGTGCTCAACTGCCAAAGAGACTTCGTAAGACACAGCATGAAGGTGGAAAAGGCAAGGGAGAATGAGGCAGCTAGATAGTTGAAGCAGAGCGGGGAGCTGAGGTACAAGCTTGAAGATTGAGGCAGTGGCTGCATATGCTTTTGTGTCTACTCTTGAAGTGAAGCTTAGCATTTAATTTTTTAAAGGGGTAGAGACACCAAATTTTTGTGCTGTACTTTTGTGTTGTAAATAATGCTTAGCCTTCAAGCTTCGTGTCGTTGCGCTGCACCACTTGAAGATGTCGGACCAACTAGCCCTCCAGTTCATGTTGTAATGCATAGCCATTCTGTAAGCATAGAGCATGGTGCTAGAAGCGCGAAATCGCTTTACATAATTTATTATTGTATTTTTAGTTTGCAGTAGTTTCGGTTCATAGTTGCCAGGTTTTTACTTGACATCAATAAACAGAAGACATAACATTCAAATGTCACATGGACTAATACCTTGTGTTGTCAATGAGTAGGCGCGTCGTCTACTCTGTTTACAGTGTGACACTGCCATATGCTGTGATGATGGAGTCACACTGTGGAAACAGTTGGTCAACTGCATCCGTAAACGTGATTTTTGCGTCATTTTCGCTATTCTCTCACGCCGCGCTAGCACCAACTACATGGAATTTCGAAACATGTCGTTGTCACCTTCCAACCAACTACATGGAATTTCGAAACATGTAGTTGTCACCTTCCAACAGCTGTCACCAACTCACTGTCTCGTACACTCTCGACAGCTTGTTGCTCGTAGCCGTGCCGATGTCGGGAGCCACTCGCTTCGCTACAATTTTGCCAGAATTCCTACACTATATGACCGGCTTGGAAAAATCAAAAAGCAGAAGAGGATTTGACTGCGTTCGAGAGTGCGTAAATGCCGGTGAGTTTATAGCTTGAATTGCATTGATTGAGGCACCGCTTTCGTGCGCCTTTCTGAGCGTTACCTTTGTATGTGCGAATCTGGTGATCATTGAGAGAAAATTCACAAATTTTAGAATGAAAATGGCCATCAAGTATACGTTTGATAACAATGAACTGAAATTGACGCTTGCACCGCAGGATGTGCGTACAATTGCCACAAAGCGCCGGTTTAATCTTTTGCGCCGAGCAATGCTGCAAGTGGCCCGGACCAGTCGTCGGTGCTACTTGTGGAGAGCAAATTAGGCCGATTATGGATAGTTGTATACACATCTTATCGAAGTTATTTTATTTTGAGACGAGCTTCCTGTAATAATGCGGTGACTGCAGATGAACCGTTGTTACTGCGTTTGGTGATTGTCCTATTCCAGAGTGCCATCCTGTGAAACCTACTACGCCTAATGACAAATAGGGCAGGCAGAGAGCAGCGCAGTTCATTGCATGGCGCACTTGCGGGAGGCGCTGTTGCCGAAAGCTCTGCACTTATGCAGGCATATGCTACTGTTGCACGAGCATAGTAGGCACTTCTGATAACATTTGTCTTTTCTGGTACAAAGCCAAGGAGTGCTACACTGCCTCACTGCTGTGACGCCCCGCAACTTCGGTCTTGGCTGCGGCGACCGACAGCAATGCTATCCACTGACCATCGGCGTGCAGTCGGCGGCAGCCTTTACAATGTTTAATTGATGAGCATTGCCATCAAGTATAATTTTGCCTACAGGGAGCTTGGAACTGTAAATGTCTATCCACACTTGCGAGTTGCAAAGGGCGTGCGACTGGCTTTCACATGCGACCAGAGTCGCGCAGCTCGACTAATGTTCACAGTTGCGAATGCACCCTGCTGGTCGCTTTCTACATCTTGTCTATCTTGACTGTGCACCAAATAGAGTAAAGCTAACTTGCTTTCACTTCATCTCAGCTGCTGATTGGTTACTGGTCCACGACCAGCAGTCGCAAAGCTGGAAAATCGAGCTGTGGTTGAATGTCCTGTGACGGTAGTTTTTCGACCAGTGCGATCATTTGCCACATTTTCTTTCTGACCAAAATTGTCGCTTGAACTCCGGGAGTTGCAAATGTGAATGAGCCTTTAGAACGCTGTCATGCTGGTATAAGTATGGGTGCAATAAAAGAGCCATAAGGAGCCGACCAGCAGCATCGTCGTTAATGTCAGAAAACTCTGCAGTGACGTCACAAATACTTGATTATGGTTTTTTCAGTGAACCTAATTTACAGTCAGTGCACTAGCAATGGGTCCAGAATGCAAGAACGAGCATTTTCAAAAACTTTAAAAAGGAATAAAATATCTTTTATGCCTCCCTTGAGTTTAATACTTGACTGCGATGGTTTTCACACACAAAGGAGGCATGTGACATGCTTTGCAAAGCCTTGAAATTTGGTGTCTCTATTCCTTTAAGCTTTTTGTGATGTCAACTTATTTCTTGTTATTCAAACATGTTGATTATGCTGAATAAAGGCAGGTGTAAGGTTTTTGGGGATGACCCTTTATTTCATATCTGCAGTCATTCAAGGTCTCTAAATAGATCACATATGCTAGTCACCTATATAAGTGTTGTAAAGAGTATTCTTATGGTGCGATAGCTTCCTGTAGGAGGGTAAGCTCCAATGTGACTCATGTTTATTCCTTTCTGAAGGCAGCAAGCAGCCGCCAGCAACGAACAAGCTGTTCAAGTGCCCCGAGTGCAGCTACACCACACCGTTCAGCCACCGCATCAATGGCCACCAGAGGAAGCACACGGGAGAACGCCCCTTTCAGTGCAGCGAATGCAGCAAGTGTTTTGCACTCAAGATTACTTTGAAGCGGCACCTTGCTACCCACTCAAGCGAGAGGCCATACCAGTGCACACATTGCAGCAAGAGCTTTAAATCGCGACATCGTTTACGAGTGCACCAGCGCTGGTACGCAAGTAAGAGTCCCTACAATTCCACCTCCGTCCCACAGTTTTTGCAGACATGAACTCAAATCAGCATCGACAAAGTCTGACATGACAATAGACCTTATGCAAAAATTGGGGCACCCTTGCACTGTCAGCGTACATTTCTGCCATGTTGGATACCGCAGCACTATATATCACCCGTATATATCTGCATACCTTAATGCACACAGGGAGGAGCTAAGGATAACCAAGTGAATGGTGAGGGTGCCAGCTTAATACAGTTTGTTAATGCACAGATGACTTGGCTCATGTGCGCCATGTATGTCGAATGCTTCTACAGAGTATATTTGTAGTGGCTGTGTAGCTTATGTTGAGAATAATGTATTTATTTATTTACTCTCAAGGCCTTTCAGCATTACAGAGCGGTGGGCACATGGGATCAGCATCAGTCTTTTGCGAAACATGAACAAAAAATGCATGCCTTTCAAGCATGGAGGAAATACATAAAAACACATCAAGGAAAAGAAAAAGTAGCTGGGCTATACAGAAAGGAGATGTTTCATCGCATGTTTGGATGCCTTGGGATCTTCCATGCATGCGATAGAAAGGGGCAGGTATGTTAATTGTCTTGCAGTTCTTGGCAAAAAACAATAAGAAAGCATATTTGTGTGACAGAATGTGGCAGGAACTTTATGTGAGCTATGCATGCTGACGAGTAAGTAGGTTCAGAAAGAAGCTGCTTTAGTAATGGGTTAGTGAAATAAATTTTATGCAATAGGCACAAACGGGAGAACGTTCTTCGAACGTTTAAATTTGGAGGAGCTAATTGTGACATTATTAACGAAACCATGGTGGTACGGGCATAATTAGAAAGAATAAAATGTGCTGATCAATTTTGAACTGCTTCAATATCGTCAATTAAGATAGAACGGGCTGAATCCCATATAACGGAGGCATATTCTAGTTTAGGTCGAATTAAAGTTTGGTACAAGGTTAGTTTGAGATGTTTTGGGGTTTGGAAAAAAAAAAAAAGGTAACAGAATGTGTGACTGGCATTGTTAGTAATATATTTCACATTAACATGCCATGAGAAGTTATTTCTTATGTAGACTACAAGATATTTGTAGTAAGCAACATTTTAAAGGGACACTTTGTTAATTGTGCAGCCGAAGGGTAGAGGCAGGTTAGTACTCCGAGAGATTGTCATATGTTTACATTTACTAGCATTTAGGGTCATAAGCCAATTGTTACACCAACTAAAAGTTGTGTCAAGATCAGATTGTTGGAGCAAGTTGTCATGAGGGTTAGTTAATACACGATAAAGAACGCTGTCATCGGCGTAAGGCCTAATGGACGAGGAAACAGTCAGAAAGGTCATTAATATATATTAGGAATAGTAAAGGGGCTAGAAACGAGCCTTGTGGAACTCTATATTTTACAGGAGTAGTAGATGATACAAAGTTATTAGCTGTTACAAATTGAGAATGGTTAATGAGGAAACACTCCATTGTATTGTCACGTAGTGGTGACGAGGTCGACGACACAAATGAAGGGGTCGATGATTGCACTAAAGAAACTCTTTATTTGGGCTGACTTGCGCCCGCAAAATAACTAAGCGACTCGGCGGCGGCGATAGCAGCAAACGTGCTGGTCGATCGTCGAACAAAGAATGCTCGTCACACTCAACGCTCAATTTAAAGGCTGCACAGAACAATCTAGATAACGTCGCAAACAGCTACCAGCACGGGCTGGAACATTGTGGAAAGACACCCGAGTGGCCGGAACCTTCGCGACAGATCTCGGTGCATCTTGCGTTACAACAAAACTGATAAAGTTGTGGCTCGCGACATCGAGCATTAACAAACAAAGATTACGGAACTGATACGCGGTCCAGAATCAGAGTGATAAGCCTGTATGCCGGCGGCTCTTAAAAAACAACAAATACTGTTTTGAAGGTTTCGCGGCATTACTCCCCCCTTAAAAAAAAACATCGCCTCGATGTTTCAACACAAAGAAACTTAAACATAAAAACTGCAAAGTTTAAATACCACAGATTCTTTAACGCGCGTAATATGGCTTCAGTCGTACAACATGTACAATTTCTGGGCGCGCGCTTCGCCGTTGTGATGCTGACGTTCCGTCGGGAATGACTTCATAGTCCAGTGGTCCGACGCGGCGAAGGATTTTGTATGGCCCAAAGTATCGACGCAACAATTTTTCACTTAATCCGCGACGGCGAATTGGTGTCCAAACCCACACTTGGTCTCCTGGAGTGTATTCTGCGTGGCGTCGTCGTAAATTGTATCGTCGGCTGTCGGTGCGCTGTTGGTCTTTAATACGCAGCCGTGCGAGTCGTCGGGCTTCCTCTGCACGCTGTAGGTAGGTGGCGACGTCAAGGTTGTCTTCGCTAGTTACGTGCGCCAGCATTGCGTCGAGCGTCGTCGTGGGCTCCCTGCCGTACACAAGCTTAAACGGGGTCGCTCTGGTCGTCTCCTGGACTGCCGTGTTATACGCGAAGATCACGTATGGCAATATGGCGTCCCAGGTCTTGTGTTCAGCGCCGACGTACGTAGCGATCATGTCCGCGATCGTTTTGTTCAGGCGCTCCGTAAGGCCATTGGTCTGTGGATGGTACGCAGTTGTTCGTCAATGGCTTGTGTGACTGTATTCCAGGATGGCTTGCGTCAACTCTGCCGCAAACGCCGTTCCCCTGTTCGTGATGAGCACTTCTGGGGAGCCGTGTCACAAGAGAATTTGTTCGACAAAAAATTTGGCGACTTCTGCCGCGGTACCATTTGGTAGTGCTCTTGCTTCGGCGTAACGGGTAAGGTAGTCAGTGGCCACGATGATCCACTTGTTACCCACAGACGAAGATGGAAACGGGCCGAGGAGATCCATCCCAATTTGTTGAAAGGGCAGGATCGGGGACGGAATCGGGTTTAGTAGTCCTGCTGGTCTGATCGGCGGCGTCTTGCGTCGTTGGCACTTACGACATGTCTTTACGTAGTGGGCAACTTCGGCAGGCAGTCGCGGCCAGTAATACTTCTCCTGGATTCGACGCAACGTGCGTGCAAATCCGAGGTGGCCTGCTGTGGGCTCATCGTGCAACGCCTGCAGAATTTCTTGCCGAAGGGTTTTAGGCACTACGAGAAGCTGCGCGGTCTTGTTGGGTGCGAAGTTCTTCTTCACGAGGAGGCCAATGCTTAACGTGAAGGATGATAAATGTTGCCTGAAGACACCAGGAGGGGAAGCGGTCGTTCCTTCCAAGTAATCAGCTAGCGCTTTCAGCTGAGGGTCTGATCGCTGTTGTTCTGCGAAACTGCTGGCGCTTACCGGTCCTAAAAAGACGTCGTCGTCATCGTCCTTCGGGGGAGCGTCGACGGGAGCGCGTGATAAGCAGTCTGCGTCGGAATCCTTCCGGCCCGACTTATAGACTACAGTCAAGTCAAATTCTTGAAGCCGTAGGCTCCATCTGGCAAGGCGGCCGGAGGGATCTTTCAAATTAGCCAGCCAGCAGAGCGCATGATGGTCGCTTACCACCTTGAATGGTCGGCCGTATAGGTATGGACGAAACTTATAAGTGGCCCAGATGATCGCGAGACACTCCTTCTCGGTAGTCGAGTAGTTGACTTCGGCTTTTGTGAGGGACCTGCTCGCGTAGGCGATTACTTTCTCCTGTCCGGCACTCTTCTGGACGAGAACGGCTAATAGGCCCACACTGCTCGCGTCGGTGTGAATTTCGGTTTCGGCGTTTTCATCAAAGCGGCCAAGTACAGGGGGGCATTGCAGGCGGCGCTTAAGTTCGTCGAAGGCTTCTCCTTGCGGCGCTTCCCATCTGAAAGGTACGACTGCTAAAAAGACGTCGTCGTCATCGTCCTTCGGGGGAGCGTCGACGGGAGCACGTGATAAGCAGTCTGCATCGGAATCCTTCCGGCCCGACTTATAGACTACAGTCAAGTCAAATTCTTGAAGCCGTAGGCTCCATCTGGCAAGGCGGCCGGAGGGATCTTTCAAATTAGCCAGCCAGCAGAGCGCATGATGGTCGCTTACCACCTTGAATGGTCGGCCGTATAGGTATGGACGAAACTTATAAGTGGCCCAGATGATCGCGAGACACTCCTTCTCGGTAGTCGAGTAGTTGACTTCGGCTTTTGTGAGGGACCTGCTCGCGTAGGCGATTACTTTCTCCTGTCCGGCACTCTTCTGGACGAGAACGGCTAATAGGCCCACACTGCTCGCGTCGGTGTGAATTTCGGTTTCGGCGTTTTCATAAAAGCGGCCAAGTACAGGGGGGCATTGCAGGCGGCGTTTAAGTTCGTCGAAGGCTTCTCCTTGCGGCGCTTCCCATCTGAAAGGTACGTCAGCCTTTGTAAGCTGCGTCAACGGTTCGGCGATCCGCGAAAAGTTTCTGACAAATCGTCGATAATAAGCGCACAGCCTAAGGAATCGGCACACAGCTTTCTTGTCGGCAGGCGGTGGGAAATTGTGCTATTGCAGCTGTTCTCTCCGAGTCTGGGCAAATACCGTCCTTGCTAACGATGTGACCTAGGAACCGGAGTTCTTCGTAGGCGAAGTGACACTTCTCTACTTTTAGAGTTAGTCCTGATGACTTGATGGCTTCCAGCACTGTCTGTAGTCGTTTTAGGTGGTCTTCAAAGTTTGACGAGAAGACAACAACGTCCTCCAAATATACCAAACAAATTTGCCACTTCAAGCCTGCCAGGACTGTGTCCATTACTCGTTGAAATGTGGCTGGTGCGGAGCAGAGGCCAAATGGCATCACCTTGAACTCAAAAAGACCGTACAGTGTGATGAATGCGGTCTTCTCGCGATCTCTTTCGTCGACCTCAATTTGCCAATATCCGCTTTTCAGGTCCATCGATGAGAAGTACCTTGCATTGTAGAGCCGGTCGAGAGTGTCGTCAATGCGGGGAAGTGGGTAGACATCCTTTTTCGTTATGCTATTCAAGCGGCGGTAATCAACGCAGAAGCGAAGTGTGCCGTCTTTCTTCTTCACCAAAACGACTGGTGCCAACCAGGGGCTGTTCGATGGCCGGATTACGTCATCACGCAGCATTTCCTCAACTTGATCGCTAATGGCCTGGCGTTCTCGCGGCGATACACGATAAGGGCTTTGGCGCAGAGGTCGGGCGTGTTCGTCCGTTATAATGCGGTGCTTGGCCAGTGGTGTCTGTCGTACCTTCGATGATGACGAGAAGCACTCCCTGTAGTTTCGAAGAAGACTGCGAATCTTGTTTTTCCTGCTGTGGGTCAATACTGGGTTGATGTCAGATGTAGGCTCACGGAATTGGTCCGGTGCCTCTTCCAGTGGTTGGTCGTGGAGGGCGAATACATCTTTGAGGTCCGCTAATTCGTCGAGAAAAGCGATGGTCGTGCCCTTGTTGAGATGCCGGTATTCTTCAGTGAATTTGTTACCAGCACCTGAGCTTGTCCTCTCCGGAATTTCGCGATGCCGATACCTCGTTCCAAGAGCAATTGGATATTTGCTTCGACGATGCTTTCAGCGGTTTCGATGTCTGTGCTACCGACGCTGACAGCGACGCTTGATCGGGGCGGCATGGTCAATTCTCCGTCGAGGACGTTTAGAGCGATGTGTTGCGTCGAAGTCGTCATAGCAGCTATGGCTTTGTCTGCAGAGAGCTTGGAGAGCCCTATTTTCATTTAGGAAGTCCATGCCTAAAATCACGTCGCGGGAACACGGCTGCAAGACCACAAAGCTGGTGGGGTAAGTACGCCCATTTACAGTTATTCTTGCAGTACATCGTCCCGATGGAGTAATCAGGTTGCCATCCCAAGCGGTTGTAACTTTCCTGAGATGGGAGGCTAACGGTCCACTGATGACTGAATAGTCAGCTCCGGTGTCTACAAGGGCAGTGACTCTGCGACCGTCGATATCAACTTCAAGGTCACTTGTTCGCGTCCTCGCATTGCACGTGGGCCTTAGTGTCCGATCTCGGCTCCGTCGTTTCTTCAGGTCATGGCCGCGGCATACCGTTGTTACTTCGCTGGGCGGCAGTGTCTGCTTGCACTCTGGCCGTGTTGTCGTCGATGTCGTCGTGTGGAGCGGCGGTGAAATGGCTGCGTCGTTGTTAGTGGTCGTCGGCGGCGGAGGATCTTCGTCTTTTCGCCGTTGAGCAACCTCACCTCCAAAGGTTGCTCTGTTTAGTTTCCCCTGCACGGGCTTGGGGACCTTCCGCGCATACTCTCATCATAGGTACGGCCTAGCGACGCAAAGCGGGCCCTGTACGGCGATGGAGATCTGAACCTACGGCTTGGTGGCGCAATCTCACCGCTACGCAGATAGTTGTCAATTTCTTGTGGTCGTTCACCTGGGCGTGGTCGTGGAGCGTCGACTGCAAATCCGCGGAGACCGATTCATCGGTACGGGCAGTGTCGCAGAATGTGGCCGGCCTCACCACAGTGGAAGCATAATGGCCGGTTGTTTGCAGTCCTCCATGCGTCGCCCTTCCTGGGGCTTGTTGGTCGCTGGTAGGATTGACGGGCGGGGGCCAAGGGGCGGCTTTCAGGAACAGGACGGTAGCGGCAAGAGCTGGGAAAGTCATCACGTCGGGGCGCAGGGCGACATAATGCACCAGCGTAGTTCATCGCTGTTGCCTCTTGTGCTGGAACAGTCGCAGCCGTCGCTTCAGGAATGCCCAGCGCCTGCTGGACTTCTTCACGGACTACGTCCGCGAGCGTCGCCACCTGGGGTTGTTGCGATGATGGCATCAGTCGGCAGAGCTCCTCTCGCACGATCTCCCGGATGAGGTCCCGAATGTTCTCTCCGCTTGTAGATGCACTGGGGAAGTTGCTTGAGTAGTCCGGTTGAAGTGGTCGCTCGTAATGGCGCATCCTGTTGTCCAACGTCTTCTCGATGGTAGACGCTTCTGTTTCAAATTCCGCCACAGTTCTTGGCAGATTTCGCACAAGACCCGCAAAGAGCGACTCTTTAACGCCTCGCAATAAAAGTTTGACTCGCTCACCTTCGGTCATATTAGGGTCGGCGCGGCGAAAGAGGCGCTTCATCTCCTCAACGTACGCTAGGACAGGCTCGTTAGGAAGTTGAAGTGTTGACTGAAGGAGCGCCTGGGCTCTTTCCTTTCTGGTGACGCTTGAAAAGGCAGTCAGAAACGCTTCCTTGAAAGTCTCCCAATCCTTCATAGTTGCCTCACGATTTTCGAACCAAACTTGGGCATGTCCTTGAAGAACAAAGTAGACGTGCCTGAGTTTCGCAGCATCGTTCCAGCCGTTGAATTCTGCCACACGGTCGAAAAGGTCCATCCAGTCTCCAGCATCTTCATCCCGTCGTCCATGGAAGCAGGGGGGCTCACGCGGCTGGACGAAAACAATCGGTGCTGTAGGCTGGACCATTGTCAGCGTCGATGCCTTCCAAGATCGAATGGGGTCAGGCAGCAGACCGTGTTCGGGTTGTAGGCCTTGAAGTCGGCAGCTGGCTCGGTGACCTGTAGGCTGGTCTTCCAGGGCAACCGAAACACGGCTTGGGTCTTCACTTGAAGGATCAAAGGCAGCACCTCCACCAGATGTCACGTAGTGGTGACGAGGTCGACGACACAAATGAAGGGGTCGATGATTGCACTAAAGAAACTTTATTTGGGCTGACTTGCGCCCGCAAAATAACTAAGCGACTCGGCGGCGGCGATAGCAACAAACGTGCTGGTCGATCGTCGAGCAAAGAATGCTCGTCACACTCGTCAACGCTCAATTTAAAGGCTGCACAGAACAATCTGGATAACGTCGCAAACAGCTACCAGCACGGGCTGGAACATTCTGGAAAGACACCCGAGTGGCCGGAACCTTCGAGACAGATCTCGGTGCATCTTGCATTACAACAAAACTGATAAAGGTGTGACTCGCGACATCAAGCATTAACAAACAAAGATTACGGAACTGATACGCGGTCCAGAATCAGAGGGATAAGCCTGTATGCCGGCGGCTCTTAAGGGGGGACACGGGTCTTGCGGACCAAAAAATCGCGAAAAAAATTAAAAAAACAACAAATACTGTTTTGAAGGTTTCGCGGCAGTATGATTGCTGGGATCAATTTTCAAGGTGCGTAATTTAAAAAAAAGTAACCTATGGGGAACTTTATGCAAAATCGAGGAATGTGCAGTCTGCTGCTAAACATGATCAAGGGAAGAAACTATGCTGTTAGTAAGAATTAAGCTGTGTTTCACATCAGTAGTGTTTGCGAAAGCCACGTTGGGCAGGGCTAAAAAATGAATTTGCATTGAGGAGGGATATGAGGTTGGAATATATTATTAGCTCTAATAATTTGCAAGGGATACTTGTCTTAGTTAAGGGGAGAATGAGTGTTATCTGACTAGAAAAGTGGTACCACCTTGCCCACCTTCCTTTCCTGTGATAGTGCACTGCACTGTAAAGACTGCGTAAAAAGTCTTGCCAATATGATTGATGAATATATGTACTTGTGTTTCTAAGAAATTTCGAATTAATCTCAACATCACAACAGGAAGAAATTTTCAAACATTGTATCAATTTCATAACACTAACTGAATCTATGACAATAGGTTCCATCTGGAAGAATGAGCAAGGGCATAGTATGGGTATTAAAGCAGTAGTGGCAGCCGAGAAGGACTCAGTGAAAGTATCATTGAGTATGTTACAGTATTGGTTATTGGGGATGACTCGACCGGTATCGTCAATGAGTGATATGGTGTGGCACTTGGGTGGACTGATCACTGACCAGAATTCGGAGGGGTTACTTGAAAGAGAGGGAAGAGTATTTGCGAAGAATTATGTTTTTGCTTCTTTAAGGGCATTACAATACTTCGAAGCTATGTCATGGTATGCAAGCAAGTTTTGTGACCTGTTGGCTTGTTTGGCTTTCCGGAACAGCCTTTTTTTATTGTTATGCAGCCTCTTCAGTGCTGTTGTGAACAAAGGAGATTGCTTTTTCCTCAAAAGTGCATATAATGGCACGTGTTGACGAATGCCATAACTTTGTTCTTGAACAGAATCCAATTCTCTTCAGTTGAACGATCGAAGAAATCTGGCACGTATTCGTCAACAAACATGTCTAGCTCTTGGTAATTGCACTATAATTGGCTTTGCCACTGTCTGACTGTCTTAGATGCATGAGGTTGACATAGTATGCGGTTAACTGTTGTCATAAAGTGGGTAAAGCAGTGGTCACTCAAGCCTGGAAAAAACGTTATCGAATGCACAAGTTCAGGGGCAGTCGTTAAAATTAGGCCAAGTAGATTGGCTGAATTGGGACGGTAGGCTGGGATACAATTTGCGTTATACCAAAGTTGAGGCATGGATTCACAGAAGATACACTCTCGATGGATGCGCCTTTAACTATTGGGGTAGGCTGTGACCAATCAATTTCCAGAAGATTAACATCAGCAAGCAAGAAAAGTGGACAGTGTGGAAAACGCAGCACTAAGTTATTTAAGACATCATGCTTCAGGTCACAAAAGTATGAAGGGGCGTTGGGTGACTGATAGTACAAGCAGAACAACATAGTCTGGTGACCTAGGAAAACACAAACACAAACATTTTCTAATGGAGAGTCAATTACAGTGGCAATAGACACTAGTTCGCGTTTACGGCAATAAGGACACCGACCTTCCCTTGCATTGTCTTCGCTGTCCCGGCGGTAAATACAATACTTCTTTTCACAGTAAAAAATTCCACACTATCTGTTTGAACAGACAGCCATGTTTCAGGGAAAAGAGCAACGTCAGCAGAGCATAAGTCAAGGATGCCAGATAATCGCTCACGCTGGTTAATGATACTTTTAATGTTTAGAATAAGAAAGTGTGGTTGCGTTGCACTACTTTCGGGGTACACGTTTTGTTAGGATAAGGGCATATTTGACGCTGATTTGTAATCAGAGTTTATATGAGAAGTAACGGGGTCATTGCTCGAGGACATTTCACAAATGCTATCGGTGGCTGAAGAGTACACATAGCATTTACTGTTCATAAAAAGTATATTACGGCATATGGAAAATTTATGTCCGCTGGCCTTTGCAATGTTGTAAAAATTTTTATGGGACGACCTTGGCGCTGTGAAAAGTCTTTGTTTATGAACAATTTACACTCTTCGAATTTCTTTTTCAAAGCCAGAATGCTGTCCCTGAACTTAGATTATATGAATTTCACAATAATCGGTCGACACTTCCCAGGAACAAATTTACCTAACCTGTGGGCGCGACTTACGCACTCGTCACTCAAGCCAAGGTTTAAATTTATTGAAGAGTTCTAAAGTGAGCAAATCGGCTTTTTGGAACCTGCTCAAGTTTCAAAGGAATCATCCGGAAGTCTATGAAAGTCACGTTTTCTCTCCAAGAGCAGTCTTCGAAATCATCAAGGCGATCGGTCATTGTGGCAATTTCAGGAGCAACATTCTGACCTGCATGTACCTCGAAAGTGTGCAAAGAATTTTCTGCAACAGAAAGTCTTTTATGCATGTCTGCAATTTGCAGTTGAAGAGATGTGTGAGCTTGCCGTACTTCGTTCACGGACAACATAATTTCACCATGTTTGATGTCCATCTTTTTATGCAGTGATTTCATTAGTGAGAGCAGCTCATCATATTTGTTGCTGGGATTTTCTTTAAGGGGACCAGGATTTGGCTGTACATCGATACTCATGAGTAACAGTTTTTCTGTTTGCTTATCTTTTGATTTGCCAAGGACTATTTTGCGGTCTGCTAGGAGTTATGCAGCACTGCCTCAGTCAGCTAATAGTTTCTCACATGCATGAGACTAGTTTTGTGCCTGGCGCGTCTTCTTCATATATCCATTTTCTTTTGTCCTTAACGCTCATTTTGATTTTATGCATGTCTCACACATTCTTTTGTTTTCCAAGTGTCACAGGCGAGCAGATCCGGAGCAGACCTTCAGCTAGCCTGGTGCATGCAGTAGGCCACATAAATCCGTCATTCACTGCTCGTGGTTAGCTGTTCGGCCTTTGAATACTTTGCAAAGATCAAATCTTCCAAGCAGAATTGGCCATGCGATGGTGCGCACCCTCATTGCAGCATCGGCAGTCATGGTCGGGCCATAACTCAGCTGATCATCTGCTGTCGTGGCACCGAAATGCGAGCAGCAGTGTAAATTAGCAGGCCATTTTCTAACTTTTCCAATCTACACCAAGGCTGTGAAGCGCGTTGTAGTAGAAGGCTACAGTACACCAAGGCTGTGAAGCGCGTTGTAGTAGAAGGCTACAGAATAATTTTGAGCACCCGGGGATCTTTAACATGCAATGAAATCTCTAAACATGAGCGTTTTAGACTTTCCTTTCCATCAGAAAGATGGCCGCTATAGCTGAGATGAGCCTGCATCATTTGGCTCAGTGGCACGAGGTCTTTGGTGAGCCTTACAGCTCTGGAAATCAAGTTTCACCAAGATGTACTTGTAATCGAGTGTGATCGTGATATGGCATATATAGTCCATGCAATGCCAGCACGGGGCTTACCATAAACTCAACGATATGATCATCAGTTCAAAAAGAAAACAAACAGAAGTCAATGGATAGAAAAACAGTGCAAGTCTGACATTAAACAGTGGACAACACAGAAATATTCACAAATCTCTTGTTAGTAATTATTTCCTTCTTAAACTTAAAAATGAAAGGATCGTGAAACCCAGAAAGCCGCTTCTATATGCCACACCAGGAAATCCGTGACTGCAATTTCCCAACATGGCATTGCTTACTCATTTCGTTTTTTTCCTGCTTTAAAGGGCAGCACTTTTGCATAAGGTCTATTGCTCTTCATGCAAGAAATACTTAAAGTGAAATTTCGCCTGGTCTCCAACAATTTTATGCAGTCACGGCACGTTTTACCGACAACAAGGCAGGGATAGATTTGTAGCAATGTGACGAGGTTGCATGCACTCACATTAGAGAAAACAAATTGAAGCCAGAGTACATTTGGTATGAGGCAGGTAGATGGTTGAAGCTAGGTGGTGTGCAGAGGTATGAGGTTTAAAAATGAGGCAGTGACTTGCTATTGCCTCTGCTCTTGAAGGAAAGCTTAAGTGTCCAACTGATGTTCACACTTGCAAATGCAACCTACGGGTCCCTTTCCATATCCTGTCTATCCTGACTGTTCACCAAATTGAGCCGCTGATTGGTTACTGGTCCACGACCAACAGTCGCATAGTTGAGAAATTGAGCAGTGGTTTAAATGGCCTGTGACTGTCGATTTTCGACAAGTGCAATCATTTGCCACATTTTCTTTCTGACCAAAATTGTCGCTTGAACTCCGGGAGTTGCAAATGTGAATGAGCCTTTAGAACGCTGTCATGCTGGTATAAGTATGGGTACTATAAAAGAGCCATAAGGAGCCGACCAGCAGCATCGTCGTTAATGTCAGAAAACTCTGCAGTGACGTCACAAATACTTGATTATGGTTTTTTCAGTGAACCTAATTTACAGTCAGCGCACTAGCAATGGGTCCAGAATGCAAGAACGAGCATTTTCAAAAACTTTAAAAAGGAATAAAATATCTTTTATGCCTCCCTTAAGTCTAATACTTGACTGCGATGGTTTTCCCACACAAAGGAGGCATGTGACATGCTTTGCAAAGCCTTGAAATTTGGTGTCTCTATTCCTTTAAGCTTTTTGTGATGTCAACTTATTTCTTGTTATTAAAACACTGTGATTATGCTGAATAAAGGCAGGTGTAAGGTTTTTGGGGATGCCCCTTTATTTCATATCTGCAATCATTCAAGGTCTCTAAATAGATAACATATGCTAGTCACCTATATAAGTGTTGTAAAGAGTATTCTCATGGTGTGATAGTTTCCTGTGGGAGGGTAAGCTCCAGTTTGACTCTTCTTTATTCCTTTCTGAAGGCAGGAAGCAACCACCGGCAACGAACAAGCAGTACCAGTGTTCTGAGTGCAGCTACACCACAAGTAGCACCTCCCACTTCAAAGGCCATCAGAGAAAGCACACGAGAGAACGCCCCTTTCAGTGCAGTGAATGCAGCAAGTGTTTTGCACTGAAGAACACTTTGGAGCGGCACCTTGACACCCACACAAGCGAGAGGCCACACCAGTGCACACATTGCAACAAGAGCTTTAAATCGCGATATAGGTTACAAGTCCACTCTCACATGCATGCTGGTAAGAGTCCCTACAATCCCACCTCTGTGCCACAGTTTTAGCAGACATGAACTCAAATCAGCATCAACAAAGTCGCAAGCAAACACATCAATTGACATGTTCTTTTTTGTTATGCCAATAGACCTTATGCAAAAAATCCCGGCCTCGGCGGCAGCTTTTCGATGGAGCCGAAAAGCAAGGCGCCCGTGTGCTGTGCGATGTCAGTGCACGTTAAAGAACCCCAGGTGGTCGAAATTTCCGGAGTCCTCCACTACGGCGTCTCTCATAGCCTGAGTTGCTTTGGGACGTTAAACCCTACAAACCAAACCAAACCAGACCAGACCTTATGCAAAACTTGCACTGTCAGCATACATTTCCGCCATGTTGGAGGATTTCGGATACCACAGCACTGCATATCGGACTACAGGATCATCGTCTCAGGCACCCAAATATTGCTGCATACCTTGATGCACACAGGAAGGAGCTGAGGATAACCAAGTAAAGGGTGAGGGTGCCAGCCTAATACAGCTTGTTAATGCACAGATTACTTGTCTCATGTGCGCCATGTATGTCGAATGCATCTACAGAATATGTCTACAGTGGCTGTGTAGCTTATGTTGAGAATAATGTATTTATTTATGTGAAAAACCTGTGTGAGAACCTGTGTGAGAGAAACTGAGGAAAGACGAAGAAGAAGAAGAAAAACTATGTTTGGAGAAAAAGAAAAAAGAGGCGAACGTGGAGGGTGGCTCAAGGAGCGCGAGGCGCGAGGAGACGAGAACAGGCGACCAGAGGAGCCGGTCGGTTGTCCACGGAGCTCGGAGCGGTGCGTGTTCTGCCAGGCCTGACCCGGGGATACCGACAAGAGGCCTGCCTGCCGCATCTTGTCCTGGTCCTCTTGCTGTTCCAGGTGATCAGACCAGGGAGTGCTACAGCTTCAGATCATCGCCGCTGCGGTTACGGCAGCTCTTCACTGGCACGAGCGTTCGGCGCCATGCTGGACGTAGACACGTCGGGGAGACCTGACTCATCGGCTGTGGAACGGCAACCCGAGGCCTCGTGCCTCCACTGGGCCCCGTCCGGTGGCCTAGCCTTCCGCTGGGCTTACTGAGGCCTTTGTGACTACCCGGACTGTGACTACCTGGAACGTCTGCACCGGCTTTTCTTACCCAACGAACTGGTGACTCTTGACAATTTTGTGTTTAGTCTTCACTTGCTCATCGTACTCTCGTCCCGTTCATCTGTGTGGATAAAATTATTCGTCGTTAAATTGGTCGATCTGGTCATGTATTTCGATTGCTGTTTTTGAATAAGCCACAGAAGAAGGTGGCAAATATATCTGAAGAAAGGAACCTCACAATTTACCCTCAAGGCCTTTGAGCATTACAGATGGGTGGGTACATGGGATCAACATCAGTCTTTTGCGAAACACAAACAAAATTGCATGCCTTTCAAGCATGGAGGAAATACATAAAAACACGTCAAAGAAAAGAAAAAGTAGCTGGGCTATACAGAAAGGGAATGCTTCATCGCATCTTTTAATGCCTCGAGATCTTCAATGCAGGCAATGGAATGGTGCACGTGGTTAAATTCTCTTGCGTTTCTTGGCAATAAACAATAAAAAAGCTTATTTGTATGACAGAATGAGGCATGAACTTTGTGTGAGCGACGCATGCTGACGAGTAAGTAGGTTCAGAAAGAAGTTCACGTTTTAGTAATGGGTTAGTGAAATAAATTTAATGCAATAGGCACAAACGGGAAAATGTTCTTCGAACATTTAAATTTGGAAGACCTAGTTGTGACTTCATTAACGAAACACTGGCAGTACGGGCATAATTAGAAAGGATAAAACTTGCTGATCGATTTTGAACTGCTTCAATATCATTAAAGGGGCCCAAAACAGCCATAGCAATACAGTTTCCCTATGCCTAGTATGTGAAAGAATGTCGATGTAAGATAACCTTCCCGCAAAAATTTTTTAAATGCGGCATTTGGAAGCAGAGTTATTTGCAATCAAATTTTGAATATCTGCGCCTTCGCGGCTTCCTCCTCTTTTCAACTTTTTAGCGCGCGCAAAGGCTGGCCCTCCTCCAAGGCCTCGCCTACTGACACGTCACAACTGACGCATCTGCGCTTTTACTTTTTTTGCTTAGCGCCGCACGCCGCAACTTCCGTTTTGTCGCGCTTGCTTGCCGATGCGCCGCCGGGGGCCTCTTGTCGTCTGCTTCATCGTCATCGCCCTTCGGCACGAACTCGCAAGTTTTGTTGCCACGCTATACATCCCTGGCGTTGACCTCACCTTTGATTTTGTGTTACGTCGTGTGCGCGACGGGTGCAGGACAGTTTTGGGCCAGACTGGTCGCTCTCTTGAATTCGCGAAGGCAGTTATCGAAGCGCTGAATTGTTGTTGACGGGACATGAGCGGGAGGTGTGCAGTCCCTGGCTGCGAAGGTATTGCTAGTGACGGGAGGAAAAAAATTCTGCATCAAGTGCTTCAAAACGCCAACCTCCGGAAACAGTGGCTACAGCTCATCGGATAGCCAGCATCGGTGAACAAAGCGTTTATCTACGTTTGCTTTACCAGGATATGTGGTTCGCGATTGGGGGATCCCAACAAGACTGAGTCTGCGTGAAGGAGCGGTACCAACGCTGTTTCTTCCAACCCTGCCGGTAAGTGTCAAATGAAAAGATTGTGATATTAGCGATATTAGCTTTAGACGCGTTATCACAGTAGTGTGGATTTTTTTTTTTTTTTTTTAACTCAGGCGATCTTGCTCGACGTTGTGGCATGCATATAGCAAGATTTGTCATGATCACTGTGAACTACACTGCTCAAAATAAACCAGTGGCGAGCTTACGATGGGATTTTATTTTTTAATGTTACGCTAGTCGACCCCACGCACCAATGCACCCATATAAGCCGTATACTATCATCGTCGGGGTTCAGCAGCGGATTCTTCAACGGCGTGTACTTATGGGGGTCGAGTCCCTTCTCGGTACTCATTCGCCGAAGTCGCTTTTCGAGCTCGGGGTCCATAATATCCGTACCGCAGCAAGGGCATGAGATGTTAGCGAAAGACTAGAAATTCAGAATCGAGATCGCAGAGAGCGGTCTTCCGGGCGTTGCGGAGGGAAACTCTCTCGTGCACCTTGCCCGAACCGCCCGAACCTTGAAACCTTCGTGTTTAGGCTCCTCTTGCGTTTGACTATACGATGCCCCTTCGTGAAAGATAACGATCGATTGTAAAGAAAAAAAAAAAAAGGAAGGGGATGAGGAGAAGGGGACTGCGTAGTTGTGCGCTGTGGTGTAGTTTGTCAGCCGCGGTTCGGCGTCAGCTGACTGCAACGGAGAACGCGCGCGCCGACAGGAAGTGAACAAACTCTGTTCGGTGCCTGATTATTATCGCAGCATGACTCCCGCCCTGTAGCATTTTTTTTTTTCGTTTTTTTTTTTTTTTTACGCCATGTGGTGTTTGTACAGAGCGCACTCTGAAATGTCGCGCGAATGGAGCCGCGTCCAAGTTCACCAACCGAGGCAACCAGGAAAGAAACACGTGAAACCGAGATGGGCGTTGATAAGAAGAAAAAGAAGAAAGGAGGGACACTGTCAGGAATGAAGAGATGGAAACAGAAAAAAAAAGTGCCGAGGCTTTACCCTTCAGCAAAAAGGGGGGAGGGGGGGGGGGGGGATCGCAAAATAAACGTTATCACTCGCGTGAACTGGCTTAGTCGCTCAAAGTTGTGCCTCTTTATCCCTAAGCGATCAGCTGCCGATCGGAAGTGTAAGAGTTGGTTTTGACAGGAGCATAGACAGGAGTTGTACACAACTAGATTTTTCCTGCGGAAAGGGCGGGGGGGGGGGGGGGGGGGGGGAGATAAACCGCAACAAGGGAAGAGGACTTCTCCAAATGGTTCACCGACAGCAATAAGAGCAGGAGCCTTCGCCGGTTCCTAAGGGAAAATAATTTGCACGGGTTCTTATAATATGCCTTATGGCAAGCTTGCGTAATAAAAAAAGAAAAAACAGCGCGCGCATGCAGTAGTGCAACGATCGAGTGACACAGTTCGGCACAATGTTACCAGTGGCTCACAAATGCACATTTATTTTTGTCCCAGATTTTCCAGGAACAGCGGGTACAGATCATCAGCCAGCTGGATGGAATGGAAGTGGACCTCGCAGGAGATGGGCGTTGCGACTCCCCGGGCTACAACGCCAAGTACTGCACGTACAACGTTGTTGTCATTCAGAGTGACCATATTCTACAATGAGAACAGGTAAGAATAGGAGAGGTAAGGCAATGCTGCGATACGAAAATTGGCAAGCTGCAATTCCTATTAACTGTGTGAAGTCAGCTGTAGTGCCCAATAGTGCCAGAATGGGGCCTGGCCTCAACTAACGAGTCTCAGTGCAGTCTTTAACAAAAGGCGCCAATTTCTGCATATTATTAGGAGAAATTTATTTCAGCCTCACCAAGAGTGCACTTGGCAAGTGCTGCTTGCATGTCTATATATAAAAAGAATCAAATTAATCATTATATAATACAAACAATTGAATTACAAAATGTTTCATCGTTGCAAACCATTGGGGAAGAGGTACATTTGCTGACATATATTATTATGTAATGAGGTTTTAATTTCATCTATCTACAAACTGCCACCCAGCTATCTGGACATATTGCAAGAGCAGCAAATCGCCCATACAGCACTACTTTGATGCTTGACGCATTAATAAAGATGCATGCAGTTGCTTGCTTTAATAATTAGGGCGAATACATGGTAATAACATTATTCTATACTGCATTTACTAAGTTAAAAGCTGTGAGCAGGTCAAAGGGCTGTGAAGCAATAGAACCATGGATCCAGACAATCACAAGTCTATGTTGCTGCCCTGGGCCAGGGTAATGATGACCTGATCATCAGCATGTAGTGCAGTTTGTTGAACCACATATGCGATAAGCGTGATGGCCATGATAGACCATACAGCAAATGCCTGCATTAGCTCCTTGCAAACAGGCAATGGATGAGCAGAGGTAATCTGTTTTGTATAGGTTTTTTTTTGTAAAGTTTTTCACTTTGATGTTGTTTGGAAGGTGCACGGCTCACACTTGTGGCATTTGCCAACCAATGATAAATTTAAGAGATAGGTAATGCAAATAGAACTTCACGGAAAAAACTTTTTACACATCCGCACATTACAGCAAGACATAGCGAAGAAAGAAACCCATAATGAAGTGAAGAAACAACATAAAGTAAATGTGAGTGCTGAGACTGCGAGATTAATTTAATACTGAGGCAGCTTGGTTATAACGCCAGTAAGAAACACAAAAACAATGGGATGTTCTATACTTTCTTATACTGACAATTGTTTGGTCAACAACACCTCTTAGATTTCTTGTCACAGTAAAACAGCAGTACGAGACCAGGTGTCTTTTAACGAATATGTTGCTAAAACTGTTTTCAACTGCAATGCAGCAGCTGTAAGCAGGTTCAGTATCTATGATTGACTAGAATACACACCAACACTACCAACTCATCAGTCAAATATATATATACCGTCGGCGCGTTGTTTTTCCTTCCGCTTTGCATTTAATGCTCTTTATTCCAATAATCATCATAAGAGGAATTCCTGTAAATGTCAACAGTATAAACATAAAAAAAAATGTTTGCCTTGCACTCGCAGACTGTTCGCTCCTTTAAATGCTATATATATATATATATATATATATATATATATATATATATATATATATATATATATATATATATATATATATATATATATATATATGAGTATATATGTACATTTTTTACAGATTCATGTGCTTTCAGGAAGCTAAACCGCATTCTCATGAACTCCCTGTTCCTGAAGGACATTCGACAACTCTCCCCTAAAGCCCAAACATCCTCCCTTGAATCATTTCATAATTTGGTCATCAGATTTGCTCCCAAATCAATTGCATACTCGGATGATGGGATGCAAGCAAGGTAAATGAATGAAAGAGAAGGATACGACATTATTTTCTACTCCAGTGCCAGTATGCATTCCAACTTTTCTGCATTGCATATGCAAACAATCAATCCTTGCATGAAGCATTTAATGTATGTTCATAATATTGTCATTGTAAAAGGAACAGAGGCCAGAGGAAATAGAACTCAGTAAAAAAAATAATTAGAAGTTCATCTATGAAAGCCTGTGCTTCATTCGCACCATATCCTTTTCCTCCTTTCGATTCTTCAACTTGCTAAGTAGCCCAACTAAGCAGATCGCGTTTAGTTAATGCTACAATAGCCACTACGACCAGCACTCCCCTTAGTACAGTGCTTGATCTGGAGCTGTCATGTTATCAGGCCAGGTAATATGAGACCTTACAATTACGACTCACAGGTGTCAATTCTGACATCTGCCAAAAAAGGGCACCCACTATGTCAAGTGAATCCCAACTCCTGCTCAAAGTATGCACCCAATGAGAAATTTTCGACGATCCTTCCATCCTGACATTAAATACTCTGCTGTAAAATTAGCTGAACCTATCTTGTGTCTTTCTCTTCGAATCTCAAGACTGCTGCCATGTCAAAGGTAGTTTTCATACATTTTGAGGAGACTGCGGTGCACACTTCTGACATTCTAAGAATGCTTCATATAATATCGTAAAAACATATTTGCTAGCATGGTAGCACTAGCCATTCTATAATCCCCTTCCATAGAAAAAGTGAGACAGGAGGCTGCAGACTGCACAGGCCATCTAAGGGTCCTCATTGGAAGTCACTGCTCTTATGTTAGAATAGGCAGATGGGATGACATAAAGAACGAAGTTGAGGACAAGCATGAAGCGCAGGCTGAAAAAACACCTCGTCTCTCTTTTGTGCGACTCATCTTAGTGCAGTCCCAAGACAAAGGCAGTTTTTAAAGAACTGGAAGTTATCAGCGCAAGTTTCCGACCCCTCTAGAACCATCTCGAATGTCCCGAGGCTACTGTATTGAAGCTGCAAGAATGCTCAAGGTTCACTTGACCACTTGAACTAATGATGATCGCTAGAATACAACAGCAGGGAGAACACATGTGATTCACGATATGATGTTGTATAGCCCATGTCATACATTCATTTTGCTGCTTGGAGATCATTGCATCACATTCTTATTTCTAAAGGCGCTGAACATAGTAGCTAAATCAGAAGCAATTTCTGCTGCAGTGTTGTGAATATAATGCATAATGGTTCCTTATGGTAGCCTCTTCTGTATAATTTTGCTGGTAGGCAACAAGAAACACATTTTTTTCCAAAGTATGAAAAATTAATTCATATTTACCTTCTTTATAGGTCACATCTGGCTGTAATTCAGTTTAATGAAAATTCCTCAAGGCTCCAGGCACAGACAAAAAAAGGAGATGACCGCTGGAAAGTAAAGATGGCAAAAGCAAGGAAAGGATATTTCAGTGTCGCTCCAGTGAAAACGCAGCCTACATTTTGTAAGTTCAAAGTTTGTTCTACTTATAATATTACACGAAAAACTAAGTGCACTGTTGTAATCTCGATGACTATTTCATGCAGTGTACGTCCACAAGCTCCTCCAAGATGTGGAGAAACGGTCTGAGGGCTCTTCGCACAGAGAGACAGCTGCAAGCACAGCTTCAGAGCGTCACTTTATGACGGATGCCTATGAAAGACCGTCAAAAGAAGAACTGATTGCTGCTCACAGACACAGATTTGCCCTTCACAATAACTAGTCAATTACACAGTACAACTGTCAGTGTGCTTAACCTAAATGCTAAACAGACTGGCATCATTTTTTTAAAATACACAGCGCAACAAACATAGGACAAGCGAGTAGACGGGAACAGCGCTGACTATCAACTGCATGATTTATTGAAAGAACACTAATATATACAAAAATGCTCTGACAACCAAGTGCGCATGTTCGCAGATAAAACAACATTTCAAGTTTTATTTGCGAACATGCACACTTGGTTGTCAGAGCATTTTTGTATATATTCGTGTTCTTTCAATAAATCATGCAGTTGATAGCGCTGTTCCCGTCTACTCGCTTGTCCTATGTTTGTTGCGCTGTGTATTTTTAAAAAATGATGCACCAACTAGCTCAACTCACAGTTCTTTTGAGACTGGCATCAGCGCCGCAAAGCATTGGCCACTGGAGCCAAGAAAATTGTTTCAATATGTTTGCTACGGCTGACAATAGCTGGAGCGCAGTTTCATACGACTTTTGTTGTCTGAGTGAGTGCAATCTTGTACCCATATCTCTGAGTTTTCCTTGTGGCTGCGGCTAAGCAAAATTGCACACAAAACATGTTGCTGTTTGCTTATCGCGGCAACTACACATGGTGTGCAACTGCTCGCAGGCCTTTCAAGTATTATATCAAAGCTGCCGCTTGAAACAAAAGTAAAAAAGGCAGAGCAACTGTGGGTTCAAGGTGTGTAAGGCTAGATTGCGAATAATTATGCCAGTCAGAGTTTTTCAGCTTCTTGAGGCCAAACTAGAAGTAAATGGAAATTTCAAGTGAGCCGGCTTCACAAGTGACCATGTAACATCTCTCTTTTCATGGGCTTGCTGTTCCCCATCCGTTAAGCTACACAGTTTACAAGACAACAGTGTAATTATGCTGATTATTATTATGTGCGCGAAATAATACAGTGTTCTTAGCGGCAATTTAAACTGCTGAGCGACTCAATCAACTTCATTCAGATTTTTTTCCTCCTGTCGACAGAAAAACAAATGCTAAGGTAGGAACAAAAGGCTACTAATACAGTAGCTTGACGAGGTTTTTACCCCTGTTTGACATGGACGACAGACAGTCATATTTTTACAGTGATCTGCTAGCGAAAAAAGAAAACATCAGCAAGTAAAAGAAATGTGCAATATGGACAGGTGCTGTGTCGGAAACAAAGTGTGAGAAATGTACATGTATTTACATTCACTTGCCACTGACTCTTGTACACACTTTGAGTATCTTTAACGCGCAGAACATAAAAGAAAGACATGGTGACAAAAAAAAGTGTCACATACATTCGAATGTACACCGGCTCAAGCATAAGAAACAACAAGGTGGTCAGTTATAAAACTAAGAAAGCACAGTTTTTCGCCGAGGAGAGCAATTCTCTAGGAATAACTCTCGAAATAAAGTCGTTTTCTTTGTTTCTTCGGTGCGTCCTCATCACTGCACGTCATGTGAAACCTTGCAAGGGCCAGATAAAGAAAGCATGCGTATCCTAATACTACATGTTTACCGCGGCGGCTTGTATACCTCTCCGGCTCTACCGCTCAGTCGTTTGTGGTGAAACTGCGCACGGAGCTTTGATATTACGGTAAACTTTATTTGCTCGTAGGAAGTTAGGTAAGGGTGCTTAATTCGTTGCTGCTGCGTACAATGCAAACCCGCAGTCTGTACCGGGATCGGGGCCGAAAGCCGCCAACGCCGGCGCACGATTCCGCGGGTTCGCGCACGGCCGAGCCAGGTAGGCGCAGTTGTCTTAGGTAATTTACTATAAGGCAAAAGTTTATAACCTACTACGAGACAAAATGCAACCTCCGTGAGTAGTTTCACGCAATCAAGTCAACGGTTAAGACGGTAGGATTTTAATAGCCGCCACAGTAATGATGCATCACAACAATGACTAACTCATTGCACCTGTGAAACCGTCGCTTATCTGTGCGCTATGTTCAAGCTAGTAAACACATTACTTACCAGCGTATGTTGTCGCCTTGACTTGATCCGAGGTGCGTATTTTGGTTTGGTGGACACAGGAACGGAGCAGCGGTTGCCTCCGAAATTTTGCTGCACTACGTAAGGCGCAGTGGATTGGGGCCCGACATTTAAAGCACCGACTTAATGCTGTAAACCTGTAAGCCGACTTCATTTCGCATGGGCGACACAAGAAACGAGAACATTCACAGGCGGAAAGTGCCCCGCAAGTACACTGCAAGGAACTGAAACGAGACCGCCGCTTGCGACCGCGCGACCGCGACCGCGCCGCGATTGCCGTGGTGCCTGCGCGAAGGGCAAAGATGCGCGCGTGCGCGCACGAGACCGGAAGTGCAGGAAAAAAAAGCTTTGAAAAAATGTTTCTGTCTACAGAACACCCTAATTTTCTTTCCTGATAATTAAAAGTTAAGCGTATTTCAATTTTTCTGGCATAAGCGATAGTTTAATGGCTGTGTGACGTCGCAAAGAAGCAGACCAATAGTCATTCGAAAACGCATGCACGTAGCAGCCTTGCACAGAGGAGAAGGAGGACTGGCAAAAGTCGAAGGAAAGAACGCGCCAACTTTCGAATGGGATTGTGGGACCTGCACTGCGCGTAGACGTGTATTATTGCGTTCAAATGTGTATCGCAGCATAATCTAGCGTCTGAGATAGTTTGTGAGGAGTGCTCGGGAGGTGTTTGTGGGCCCCTTTAAGGTAGAAAGATCTGGATCTCATATAATGGAGGTATATATTCTAGTTTAGGTCTAATTAAAGTTTGGTACAAGGCTAGTTTCAGATGGTTTGGGGTTTGAGAAAATTTATACGAAGGTAACCTAACATGTGCCTGGCATTATTACTAATATATTTTACGTGAGCTGAGTCTCCATTTTCGCGGAAGTTTCTGCCGAGTAAGCTGTTTGCTCCCGGCCACGCCACGGTTAGCAGGCTTTACAAGATTCGCAATTCAATTTCATTAGACACTATTTAGCAACATAGTACTGTGAAATATTAGCCTATAATCACTTCAGCTATAATATGCTGGCTGTGGTCAACAGATATACCAGCGCATTCTTGACGCTTAGTAATGGGTTAAATAAAGTTATCTCCTAATTACTGGTCCTCCTTT
The DNA here is from genome assembly GCF_055883805.1 of Amblyomma maculatum. Taxonomy (NCBI): domain Eukaryota; kingdom Metazoa; phylum Arthropoda; class Arachnida; order Ixodida; family Ixodidae; genus Amblyomma; species Amblyomma maculatum. Next base: position 99,601,428 of record NC_139352.1, read on the forward strand.
TTGTTCACATTCGTGTCTGGCTTCGTGCTTCCTTGATGCAGGCGCATGTCGACAATCCGCCCTGCTTGCACTTCCCCTGACTTATTGTTTCCACAAGGCCATAGAATGAAATACAATTAAAAAACTAGGCTGGTGTATGTGTCAATGATGTGATCAGGTCATCGTGTATTTATATCCATTAGGGAGGATTTATATTCGCTCCCATTATTTTCCAAGAGCCACATATCTTTCGATTCGTGGCACCTTTCCCGAAAGCGTGTCCGGCAGTCTAGCAAAATGGTTTTGTCGTCGGGGTGGCATCTTCGTATCAGAAGTCACAATTCGTTGGGTCACATCGCCCACCGCAAAACAAAACCTCCGCAATGGCGAAATACAGCAGCGAAGGGGAAGGCAGGCAAAGGCAAACGGCGCGCAGCGCGCGGTGCCGCGCGCTGCTACATTGAAGGCGGCGCTGGCGGCCCCCTGCGGAGGCGCACAGAACTAGAATTTGCTGATATAGGCGGCGTCATCGCAGTGTATGGCGCCGGCTGAGGAGTGAGCCCACTACCCAATTCTAGCTCACTTTAACGGGGGTCCAGCTCGCGCCGTCGGCTGCGGTTGCACGCCGTGCAGACCACGTGGTATGGTGACGTCACACCACGCGGTACGCTGACGTCACGACAGAGGAGACAGGCTTGCGTGCCGGGAGCGGGGAGTAGGGGGCCTCCTAAATCGGTGGAAATCAAAGTTTTAATCAATCAATCAATCAGACGGGGGACCGGCTCGCGCTGTCGGCTGCGGTTGCACGCCCTGCGAACCACGTGGTATAGTGACGTCACAGCACGTGATACGCTGACGTCACGACAGAGGAGAGACAGGGGACCGGCTCGCGCCGTCGGCTGCGGTTGCACGCAGTGCGGACCACGTGGTATGACGTCACACCACATGATACGCTTACGTCACGACAGAGGAGAGACGAGGACCGGCTCGCACCGTCGGCTGCGGTTGCACACTGTGCGGACCACGTGGTATAGCGCAGGTTTATATATAAAGGGGAGACTATTGCGCTCGCCTCCAGTAGACCCTTACAAAAGGTGGCGATGCCTCCAGGAAGTGCAGCCGAGCGGTGGAATGAAAAGCGAAGGCTGCGGCGTGCTGCAGAGAGCCCAGAAGAGCGGGAAGAACGTTAGGCCAAGGAGCGTGCTCGGCATGCGGCTCGGCGACAACGATGCTCCACTGATACGAGCAACGTAAAAGCACGTGTAACCAAGGAAAGAAAAGTTAAGCCAAGTGTAACCATGGAAAGCCGAGTTTAGCAATCAATATGCTTCGCATCTGACCAGGCTTAACCAAGCTAAGCCTCAGTCATTTTTCTTCTTAGTCCTTCGTGCGGTTGCAATATGCGTTAAAGTACTAACCACCCTTTCCCTGTTATCTTTGCGTCCGTCTTTAGTCGCAATCGAATGTCTGGTCCTACTAGTGTGGTCTGTCATGCTGTTGATGTCTTCTCATCTTGGCCCCGTGTTTTGCTGCTCGTCCTGGTAGTTTTGCAAATGGCAGCGTCTAGAATACCGCCAACACCACCTGTCAGCTAGGCTGCGTCCTACAATACACCAAAGGAAAATTTCTAGTGCCCTCTCTGATGTTTTGCTCTAGGCGAGCAACACTGAGTTGCTCGCCCTCGCCCTTGGATGTGGATAGGTCAAGAAAACTGTACATACAGTACAGGAAGATGATAAGGGGGGAAGGGAAGAAACCGTAATGGCATTCATGGTGAGCTTTATCATATTGATTGTATTTATATGCTGTGAGCAAGAACGTTCTGATGCATTCTAGCAATGCGAGGAGGAGAAAGCTGTCTTATTGAAAGGTCAGGACACTGATTGTGGGAAGGTGCTGCTGAGAGGTTTGTGATGAGCAGAGCCTGTTTGATTCATCAGCAAGCCTTACTGCACCATAATTAGGATATGACATGAACAGCCAACACTGTTAAGTTGCGCTGACATATTCATGCGTTGTATGCATGCACAGTGTACGTCATTTTTGGTTGCTGAGTGGGCTTACACATATTTTTGATGTGATACCCAAAGTGTGAGCTCTTTTTTTTTTTTTTTTTTTTTTGCCTTCTCTCGTGCAGATGTCCGTGCTTAGGTTACACATGACCACCTCTCTTGCATATGCTCTGGTCGACGACTGGCAGTGATGCCCGTTTAGGTAATTTTTGGGTCGTCGAACATCGGACCTTCACATTTGGATGAATCCACTGTCAACTGGTTACAGGAGAATGATTCTCTCCTTGCTCTTCCAGGAGAGAAACCTAGCACATCTAATCTGACCCATTTCATGGCACCTGCGCACCCTTTATTTGTTGACCAAAGGTGTGGCCATATATATGAAATAAATAATTGAAGCAACAAATAAATCTCGGCAATTTGCAAAATATGCTTGCACATTTAATGCCAGTACACTTAACCTAGCGATTACATTTCCCGACATTCTGTGAATTGCAATGCATGTCTGCTAATTATAACGGTTGCTGTATGTGCTGTACCAGTGTACCTAGGCAGCTGTTTTCCCTCTTTGTGGTGAAGTTGCCAGTCTTCTGTTAGAGCAAAGATTGTGTTACCTCAGAATATTTTCTCACATGCATCAGTGCATACTTTGCTTGAATGCTCTAGTGCACCCTTTTAAAGGGACACTGAGGACAACTCCATTGAGTCATCGGTCTCAGTAAATATTTCATTATTTCTCTCATTATGGCTGTGTTGTCTGGCAGCAATTGTGGCATATAGTATTTATTGGTGAGAAAAATTAAATTTGAAGCCTTCCCATGAGTCGATTCATGATGACCTTGCTGAAAAGGACGTGTCACTGCCACTTTAGAGTGGCTCACGACACAATATATCTTGCAGTAATCTGCATCAAAACTTCTGTGTGGCAGCATGCATTTTACTTGCAAAATCGGCTGGTAATGGCAGCATCTTTGTTCTGTTTCTTGGTCTTTCCATCCTTTTAAAACCTCTGCTTTCATTTTATGTGGTCTCTTTAATGGTTTGTGGGGTTTAACGTCCCAAAGCGACTCTGGTGGTCTCTTTAAGGTTAGAACACTGTATCTTAGCGATACAGGAAAACTGCTTTCCATCCTCCTTAGTGTCCCTTCAAAGGAATCCGACAATAAAACATAATTCATAATAGGTATTTCAATATGTATTGCCATTTGCCTACTTTCTGCCTGTGGCTACTTGGAGCTTGTTTTACTTCACAAAAGGAGCTTTGTTTAACAAAATACAGTGTAAATTTCACTGGATGACTAATTAATAATTATTAACAACTCCCTCTTGTGTAAACTCACTGAACATCTCAAATGTGTTTCGTCAGCTCTTCATTACTTCTGGGCTGCCATGAATGGCAGCTATGGGATGTGGTTTTTATGGTAGGCAACCACATTGGCAGGAATGTTTCTTTGTGAGCTGCATCGATTAGTGTCTTCCCAAGACTTGGACATCACTTAGGAATATACACGGTCAGCAGTGGGACGATGTACATCGGACCTGTGTTGGCAGTCACTTTTTCAGAATTGCAGCATTGGAACCAAGGACCATATGGCATTACCTTGGCCTGCATGTATGATAACACAACAAAAACAGGACATAATTCCGCCTAACTGACAGGATTAAAATATCCATGCAGGCCTTGTGCTCAACACATCACTAAAGGCAACAAGCACTGTTTGCCATGTCAGTCACAGCAATGGTTCTAGCAAAACTACTTTCGCTGTGTAGTGTTTAATATTTTTAACAGTGCAAATTTACGCAGTTTTGTTACTCTTGCAATGATTTATGTCCATATACCTTTTTTATATCATAGCTGCAGTTGGCTATCATGACAATAGGAGTATTTTGTGACCACCTGAGGGTACTGATTGTCCTAAAATCGAGATGCATGTGTGTATTTTGACATTACACAACCAATATGCAGTCCGCAATAAATGTTCTGTCTTGCGCTGGCAAGCAGACTGCTTAAATCTTTGAAAATGCAACACATCATTAGCATGATTGTGTGAAACAATATGAAGAGATATCAGTCCATATCTTTGCTGCTTTCACAGCTGGCCTGTTTTTCCTAAGGCAGAAGAAATAATTACTTGGCAAACTTTGTTTTTGGTGCATACTGCAACTAGTCGCAAGGGCAATGACTGGACAAAGATGGAATCACGAACACAGCACTGTTTATTTATTGTTAGGCACTAGTCTACATGCTTGTCTACAATGATAAGCACTACAGGGCAAGTAGAAATAACATCGATCGAATAGGATGCCGTGGGATGTTTTCTGAAAAAAAAAAAAAAAAAAAAATCTACAGGCATTCGACACAAGAACTGTCTAGAGCTAGAGCAGCTGGAGGATACATACTGTGCAAAAATACCAGGTCTTCCACACTTGCGCTTCGAGCTTTCAACTTTAGGTGCAAAACTAGAGGCAGGAATGCGTCGAGAGATGTGGAGAGCATTTTTTCTTTGCGCGGGCGGTCTATCTCCCGGCACTCCTAAGTACTACAGAAGTTTACTTGAAAATATACCTGGGTTCCACGGTTGCATGACTAGTCCAGTAGGCCGGCAGCGAGTCGCTTGAGAGCTGTGATGAATAGCTGGCCTTCCCGGTTGAGGTTCTATTTCCCGGTTAGTCCCGGGCTGGCTACCGCACTGAAGCTTCATAATAGCTGTGCCAAGCTGCCTGCATCAATTGGACACCGAATTCCGTGTTTGTACATCCGATAAAGGCAACGAAAATGGCAAAACGATCGCCCTGGGGATACACTAACCGACCTCTTGAAATCCAGGATAGAGGCAATTTCGTACAAATTACAGGCTCCAACCGGCCTTTTTATACTGGTATTTCGAGGTGTTTAAAGTTTACCACTGCTACTAAATAGTGGTGTCGAAGTCGAGGACAACGATAAAAATGACAGCGAGATTCCATTGAAATACGCACTCGATCGGAGACGAGTTTTTCGCATCCCATGTGTTGCGCTACTTGCGCTGTACACCTTACTTCCGGATGATCCAAAGGCAGTGACTGTATAAATTTCGGGAAATGCAAGTAAGTACATGGAATGCTGACCACACCAGTTACTTGCAACATACTGCAGGCATGTTCCATCGACAAGGGCGGGCTGACACGCATTGCAGAACTAGCGTCGGAGAGTCCACAGGTCGGAGATGCTGCTATCTGTAACTAAGAGAACGCATGGGAATATCACAGCTTGCCGCTTGACGAACAGCAGTACGCGAGGCCGAAGCTCAAGTGGAAAGGAACACGGCCACACACGGCCACTCGGATACGATATTCAAATTACGATGCCAAGAAACCCGTCCGCCACCATCGCCACAGCCAAGTCCAGCTTGCGAGCGATCACGGAGCCGGCGACACTGGCGACCAGCTATCGACCTACCGCTAGAAACGGCGACAAGAAGCGGCAGACATTTTACAAAAAAAAAAAAAAAAAAACATTAAACAAGTTTTACGTCACATCCGGCAAATTATTCCTCCTCACTTCTTTCAGCTGGCGCATGCGCAGAAGCGACGGAGCATTCCAATAAAGGAGGTCCGGTTGGTTGAACCTTTCACACCCCTGGTTGAACCAAGGGTTGAACTGCGGCACCACGGTATTCAGATTGGGTGGTCAGCCGTCGAGGTGTTCATGCGCGGATGTGGAATAGATGTTTGGGGATTTTGTGGCGCTCATAAATTTTGAACCGTGCTTATAAAACTGTTTTGTCGTCAGAAGAAGCGAGAGTCCTCGGAAGACAGTACTGTTGCGTCGACTCGGCGCCGCGTTTGTTTTTTGCATTGTGACGCGATTGCTTCTCTTCGATGTGTATCCTTCGCCGGTTAAATTAACGTGCACCTGACCAAGTATCACTGAATGAACCCTGCATGCTAGGCGGCTGATAAAGGTAGCGTGTGTACACTACGGCCATCTCTGCATTTTGTGGTGTGCTATCGATGTCTCGTGTGTCATGTGAACACAAACGTCAGGACGTGGTCAGGACGAAAGCGGCGAGGTGGGTGCCATTTCACTCTCCTCCTCTTCTCGAATGTTGAAAATAAATGTTTTCCCATCCATGTCATCCTCCTGCTGTGATCGGAAGAGGGCAAGAGTCGGTGCAAATGTGGTCCGTGTTCTTGCATGGGATACGAAATGTACAGTCATGAGCGATATGAGAAAGAACAATTTTTTTTTTGCAAATTCAAATGGTTTAGTTGTCCTTCAAAAACAGAATAAAAATCCAAAAAAATGAAATACAAAGATGCAGACACTTCGCATACACAATACAAACAACAGCGGCGAGAGCGATGTATAAACTTGTATACATGAAATAAATATTTTAAACTGCATAAGTAGGAACAGTCACGGTACCTTAAGAGTTATCAGGTATGTTAAATTACATTATTAGAAATGAGTGCACACAGCGGGTAATAAAAATCAGCATACATTGTAAAAGTGCTGAAAGTATTGTTTGGATGTATGAGCCAAATTCTAAGCATATTTCACTTCGTGTGGAAGAGTATTCCATATTTTAGCGCCTATAAAAGAGCTGTCGTTCTCTGTATACGCTGTGAGTAGGTGGCAGATTAAAGTTTCCTAATGCATTTCGGGTGGTTCCGGATGATGTGTGAAAGCCGGATGTATGAAAGGGGTAATTGTACCTTACAATGTTGCTCACGACATTTGCTGTTTTTTGCAGACTCAATGCATCAAAAGCTAATATACGTGGATCGTCGAATAATGCCTTACTGGGGTGGTCCTGCTTGAAATGCGTTATGATTCTTAATGATCGCTTCTGTAACTTTCGGATGGGCTCAAGACAAGGTAACTGTTGTATGTTCATCCCTATGACTCTAGGCAGTATGAGAGATGGCTGTGGATAAAGGAGAAATATAAAATATGCAAAGTATATTTATCAAAGAAATTACGTGCCTGAAGAAGTCCGTAGCACTAGATGCAATTTTCCCCCACTGATGATTTTTTCAGTGTAAGTGTTTATCAGAAATTACGCCAAGATATTTGAAACAATGTGTATATTCTAGTATGATGTTGTCAGTACCGATGCACACAAATTTAACATCTACTTGTTTGCTACGGGAGTGAAATATAGTATATTTTGTTTTGTTGACATTAATAGAAAGCTTGTTAGCTGAGAACCATTCAGAGACTTTGGCTAAGGCTAAGTTTCTTTTGTAATGTATTTCTTCGATGTTATTACCTGTAATTATTATCACAGTATCATCTGCATACATTAGCATATCTCCATAGTTTAGGGCACACGGAGGTCGGAAACATATAAAGAGAAAAGCAAGGGTCCTAGGACAGACCCCTGTGACACACCTGCATGCATACGTTGCGGTGACGATGAGTAATTATTCGTGACAACTATCTGATGACGGTCATTAAAGTAACTAGAAAACAACTCGAAAATGCATTCCCTAAAACCCTAGTGCTTTAGCTTACACAGAAGAATGGAAGAGTCGACCATGTCAAAAGCCTTTTTTAAATCAAGAAAGACTACAGCCACAAGTTTGTTGTCATTTAAAGCAGTGTTATAGTGCCTAAGTGTTTATGACCTGGGCTAGTGACTGAACCGCTGTTGAAGAGGAATAATGAAGCCGGAATCTATTTTGCTGTGAGAAAAATGTATGGTACTTTTCTATAAATTTAATAATACGGTTCGCAAGGACATTTCGAAAAGGATATTAATGGCACTGAGCACAGATATAGGTTGATAACTAGAAGGGTTTGAGCGTTTTCCGTCTTTGTATATCAGAGCAACTCGTGCTATTATTAAAGATGTTGGGTACCTGGTGGTCTGCAGTGAGTCATTGAAAATGTGGCACAGTATAGGGCCGAGTATATCGATGTCTTCTTTTAACATACATACGGTTATTTCATCTATACTAGTGGCTGTATTACTAGGCATTGTTGCCAATCTAGAATACATTTTGTGGAGGTCAATATCCAGAAAAAAGGTATTTAGGAGTGGGCTCGGTAAAAAGGATGCTATAATTTGTGTCAGGTACGCCGCCAGCTGTAGAAATTCCAATGGTAGCGAAATATGAATTAAAGATATTCACAACGTTCTGATCAATGAGTCAGGAAAAATCCGTTTGCGTGGTTTACCAACAATACTGTTCACAATTTCCCATAGCTTTTTAGAGTTACTGGAACTTTGTTCAATAAGACGCGAGTAGTATTACTTCTTCCATGTGCGCATAAGTGCCACTGCTTTATTATGCATTTTTTATCACTGACCCAAGTAATAGCTGCTTTCCCTATTCTGTTTCCATTTATGATACCAAAAGTCCTTCTGCAGTGCCGATAAAATCTCCACGGCGAAAAGGGCGCCCTGTACGAGCGAACAGATCGACCAGTACTACTATTAATTTTAGGGCATGTCAGAGCATTAATTACATTCAAAAATTCAATATCGACATCATCGTGGTATATGCTACTAATGTTGATTGACTGGATGATGGATCTCGGTAGGGCATAGTCTATTCTTGTACTTACATTGGCTTGTTTTGGTTTTCGTTTAATGTTGTTTTTGACCGTGACGTAGGTGGGGAGATAATCTGAAATGGGTTGATTGCATACCCCCGCAGTGATTTCAGAGGTTATATTCGTTAAAATATGATCAATCACAGCTGCAGACATGCTTGTTATTCTAGTGGGAATAGTGATTAAATTCTGAAAAATAAATGAATCTAACAGATACGTGTAGTCATGATGGCTCACATTACGGGTATCATTGTTAATGTCACCACTTATTATCACCTGGTTTTTGTGTTCTGATGCTAAGGTGAAGAATATTAATTCCAGTTTTTCTAGAAACTTGGCTGCAGTTGAGCTGGGGGACCGATACACAACACCCACGATAACTGAGTCGTCCAGTCTGATAAATGATCCTTCAATATCAGGTGTGCTGCATAAGTGTGACAGTTTTGAACAAAGAGGGCTACACCACCACCACGTGAAGGTAAGTCACGTGGATTTGAGAAGGTTACATAATCAGGAATTACAACTTCTTCACCCTTTCTAAGCCACGTTTCGGATATTACAATGATATCGTAGCCTGTTTGGCACTGGGAAAGATAGGCAAGAAGCAAGTTCAAGGTTTTTTATTTTCTGCTACGTATATTGCTGTGGTATAGCTTCAAGATGCCTTTGTCATTTTCCGTGTAAGCTATGTCTCTGCCTTGAAGTCTATGTAGCCAAGAATCAGCTATTACACAATGTTTGAAAGATCATGTTCACATGTAAGATGTATGACCCTTGAATTGTCTGCTTTCCTGTCCATGATTTTGCCATCGGAGACCCAGGCAAGCTTCCAGCACTTTTGCAGTTTCAGTTATATGGTCTTGTCTAGCAAGATTTTTTTTTATGGCAGAGATAGTCATTTACAAAAACTGGCTCGTTTTCCTCAAATTCAAGCATTGTTAAGTTCACCGGTTTTTCTTTGCTGCTTGAAAGAACTTGTCCCTTACACTCCTTGAGGTAAGAGACAAAATTGCAAACATTATCGGTATTTCTCTATTAAATATGATGGCGACCTACGGATATTATGCATACACAGGAAACCTCTTTAAAAAGCTAAATAATCTGTTCTTGTCAAACAATATCATATACTAATAAATAAATGAATGCTCGAACTTTGTTATAGCTCATATTGCTCATGACTGTGCTTCTATTTATCGACGGTCTTTGGCCCGGCAGAACCATTCAGGCTTGGTGATATTGTTCTGGTTGGATTACAATTGCTGCAAAATTGCCGGTGTACTTGCCCACTGCATCCCCAAATGCTTGACAGTAATGGTTAAACCCTTCAAAAACATTCTCTAATTGAAATATTTTTGCTCACTTGAAGGGAAATTGCCGGAATTAAGAATTGCTTCAATGCGTTTGAAGCAAGACAAGCTTTATGTGTGCAACTCATTGAGTGGCTTCTTCTTGAAAGATGTTTTTGAACCACTTCGAAAAGATTCCTTTCGGTTCATGCTCATCTTACCTTTTATTTGTCAATTTTTATCTTTTTCCTTCGCTTGGAAGGTCTCCTGTTGCGCACTTATCCACCTTTGTACAACTTCAAATGAGTGATGTACTTTTTCTGAGATCTCTCTTAGTGTACATAGCAGTAACTCAATCATCCATTCAACAGTCTTTTTTCTTGTTAAAGCCTTTGCATTCTTCCCATGTACAAGTAACGGTATGGGGTTGTGCTGAATTGTAATTTATTTTCTGTCTTTGCATTTGCGAACTTCTTTGTTTGTCTTCTGCACGGTACTCCACAAAGTAACTAATTAGCATTTTCATTGACACCTTCAATGCCTAATGTGTAGAATTTGTTGCATGCTGGTCACATTCATCTCAATAGACTAATCTTTATTGCTTGCTCTACTTTGTCTGCTTTTCACCCTTTTCTCACATTTCTCGAGGAAAGGGGACTTGGGGGAATCCTTCCTTGAGCAGCCTTCTTTCACTAAAGGAGGCGTAGCATCAGCACCCTCTCTGGCAGGTGCTGGGAGACTTTTCAGGCCAAATTGTCCTTGTGTTGTAGGTGAGACCAACACTGTGCGGTCTCCGAGAATTGCCCACACATTCTCCTGTGGCCGCCTGCTTCACTGCATTTGCAGACGCTGCTCCCGGTGTCCAGGTGCTGTGCACTGGGACACACCCTGAGGTTGCGTGGCTGCCCAAAACCTGGTCCTGTGCCAGGCCTCGATGATCGCCCCAGTGGTGATGATGGCTGTGACTGGATGACACATGATGGCAAGGAAAGCTGTCTCTGGTCATGGAACTTTACTTCAAGTGCTTCACACCTGACCCCTCCGTAAAGTGCTTGGATCACTTCCTTCATAAAGGCAGCATGGCCAGCTCTTCTGCCAGCACTGCAGATGCTGTCATTTCGCAGGTTTGTACTAAACCTGGTTGGCTTGTAGAAAGTTGGCTTTTATCAGGGGAACACCATGTTACATTGACAGTGAGAGCAACTGTGACTGATATTGGCAGGATACACTGCTTGTGCAGGCTTACTAGAGGTCAAGAAATGAAATGCAGGTATTGTAGCCCAGTTGTTTTCACTAAGAGAGTATTGTCTAATCATAACCATTTTCAAAAACTAGATTTCGCTCTGTGTTGTCGTGTTTCTTGCCGTTCTAGGTGTTAGCATGGTAAACCACAATGAATAACCAACTAGGTCCAATTCTCGCCATTTTAGATTTCACTCTAACTCGCTTCTTAACAGTGACCACAGAGTCCTTTTTGGCCTTGAAATTACAAGCTTGAACCAAGTGGCAGGGAAGAAAAAAAATGTTCAGTTCTGAACTACTGAGGGGGCCGCCATCGCCGCCTTCAATGTAGCAGCGCGCGGCACCGCGCGCTGCGCGCCGCTTGCTTTCGCCTGCCTTCGCCTTCGCTGCTGTATTCTCGCCATTGCGGAGGTTTTGTTTTGCAGTGGGCAATGTGACCCAACGAATTGTGACTTCTGATGCGAAGCTGCCACCCCGATGACAAAACCATTTTGCTAGGCTGCCGGACACGCTTACAGGAAAGGCGCCACGCACGAATCGAAAGACATGTGACTCTTGGAAAATAATGGGAGCAAATATAAATCCTCCCTAATGGATATAAATACACGATGACCTGATCACATCAATTAAACGTATACCATCCTAGTTTTTCAGTTGTATTTTATTCTATGGCCTTGTGGAAACAGTAAGCCTGGGGAATTCGTGCAAGCAGGGCCAGCTAGCCGGATTGTCGACATGCTGCATCAAGGAGAAGCACAAAGCCAAATACGAATGTGAACAAAAAGCAGGACCAGTAGTTAGGAAATAACTTTATTCAACGCATTACTAAGCGTCAAGAATGCGTTGGTATATCTGTTGACCACAGCCAGCATATTATAGCTGAAGTGATTATAGGCTAATATTTCACAGGTATGTTGCAAAATAGAGTCTAATGAAATTGAATTGCGAAGCTTGTACAAGACTGCTAACGCGGCGTCGCCGGGAGCAAACAGCTTACTCGGCACAAACTGCCGCGAAAATGGAGACTCAGCTATTGTCAGTTCAGCTTTACTGCTTCTTGAGCAAGCTCAAAAATATGACGGCCTGTGGGGCGATCATTCATGACTTGATAACTACTATACATGGCGCAAAGATGACAACAGAAGAAAAGAAAAAACGAACACGACACATGTTGTGTCCTTTTTTTTGTGTGTGTGTTCGTAATGCAGTTAATGGCACGAAAGAAAAACACTCCGTGAACATATTTTCGAGAAACACTCTATACGGCGCAAAGAAGACAACACAAGAAATAAAAGGATACCATGTGAGCATGTGCTCTCCTTTTCTTCCTTGTGTCGTCTTAAATTTGCGCCGTATACGGTCGTTCTCGAAAATATATATATGTTCACCGAGTTTTTTTTTTTTTTCATGCTATGAACTGTATTCGGGCAGCAAATAAACTGATGCACTCAGAGTAGTAAAAGACACGCTCCAGCGAGAAATCGGATGCTTAAAACATATATACTCCTCGCCTCTCTCAGTTAAGATTACCACGGGTGTACTTTTTGTTAAGGAAGCAGTGGAGCCGCCGTTAATCAACCCGAGATGCCTATTAAATGCTTGTTTTCACACTCCCAGAGCTCCTGTCAGGTCCTTCTTTATCGATCAAAACACTGTCTGCACGAATACAGCTAATTCGCAATTGTGCAGTTATCTGAAAATTCTCAGATAATAAACTGCTGATAATGGACGGAGGATGCACTATTGTAAGCTTTTAAGATGTGTTCGATAATGACTTGTGGCAATTTTTATGCGCCTTTCTTCCATAAACAGCGTCGAGAGTAAATTCACGATCCAGAAGGCAGGCGCGACAAGAAGATGCTGACAGCTGCAGCCTATTAGGAATACGAATACAGCTTTACACGTTACCCGGGCAAATCTATGTGTCTCTGTGCTCTTTATCATCGCGGCCGTGAATCACGAACGTCAGAAAATGGGGCTATCGAGCGCCGCAGTCATTTTCATGCAAGCGCCTTAATTCACTTTTCGCCAAGGACGCCGGAGAGAAATCCGACACGCGTTTGCAGTTAGAAACCTCTTAGCTTATCGTATAGCACCAGTAGTAGCACAACTTGCTAATATATCCAACCTCTGCATAGCTGCCACACGCAAATCTAAATGTGTGGACGAAGACATTGCGTTTTTCTAAAGTGAGAAGGCCACGGTCGCACGAACGCAGCCCCTCAACCAGCAGAGCACTACATTGAAGTCTCCGGTGGCGCCACTTAGTGCATATAACATACACTGCGTCAGGGAAGGAGCCCCCGTGCACCCACTACCCCATTCTAGCTCACCTAAGCGTCATGTGGTTGTGTCATCTAACAAGAATAACATGCAGCAATGGCTGGGGCACTTTACTGCTGAACCAAAGGATACAGTTAAGTGCTCAAAGAGGCACTATGTGCACATTTGTGTACAGAGTGACCACAAATTTTCCTTTCAGTGTGGCACTCTTAGAAAAGATTTTATTGTGTCAGGCAAAATTAAATGTCTTTCAAGCTGTAGAGAGGGTGCATTTTTACATACCAAATAGCAAGCCCTCTACGGATCATTGTGCAGGCATTGACGAGTACGGTGGAGCTCGCAGTCTATGCCACCAATCATTAAAGGCATCGCATCTTGTTAACATGGGGTCCCGTTTTTGCACTTTCCATTGTGTAGCTGAAGATGTCAATGTCCCAGGACTGAAATGGGGATGAAGATAGGGATGGATATTGGAGAGGAAATCTGTGTACTAATATGGTGGAGTAGTTTCTCAGTGCTTCATAACTATTAAGTGAAGTGTATAGTATTAAGCAGTGGTGTATAGAGTGACATTCCTTAACCAAGTTTAGCCACTACATCAAAGTGCTAAAAGAGACAAAGGGGGTGCAAGTGAGGCTGATTGTTTTGGATAAACGAAAGCAGTGGAGCCTCGCTGTCAGACAGGAGAGATGTCTCTTCTACTCCCGTCCCATTGTTTCACTTAATAAAATGGAAGAGGCAGTTGCTGTTCCTGGAGTAAAGATCGGACAGTGCTTACATTGGCAGGAGTTTTATGTATGCAAAGCTGGGAGCAGCAGCGCTTGACACCATGTGAGCTCTGATTACAGTCTATCTTTGCTTTGTGTTTTGGCTGGGCAAAATGTAACGACATCTGTTGAAGCAGATCTTTGGTGTGCTCAGTGACAGCCGAGCACCCAAGCTTAGCCGTGCGTGGCATTCTGTGTCTGGGGAAAAAGGGGGTCGTGGTGGTTGAGCCAGTGCCATGTCTTTGGGCTTTTAGATGGAGCCAACACATCACTTTGGGGGCCGCCTCCTGTAAACCGTAGCTTCGGCGGGGGGGGCAGTGGACTTTTCTTGTGCTCTCCTTTGTTTTTTACTTATCTATTCTTCTTATTACCTCTCCTCTTTTTATGGCTTCTCACCTCACCAAAACCAATCACCCCAACCAATGGAGGCAGACTGAAAGAATGACTCAATTTCTCCAAAGAAACAAATAAAAGCTCTATCCAATACCACATGATACATGCTGAAATGGAAAAAAAGACCAACCCAGATTTTGTCTTCATTCCTAGTATTTAAATGCTTAATTGATGCCTTTGGGTCAGAGTGCAAAGAGAACGAAATAGGCAGTGGAGATCTCCTTTATTTTTACTAAGTGGCCAGGAAGAGCGCTGAAAACATAAATGTTCAAACTAGTAGTGCCCCTGTTGCCATTTCCGCACATAGGTGCTTAAATTCACAGCATAATATGTGACTGACTTCCTGCACCTCACCGAAAAGGAAATGCTCATAAAATGGCCTCAGTGACACCTGATCTTAACCTTCACTGCTGACACACTGCCACATATTAGTTTTAAAAGTTCAGTCAAATCAATCTATCAAAAAATATTATTTGAGACAACAGGTGAAAAGAGAGGATGAAGAAAAAGCTGCCCTAATACAGCTTGACAATGCTCTAGCCCCTCCCCCCTTCCAACTCCATTCCAAATAACAATTTTAAAAGCTCACATGTAAATGATCCTCCCTCTTAAGCACCAAGAAAACGTAGACTACTTGTGAAAGGACAAACACCAACCTTTATCATCCTCAGCATCCATGATTCCTGTGAGGTAACTGTGCTGGAAAATTCACCTCGCAGATTGGTCAACTTATAGGGCAAATGCCACTTTAGAAGAAGAATATTCTGAAGAGCAAAATTGAACGAAAGGTTTACAATGTATGTAATATTGGCAGCAATAGTAAGTATCCTGCGCCTGTCTATTTATTTATTTATTCAAATACCTCACGGGCTCCGATTGGAGTATTATGTGAGGGGGGTTACATAACTGGGGTGCGAAACAGAAGCATGTAGAAGACGGTTATTTTAACATCGTTATTTTCAAAACGTTAACATTATACAATGGCAAACACAAGAAAAGAGAACAAAATTTGAAAAGTACACTATAGAACACACTTCAGTAACAGCACACTTCAGAACAAAATGTTGCTTATTTTTTCTTTGAAAATAACATAATCTGAAGTGTGAACAATGTTATCAGGAAGACTATTCCAATAAATGATGGCACGGGGCAGGGCTGATGAGTTGAATGCAGTGGTTCTTCCCGAAAGGTGTTTAAGACTGAGGTGATTATGCAATCGGTGAGATGTGCGGGCCGGTTTTGTCAGCGGTAGTGTGAAGGAATGATGGCTATAAACAATTTTATGAAATAGACAGATAAGTGCTATTGTTTTGTGAGATTCTAAGGATGGAAGGGATAACGACGCCCTAATGTTAGTTATACTGAAATGTCGGCAATAGTTGCGAGAAATGAAACGAGCGGCACGATTTTGTACATGCTCTAGGGAATGAATTAAGTAATATTGGTGGGGTGACCAAATGGAAGATGCGTATTCAAGTTGAGGGCGAACAAATGTTTGATATGCCAACTGCCACGTGGAAGAAGGTGCACCTCTGAGGTTACGTTTTAAATAAACTAATGTACGGTTAGCTTTGGCAGTAAATTTTTCTATGTGGGTCTTCCTTGAGAGATTTGGTAAAAAGTGCACGCCAAGGTACTTGTATGATGACGCAAGGGTGACTGGACTGTGATTAAGCAAGTAAGTGAAACGGTGAATAGTCTGTTTACGGCTAAATGTCATTAATTGGAATTTATCAGTGTTAAGGGACATTTGCCATGATGCGCACCAGTTATTAATGCTGTGTAGATCTTCTTGAGGGATGATGTGGTCATTAGCAGAGCGGATTTTGCGATAAATGACGCAATCGTCAGCAAACATTCTTAGTGTTGAGGTGATGCTTAACTGTAGGTCATTGATGAAAATCACAAACAGTAAAGGGCCTATTACACTATACAGTACAATAATAAGTTTATTTCCAGGTTCAACTGGAGGGTTTCCCGGATAAAAGCTGCCTTCGCAGCTTCACAGTGTCCAGGAAACCCTTACAAGCAGCAGCAGACGAGTGGTGAAGGAAATCTCCAAATCTGTCATATATACAGTAGTCACATTCAATAACAAAACATTAAATACACACGGAAATTCACAATAAGCTTTAAAGTAAATGGCACAAAGAGAAAAATAGTTGAAATGCGCAGTTTGTAAGGGAAAAATGTAAACTGGGCAAACATTCAGCAATCTACAAACAGAAGCATAAAATCACATTTGAACAAAATATTTGCGCAGCTCGGCTTTTGTGTATCCTATTGTATTTTGATAAGTGTTTAAAACATGGGGCAGGTTGTAAGACAGCATTTGTAATTTATAATCAGTGCGAAAATGTGGTACATTCCATGCATTAGTACTTCTTGTGTGCATGTTAGCAGGATGCGTCTCCAAAGATGCTAAGGAAGAATAATATTCGGCAACGGATGCCTTCGAAAAATACGTGATTTGTAGTAACCTATAATTATACAATTGATCAACACGGATATTATGAGCTTGGAATGCATATTTGGAGGTGGTCGCATAATCAACATTAGCTATTATTCTAACAATTTTCTTTTGCAATACGAGAAGCTTATTTATGTTTGCCTTGGTCATTGTGGCCCACACTAAACTACAGTAGTTAAGGTGAGAAAAAAATAATGCGTAATAAACTTGTAGTTTACACTTCATAGGTAGAGTTGCACGACATCGCGAGAGGGCCCCACAGGCAGAAGAGAGTTTTTTGCAGATATGTTCAACGTGAGCATTCCAGTTTAAATGAGATGAAAAATATACACCAAGGGATTTATGTTCCTCAACAATTTCTATTTGTTGGTTTTCAAACTTCAGTACACAGTTTGGTGTTGTCGGCTTATTTCTTGCGCGAAATATTACAGCCTTCGATTTTGTAGGATTTATCTTTAATTTATTCATCATTGACCACCTAGATAATCTATCCAGTAGGTCGTTACCTTTCGCTATTACATCATTGAGATTATGGCCTGAAAGAAGTAATGTGCTATCATCGGCGTAAATTACAAAATGAATAGAAGGATCTACAGTTACAATGTCATTTATGTAGGTATTAAACAAAAGGGGTCCAAGTACGCTCCCTTGCGGGACACCACAGCTAATAGGTAAAGGGGATGAAAGTTCATTATCTACAGATACTGACTGGCTTCTGTTTTGGAGGTAATCTTCAAGCAGTCTGAGTGGTTTACCACGGATTCCGTACATTTGAAGTTTATAAGCAAGGATCGCATGATTTAAGCAGTCAAATGCCTTACTAAAATCAAGGAAAAGGCCCACCGTATACAAGTTGTCATTAATATTGTTCAAGATAATTTCTTTCATTGCTAATAAGGCTGTTTCTGTTGATTTGCCTGTTCTGAAACCAAACTGCGACTCAGATATTACCTTATGTTTATCAAAACACTTCGTTATTCTTGAAGAGATATCCTTTTCCAGTCCTTTAGAAAACACGGGGAGCACCGAAATCGGCCTATAGTTTCCTGGTAAGTTTCGGTCGCCCCCTTTATAAATTACTGACACTTTTGCAGTTTTCATTCCGTTGGGAAAAACCCCGGATTCAAGTGCCAGATTATAGATATGAGAAAGCAGGGGACAAATTATAGATATGACATATTTCAACGGTGTCATCTGCATGGCGTTTATATCTAAGGCTTTGCTATTACTAATTCCCATATACACGTTGTAAACTTCACTTGCATCAGTTGGCTCGAAGAATATAGTTTCGCTAACCTGACTAGGATAACCGGCGATAATGGTGCCTGTAGGATCTTGAGATGAAGTAACACTATTAAGAAAATGTTTGTTGAAGTGTTGTGCGAGTGCTCTTCCCCTTACTTCGTTTCCACCGACAAGCATCGTTTTCGTAGCATGGTTATTTACACGGCGACCAAGGACATCGTTTAAAGCTTTCCAGGTAATATCAGGTCTACTTGAACTGACGTTAGAAAAGAGCCGCTGATAATAGATATTTTTAGCTTTCCGTAGCTCCGCGTTCAATCGGTTCCTTAACTTTTTGAAAGAAAGCAGCGCATCTTCTGTGCGTGTTCGAAGGAACATTTGATACCGACGATTTTTGTTTTTATCATTTTGAACAATTTTTTTGTAACCCATGGTTTTCTTATCTTTTTGGGAGGGGTGTGTACTTCCAGCGGAAAGTGCTTCGAATAAAAATGAAGGAAATGGTGAAAAAATAGGTCGTACGCATCATTGACGCTCGTTTTCTGCAACACACAAGACCAGTCAAAGTTCATAATATCGTGCTTAAAAGCTTCCAATGAGCTATCGTTGATGCGCTGCACACGTATGGACTGTTTCACAATGTTTCGCTTAACATGCTCATTCCGAAAAACGACAAATACCGGACAGTGATCACTTACATCAGAAGCAATTGTACCGCAAGAGAGTACACTGGTTTCAATATCCGTAATTAATAAATCAAGTGCAGTCGCACTAGTGCACGTGACACGTGTTGGTGTTTCGATTAAGTTAACAAAACCGCAGGACATAAGTTTCATGTTAAAATCACGTACAGTAGCATTCTGGTCAAGCATATTGATATTAAAATCACCACTGCACAAAAGCGAGCATTTGTTCAGTGACGCATATTCTAGAATCTGGTCAAAATAATCTGTAAAAGCCTTCATGTTGCCATTTGGGGGGCGATATACAACAGAGATCACTTGGTTTCGATTTTGCAGTGTTAAAACTTCATAATCTTCTGTAACCTCACTAAGATTAGGCAGAATGTGGCATCTTTTGCACGCGAGAGTATAGATAGCGACACCGCCGCCTCGTTTATTTGGTCTGTTAAGGAAGAAGGTTTCGTAACCGGGTAATTCCAACATCTTGCAGCCAGATTGATACCATGTTTCAGTGAGCATCAAAACTGTAAATTGGAAAGTGAACTGTCTTAACAAGAACGTGATTTCTTCTTCCTTATTTCCTACTGAGCGGGCATTAAAGTGCAGGGCAGTTTCACACCTTCGGTCCTTTAGTTTCACCTGTTGTGGTAGTGCAAGTTCGTGATAGGCCATTTTGTTTTTAATTGTTACGGATTACCAAGCAGAAGGACGCCCCATTTCAATTGCTAGGTGAGCTATGAATATTGCCTGTTTCTAACTCAGCACGACTGCTTTCCGACGAGAAGATCTTGATAGGTCTTTCTCGCTGGTTATCGGCATAACCGCCGAGCCATCAGCTTGCCTCATGAAAATTTTTCCATTTTGCGACCAGACAGACTTCCAATGATGCTCATACTTTTTTTTAACAGCATATGCAAGCAGTTTTTTTTGTGCCGGGCAGAGGTGTTCGTTTACGTATATAGGGTCCGAAGTTTCTATCCCAACATCAGTGTTTGTCAGCCTCATTTTTTTGGCTTTCTGAAGTACCTTGTCACGTTTGGCTTGAGACCGGAACTTAACCACAATATTCGACTTGTCTGCCTTACGTGTCGGCACTCTATGACAGGCTTCAATATCCCGTTCTTCAATAGGCTCACTAATTGCAGTTCCTATTTTTGAGACTATGTCAAACACATACTCGCTGTCATTTTTGTTGATTCCTTGAATTTCTAGGTTGGCTCTTCTCGAGTATTGCTCAGAAAGAGTAAGTCGCTTCTCCAAGTCAAGCATTTTACCTTCCAGACTCGTGTGCAATGACTGAAGGGTCTCATTTTCTTCAGCAAGGTTCTTGTTTTTAGCGATCTCTGCATTTAGCTTTTCCTCAAGCTCTCTGATAGAGTCATGTGCGAACTTGATGCTTTTATTTAAGCCTTGTTTTTCACTCTGCCTGATGTTACATCAATTAGAGGGGACGAATTGTTATCAACAGAAGTGAATTGTTTACGAAATGATAAAAAGTTTCTTATCCAAGATTTTCTTAATGAATCAAGGTGCAAGGATGAGAGTTTCGCGATTAAATGACAGTGTGGAACGCGGTCGAAGGCTCTAGCATAGTCGAGGAATATACAGTCGATTTGAAGACTTTCGTCCATACCGTGAAGCAGCTCATTAGTAAACTCGAGTAGTTGTGTCTCACATGATAACCCTTTTCTGAACCCGTGTTGTTGTGAATAGAAGAAACCGTTGCCTTCTAAATGTAGTGCCGTGTTAGATGCAATGATGTGCTCGAGAAGTTTGCAAGATATACATGTCAGCGATGTTGAGCGATAGTTAGCAACATTAGTTCGGTCACCAGATTTGAAAATTGGAATAACTTTTCCAATTTTCCACTCGAATGGTATCTCTCCTGTTGAAAGGGATTGGCGAAATATATGAGTGAGTATGACGCTGGAATGAGCCACGGTATGTTTCAAAATTTTTGAATTAATCCCATCAACACCACATGAAGTACTTACTTTTAGATTGCTAATCAATGTCGCAACACCATCAACAGTAATATCTATTGGGCTCATGTAATCATAGTCATATTCAGGTGCCGATGGAATATTGGAATAGTCTTCCTTCGTGAACATATTGGCGAAAAAGTTATTGAAGGTCTGAGGGCGTTCATCTGGAGCAATGGGATCTCCAGCCTCATTTATCAATGTAAAATCTGAAGAAGTTTCGGAAGGTGATAATGTTTTTCAAAATTTTTTTGGATTGTTCTTAAGGAGGGATAGCAAATCGTGAGCCATGAACTTATGCTTAGCTTTCTGTATGGCCAAGCAGTATTTTTTATCGGCATTTTTATGTTTTTCCCGTGATTCGGGTGTTCTCAGCCGTTCAGCTGTTTTGAAAAGTCGTTTTTTTTGTTCAGCGTACGAAGATTCTTGTGGTACCACGGCTTAGATGAGCTAGCACGGAAACATGAGGGGTATATAGGTGTTCATTAACTGCGTGAGTTTATCTTTGAACTGACACCAGTTTTCGTTAACAGATTGATTAGGAAAGAATTGCAGAAAGGAATCGCAGAAAGTTTGCAAGCCGAGGTTAATGGCATCGTAGTTCGCTCTGTTATAGTCGAAGATGTATTTCTGAGGTTGGTTGCGTGGGCGGGATGGCATTTTTATAGTGAAATGGAGCAGTTTGTGATCACTGAAACCAGCCGTGAGGGAGATTGGGCTAATATTGTCTGGAGCCGATGTGAAAACAAGGTCTAAAATGTTAAGGCCGCGCGTAGGTTTAGAAACAAGTTGAGTTAAAGAAAAGTCTAATGTTAGTTCATCGAAATTAACCGGGTCCTGTGCCGATGAAGTTAAGGTATTCCAGTTGATATTCGGGTAATTAAAATCACCGAATAAATAAATATCGGCCTTTGGGAAGTTGCTTCTTTTATCTGAGAGGTTAGCATACAGATTTGCTACGAAAGTTTCTGAGCTATCTGGTGGTCGGTAGCATATACCAAGAAGGGACTTAAGAGATGAGGACGTGATGCAAACCCATAATATTTCTAGAGGGGACGAAATGTTGACACGAAAGGAAGGAATGTGATTTTTTATGGCGATCATTACGCCACCACCCCTTTTATTAGTTCTGTCATTCCGGTAAATAACAAAATCGGGCGAATCAGGTAAGACTTCGTCGTCAGTTATATCCGAGTGCAGCCACGTTTCTGTTATGATGATGTCAGGCTTATTATCTTCTAGATACGAGTAGAGTTCGGTGCACTTTGGGAGGATGCTACATATGTTAGTAAATGATATGGAAAGCGAAGAGATGACGCCGTATAAAGGCTCTGGATGATAGTCTGCCTTGTGTGCAACCGCTCTTCGCTTTTGCTATTGGGTGCATTGTTTGACAGTGTCAGAAGCAGCGTCATACATATACACATGATTGTTCATGCGCAGTTTATCAACTCTAAGTTTAAACGACCCGCCCTCCGATTTTGCGAAATCTAACAGTCTTTTCCTAGCCAGGCGCGTTGGGAAAGAAAAATCTTCACGAACAACATACTGCGTGTCTTTAAACTTGTAGCCTTTGTCTATGATATGCTGTTTGTCCTTGTAGTGTGCGAACTTGACGATTATCGGTCTACTTTTCTCTGGTTGGTATCGACCAAGCCGATGGGCCCTTTCAATTTGTGTTGGCTCAAGTGTGCAGCCAAGGTGCTCCGCACACAGTTCCAACACCTTCGTTTCTGAGCTGGACCATGTTTCGGACTGGTCGTCAGGTATACCAAAGAAAAGCAGGTTAGAGCGGCGAAGTCTGTTTTCTGTGTCGTCACATCGAGAGGTAATTATCTTTAATTGCTCAGTTAAATTTGAGGGACCTATTGTAGACAGTTCTGTGGATGGCTTTGAAATGTTTGATTTCATTTCTGCCATTTCGACCTCGAGTGTACGAATTCTGGCAGAAAGCTGTTTTAGTTCAATGCCCACTGATGCTTGCCACTGTTCTAGGGCTCGTAGGTCATTCCTGATATCATCCTGGCCAGATTCAATTCTCTGGGCTGTCGCAAGTACAGTTGCGAGAATGCTTTCTTGATCGGTGCCAGGCGGACCGGGGTTTGACTCTACGTCTCCAGAAAGCGCTAAGAGAATGCTGGTAATACAGAGTGCCATTCCAGTCCTACAAACAGTGAGAACATTCAACCAGTGTCTGGGGCACGACACCCCGAAAAAAAAAAATTCGAGGTTTTAGCAGATAAAGAGTCATCATTGTAACTGACCTGGAAGAACACGAACTATGAGTGCTTCATGGTGAAAGCGATGTCGTGCCCCAAGAAAACGCTGTCCGGTTGCAGATTATATCCCACGCTTCAACGCTGATAGCGGGGTGGGCAGATGTACATGACTGTAGTTGCCGGCCGAACTTGGCAATATCGTCCAGAAATGGCGGTTTCGTCCAGCTGTCGGGTCTGGTCGTGTCGGGAAGCGTCCAAAGTTGCAAAGGATCCGCAGTCGGTGCATTCCAAGGGTATTGAAGAACCAGGAAAACTTGGAAGAACACGAACGGTGAGTGCTTCATGGTAAAAGCGATGTCGTGCCCCGACAGGTAGGAAATTAGAAACAAGAACTACAGTGGACAAAAGAGTGTAAATTGGCCGGAAATCCGCAAAGCAAAGTCTGGGGAATCTTCAACAGATACCTAACTGCAGAGAATCTGCTTATCTTCAAAAAGGATAGAGCCAGAGCGCTATATATTGCGTGAAATGCAGAGAAAGGTCCATGGCCAAAATATGTATCTTCGAATTGTTCAGTAACATCAAATAAAATCTGGAAACTGGTTCATAATTTCGTTAGCCACCATACTCAATTCACACTTGCAGTCCTGACATCATCCAGTACATGAACTACATTAGAAGTGCAGGCCAACATTTTGGGCGAACATTCGTAAAGCACTTATCTGCGGTAGAAAAATAACATGTTTGGAACAGGCCTGCATTAGGAATACCATCAGCTTATTACATTACAGGAACGAAATAAGGTAACGAAAATAAGGAACGAAAATCTGGTACAAAATGCCACCATGCCCAGATATTCTACTCTATTTGATGCTTGCCCATCTCTCTGAAGCTGCTCTGGAAGCACTTGAAATTCTGTAATAAATGTGGATAATCGGAAAGATGTCTTAGGTATCGAAAGAAGCAGTTGTCAAATGTTTTCTTTAACCGTGCAAACCATCAGTTAACTTGACCCTTCAGTTGTAGGCCAGTAGCACAGACTAGTTGCTTAGCAAAATCATTTGAAAGTGTAAACATCAGACTTGCCTTCGGCGGCTTTATTCATACATTAGTGCAGATTCTTAAAAACCTTGTACAAGTGTCGATTGCCTTGTCCACCTTGAGGACACTATTTGGGAAGCGTTCATCCACAACCAATGCTGTATTGGGGTCTTCTTCGGCCTTTGATACCACGTGGAGGTATCAGTATCCTGCATGACCCAGCAGAACTAGGCATCCGTGGCAGGCTGCTCAGCTGTTTGAGCAACTTTCTGGATAACCACACATTCAGAGTCTGTCTGGGTGCAACTTTTTTCAATCCTTTTAGTCGAGAGAACGGTTTACTCCAGGGGTGCATCATGAACATGACTCTTTTTGTAGTGAAAATGAATTCCATAGCAAAAGTCATCCCACATTTCATGATGTACTGAGTTTGCGCAGGTTACCTGCAAATGGCATGCACTTCCTGCGCCTGTGAGAGATAGGGGCAAGTGGCATTTGCTTAGACCAGGCTTACAGGTCGATCTCACTCTTTGTCTTCACCAAACTGCATTACCAGTCAAAAAACAAATTTTAGGTAATGCTTTTAATTAAGAAAAATTTGGTTCTTTATTACATATAAGAAACATAAAAAAAAGGAAATTTCCAGACCTTCATTCTTCTGTGTCCTGGAACGGCTGTCACAATAATGCTGGGAATCTGATAGGGCGTGCCTGTTACATATCTGTAATTTCCTGATTTGTTCTGAGTTAGACAATGGGTGCATAGTATATGATTCAGTTTGATCATGCTGCTGGAAGTAACTGGATTCAGTCCATGATCTTGGTTTACGGTTGTCATCCAGTTCTTATTTGTGAAATGTCCTTCCACAATAATCTTCAGCAACAAGCGCTGGACGATAGAGCCACTGATCTTGTGTTTTGAAGAAAAATTCCGGACGTAATGAGGGAAGTTCCATGTATTGCCCCAAGACATGAACCACTGCCACTGGTGTACACCCTCCCCGATGTTTTTGACCTCACACTAACATAATTTCAGAAAACGCAGACACCACATGAGCACTTCATACAAGAATACAGGTGCGGAAAAAAAGAAAGAACTACACTGTATTTTACAGACGGCTCAAAAGCTAAAGACTATGTTGGAAGTGCAAAACTCTTAGACAAAACAGAGAAAACTGCACAACTGTCTCAGTGTGCATCAGTTTTTACTTCTGAGTGCTGTGCTGTTTGTGCTGCTGTCAAGAAAATAATGGATAAGAACATCAAAAATAACAAAATTTACACAGACTCCTTAAGCACACTCACTGTATTGAAGTGTAGAAATGCTATTGAACCACTGATGGGAAACGTACCACTCAACATAGTAGAGGTAATGACACACAAAAGCAATCTAAAAATTCTGCTGGGTCTCCGGTCATGCTGGGATTAGAGGATGTAAAAGAGCAGATGTATGTGCGGGAAGCGTAAAGATTATATTAACAGAATAAATCAACACTCTACGCAGGAATTGCAAGAAGGTAATGCGCTGCAAATTAATAGCTAAGGGGCAGGCTGCTTGACAAAATGAAGGAAACAAGATGCTGCATTCTGGTAAACCCATATTAGGAGAACGGGTATCATGTCAGCATCAGAAGCGCTTCATCAAAGTAATTTTCTACCTGCGTATAAAGAAAGACAAACTTATATGTCTAAGAAAGAAAGGCAAACCTGTATGTGAATTTTCTGCTGATGAGCTCACAGTAAATCACATTTTAATCACATGCACAAAATTTGAAGACCTAAAAAAAAATGTTTTTCCTTTATTTTACAATTAAATCATTGCATTTTATCCACAGCTTTTATGCAAACAGGCATTTGTCGATTTTTCATGTTTGTACATTTGTCAAGAAAGCCAATTTATTAAATCAGCTACAGTCGCCGACCATTTCTTCGGAGCTTTAAGAGGCCGAGATAGCGTCCGGAAAATCAGGCAGTCTGAAAAAACGAATTCATGCAAATAAAGTCGCTTTATTTAGTGAGCAGTTTGAAAGCGTGGTCAATATGCATCAGCGGGGCCCTGCGTTGCCGTACAAGTAAGTCGGCTTGCATGTTGGCAAGTGTTTTCAGCTGTACACCATCAGAGGTCGGATTAGTTCACTGCTAGTTGGCAGCACAGCCTCTGGCTCCTCACTGTCTGAGCCTGAGTAGTCACTTTCAAGCACTTGGGGAGGAAGTTCTTCATCGGTGAGTTAAGGAGTATAGACACGTACATTTTCTGTTTTGGGATTTTTGCTTTAAACGATCCATCATTGTCCAAAACGGGCTGCAACCTAAAAAGCCCTAACACGCCTCAATTAATAATTATCAGGGAATTTATCAGGACCAGTCTCGGTTTCGAGCTCTCTGAGCACGAGCGTGCGATGATGTCAAAGATGCAAACGCACGCCACATGAGCGCCTCCTGCTGGCAAGACTGGCGACACGTACACACACAAACTGATGACGCATACGGGTAGCGTTTTTTGTCTGCGTGCGATCGCTTGTGCAAGAAAATGTCGTTGTCGAGCAAAGATTTAGCATAGCATAATTAGTTCTCTGACGTTTCGCCCTAAGGCGTGGATGTTATTGATACTAATATTTCCAGCGCAACGACGAAGAAACGACAGGACATTCGCTACTTGCAACAATTTATTGAAGCTGAAAAGCAGCTGCTTATATAGCCATTAGAGGGCGGGGGAAGGAAAAACGAAGAAAATGGGAATGATGCGTGCACGATCACAAATAATGCTCCAGAGGGGACATGCAGGAATAACGGTATCTAAAACATATCTAAAAACTTGCACTATTTTTTGCATATCATGATTGAGGGAGTGCTTATGCAGGCACTCCCACTCTGCGATTTTGTGTGCCTCAATCAGTTCGCATGCAACTGTGTCTTTACTTTTGCAGACGATTCTTGTATCTTTTAAGTCTGGCTTCACAATTTCTTTTATCTTCTTTTCTGCATTCCTTGTAGTGAAGTGGCAGATTCGAGCCAGTTCCGTTCTTGAGCTATAGTTTGTGCTCTCTTAAACGCTCATTAATGCTCATTAGTAGCTATGCACCAACATGCCCCACAAAGTGTTTTACTGTGATGTTATTGACACTGCCGAGCACTTTGATTTCTACCTGCTCGCCAGCGACTCAAGTGAAAAAGCAGGAACCAATAGCAGCCTCGAAAGCTTGGCAGTTGGCATGCAGGAAATATTCGCTCGTTAGACATGTTGAACAATTATACTGATTATTTTGAAGATGCTACTCTCTCACAGTTGGCTGGTGCTGTGAGCTCCAAGCTGGCATCCGAAAAAAAAAAAAAAAGTTTTAGCAGTAAAAAAAAAAAAGCATGGTCTGATCAGACGTCACCTACCGTGCCTAGCATGACTCCCATCCGGCACATGCTCACGCGCTGATTGGTACCAACGCGGCAGGTCACAGTGGCGCCGGCCAAGCATGTGGCGCTATCTGGCGCTGTCAAGGCGATCTGGGCATGCAATGCCGTGGCTGTGGCCGCTGCTATCGGTAAACGCTCGCGGATCACTGTTTATTGGCATGCATAAACACTCCGTACAAAGGACGGTGAATATCTAATAAATTAGGAGGATTGTGTGACGAATACTGAGGTGCTGGTAGAGTGATTGCAGCGATACAAGCAAGCTTTTTTTCCACATCCACTTTGCTGCTGCGGTCCAGTGCGGCTCGCCTAGCATGAGCTAGCTCCGCTGCTGAAGGCGTCTTGCGAATCAAGGATGTACTTTTGTGCGATAGGCTTCTCAGTAAAGCGGCCCGAAAGTCCGTTTCTTACAGCGTTAGCCCATTCCGAAGCGCCATCTGCTGCCGCTTCGACGTGAAACCAGCTAGGCCCCCTGACGTCTAGGGCAGGCGGGAAGCGGCGGCACAGTTCACGTCTCCCTGAACGCCAGCAGGCGACGTCGTTGCCGAAAGCTGTGCACTTTTGCAGGGATGCTCTTGGGACCCGAGTACAGCAGGCAGTCTTAATGTACACCAGGTTCAAGTTGCGCGAGTGCGGCCTAAATGAAAGGAGTAAATAAATTGTGCTTCCCCTTTTCGGAGTCTGATCTGTGTGTCCGTGCGCACGCACAAAGTATACCCAAGCACTGTGCTTGAAAAACACAGCGACCGCGAAATCGACACTAAGTGAAGTAATTGTAACATGCAGCAATGAAGACAGTGTGAAAAGCCATTGGATCAAGTGAGCAGAACCAGAGAGCTTTCCCTGGGGTGCCCAATCGATACCTGTATCATCACTGGTCTTTGCTCTGCTGACTCCAGGTCACAGTTGTTTGATGACGTCATGTTTTACCTACACGTTTTCGTCCCCGAGATGTCACTGTTGATGAGTTATGAAAAACGGAGTCCTTGCCTGGCTAGTATTTAAAATTGAATTAAGCTATGTTCGTGGTAAAATGAGAGTTTGGGATTAGTGTCCGGTAGTTGACATATAGTGTTCTTGAATTAAGAATTGTGCCGTCTTCGGAACACTGCAATGGGAGCGAGGTTGTCGCCGAAGCGATGAGAAGCGTAGGTGGTGCTGTTAGTCGCAGGAGCACATCAGAAGCATGCGGAGCCGCAGAGAAAACGTTCGGGCCGTCTGCTTCTGCGGCTCATGCCCTGCTTTGATTCTATTGCATCACGTTGTTCCCTGCCGTATTATGATGCATTGCTTATGATTGGTCAAGCAGGAAAACACGTCTCTGCAAGACCATAGCACAGTTCCAGCCCATGTCATTGTGCTTTCAACCCCCCCCCCCCCCTACTTTACGCCCTATTTTTCGTTCTTTCTTTTTTTATTGCTCATTTCACGCTTTCTGCTGTCTTCCGCATTTGAGCCCTTCCATTCTCGATATACACTCTCTCCGCACAGTGGGGAAATCACGTTAGTCGTGCAAGCGAGGAACCCACCCTGCTTCTTTCATGCCCGGTTTCAAAGTTCAAAGTTTATTCAGAAATAAATAAATCATTTGACTATACAGAAGGTTACAGTAAGAGGTCCCAAAGTTCGAGACTGTACTGGGACCTCTAATGAGCTTTGACCCCTAATGGGACCTCTAATGAGGTTGATGAGCTTGACGGCTTGGTTGGCGAGGGAATCAAGGCTCGAGGGCGTCGAACCTACTTTGAATACCCTTCTTCCAGGTGATCATAAGTACGTCACTATGCACTGTTCTAGCAGTCTTATAGCTTACATTGCAGTATATGTGGCTCGAAACTTCAAGCACAAACCAAAATGCTTATTTTGATTGTGCTTTCGAACATATTGTGCGCGGCACAAAAAAAAAAAAATTAATCTCAAACTCTGACCACCGAGGTCTTGTTTATCTGTCTGTGGAGCTTAGCTCGGAAACACGCTGGAAGAATCTTTGAAAAACAATTTTTTTTTCAGTTCAGGGCAAATTAATGCAAATAGCATGTGTGAATTTGGGATAATTTTGCAAAGCGCAGAGGTTTCTAAGCTTGGATGTATGACATAAATGATGCTTCTCATAGTGAATTTCTACATCCTAATGCGATTCCCATTTTATGTGAAGTCACTAAACCAAGTGCAGAGCTCTAAAGCAGAGCATATATAAAAGATCTGAGGCTGAGCAGGTGCAAATAATTGTGTTTGAGGGCTCTATCTTATGAATCTGCCTGTGTCTTGTGTGTCTTCAAATTTAGCAGCTTTATTCATTCATGTTTTCATGGTATTTTCATATATTTCCGTAGTGTTTTATATATTGGTACTATATATTCTTGAACCATTTATTTATATTCTCTTAAGTCACGAATTGTTCATCCAGCTAGTTTTTGAAGTCTTCCGCTCTGCGCTGTGAGGTTTCGTGAATCTGTATGAGCTATCGCTGATCTGTTTCGTTTCATATACAACTGCCTGTTCATATGAGTCCGCCCACTTTCAACAGCCCCTGGCATAATTTCTAGCTCCAAGCGATGTTTGCATACCCTCACTATATGTGGGGCAAACAAAGCACGCTAGCTTAATAACACCTTCCATTGCGTTTTAATGCGAGCGAGCACCGATGGACGATTTTTGTCTAACCTGTGTTAACCGGCGGATCCGATAATAAAAATTTGTGACCATAAAAACACAATAGGCATTCGTCATTGAATCTCCCATTAACATTCAAGAAATAAAGTACCCAATATGTCGACAAAATTTCTTACCATTGCTCGTCAGTTAATTGGCAGTCAGTATCTGACATTGGTTGTATTTGTCTTGCCGCTCATATTTCCCTAACGACGGCCGCTTTTATAGGAAACTAGTTCGTTTGATCATGCACAGAATCGGTTTACTACATTTAGTCAAGCGTGTGGGAGCTGTAGCGACAGAATTTAATTTTTGCGCGCCTTCAGGGTCCGAACAGCTAGTGGTGATGGAGGCGGTTAACCCAGCTGTATGCTCAGCGCTTATTGCACTTCTTACAGGGCCCTTTCATATCGCGCAGAGCTGTCATTGCTGAAACGACCAGCTTGGCAGCGGCAGACGGCACACTTCTCAGTTCTAGAACGCTATAGTTGACGCGGTGATGTAAACAGCGCAGCACGTGAATAGCGACAATGGCGACTGATGACTGTGCATGATGACACCACTGAGCTGGTACTGGCAGGACGATGCAGCAAGCGGTGCCTGCTATCGTGGTGATACCGGGTATGCAAGGTTCCGATGGCATGATCATCGGACGATATGACACATGAGTTCGAGGTTGCAGAAAACTAGAATGGGCAGCGGCCAGAAAAGCAAACTGGCACTGGCGTTTGCATTTTCTATAGCTCTTGAGTCGCGAATCGAAAGAAAAAGTCCAGAAAATTGGAACGAGAAGGATTTCAAAAGTCCGAAATTTTGCTCGGTGTTATACATTGACGCTATCTAGTGCGTGGCGGTGCCATGGCAAGGTCTGGATTTTCAGGCAGGTCCGGAAAATTGAGCGTCTGGAATATCGATCAGCGACTGTACAATAGAACCCCAATTTGTAAGTTCGGATATAGCAAAATTCTGGTATAGTAAGGTAAAAGTAAAGTCTCAATTCACCTTTCATGCAAGACTGTACATTTTTCCTCCATTATAGCAGACATTTGCGATAGAAACAGTAATAGTAAAGTGCATCTGACATGATTTCCACGAAATGACATCGCCGCATGCGCACTACCCAAGATCGCTAGGAAAATTTCTCTTTTTCTTAAAAAACATAAAGCACCAAAAAGTGTTTTCTTTTATTTTCTAATGGCTTTACCACGAGGCTCACCAACAAACAGGAGAAGCCAACTTTACATAAGACTTGGAGCCGTGAGAGAAAGCATGTGGCGTAGAGTGAGCTGGCCACGCACCTTTAGAGAAGGCGCCACAGTCCGCTCAGAAAGTAAAAGACAGTAGAACTGCAGTGAAAAGTAGGGAAGGGAAGAAACGACCGAACATTCACAGCTCTGTGCAACGCAAAGCAAGAGGTGACGGTGGCAAGAAGCAGAGGCACGGTGTGCATGGTGTCATCGTACTTGACTATTCTTTACATTTCTCACCTGTTGCCTTTTAAATGACAGAAACCGCAGAAGACAACACCATGTTCATGCAGGCTTTGGTTTTTGCATGGAATCAGATGCAGTTGTAGTTGTATTCACATTGCATTCATGTTAAAGAGGTACTTGCACGTGGTGTAAAAAAAAATCTTATAATTGGAAAAACAATTGCACAAAGAAACAATAATGAAGGGATGGGGGGCATTTTAGAATGTTTCCTTTATTAATCAACAAAACGTGTTTAGTAAGTAGCCATTTAGTTACTGGACAGCATGTACAGGGCTATCTAATCCCCAACAAATGGTATGGTAGAGGTCCTGACATAATAAAGAGTTTTGCTGGTCTGAGTGACTTTACTACAGTAAAACCGCATTAATACATACCCGCATACCAAGCAGTTGCGGTTAAAATATAGTTGCAAGAATTCCCTGGCTTAGCCACATTCAACCCATGCATTGGCTGACCGTATAAGACGTAGTGGCTCATGGAAGGGCCTAATGCTTAATGCGTATCTGCCGTCCCAGCTTTGCTGGCTGTGCCACAGCATAAAACGTTTTCTGCCTCTCCGGAAAGCATTATCACGTACGGACTGCCGGCAGTGACATTGTAGTCATTTTGGCAATGTTCCGACAAATGCAGCGATGATGTCAATAGGGAGCCCAGAAAGCATTGGTTACGTTTATATAAATGCATCGCTGAGTAGTATTGTCACCAGCCCTATCTCAATAACCATCATCATTACACTGCTCGGGCACGGTCGTGCCGCTCGCTCGTGCCAACCTCTCACTGCGGGTTTGCAGGTGCTGTTATATTGTGGATGTGTTGCTGGTAGGTAGCGTATGCTTCGTGGGGGTGTCTTATGTTTCGAGCTGGTGCTGTGCGAAGCACAAAGCAGTTGTTCTGTTAGTGTGTGTGCGAACGGTCGGCACTATGCCGAAGCCTACTCGACCGAAGTATTCCGTGCTGACAGTAAAGGAAAAGTTGATCATTACTCATTTTACTGAAAATAGAACTATGAAGAGTGTACTAGCGCGTGCATGAAACTTGCTTTCTCCCAGTCGCGCCGTTTTTTTGAGACTGTTGTTTTCGCCGCACGACTACCACAGTAGCAACCAAAAATAACGGATTTCTTGTCGGTAGCACACCAATAAAATTCACATACTTACATGCATTCAAAGATAATTTACTGTGCCTGAATTTCTCTTATTTCAGAGTGTGAATAATGCCAAAATTGTACTGGTCGTTTAAGGTGTACTACTGGATAGTGCATACTTTTCACGCATCTCCGCCAACTACGTATAATGATGTTTTACTGTATAAAGGGCATCTACTGTGTAGGTATGTACACACATCTAACTTTGTTTTTTGGTGCATGATGGCCACAGTTACGTGCCGTAGAACCCTGTAGCTTTCAAACCAGGCAGAGAGGGGACCCTTTTTATCTTCGTGTAGGTTGGTATTTCTGACCCCCGGTACTGATGTTAGGTGTCAACAGGTGGAGTAGTGGTAGCATGCCATGCACTTCTGCTCCTTCCAATGCACACTGGAGATGTTGGATGCAGTTGTACTACATATGTCTATCTGTGTGAGGGTCCGTCACAGTGGCAGGGTGTCACGGTGCTGACAAGGCACGTGTTGACAAAATGGGGACATTGGGGAGTGCAATGCTCACACCTTTCCTGTATGACTCAGTGGGGTATCTAGAACGTGTGCGACTTATGTATTTGTATGGCATTTGTTGAGCTTGTAAAGTTGCATGATGAAACATATTCCAGAATGCATATTGTTGCCCAAAACGACATGCGGCATGGATGTGCCGTATTGACGGAAAATCTAAAGCATTTCCATGCATCTGTGCACATATTGTAGTATGAGATGGCATTTTTTTGCTTGTGTGTTACGTCTATTAAAAAAGTGTTGATATTTATTTCATCCTCTGCTACTTGATACCGCTACCTCTTGGCACTGTTAACGTACTGCTAATGAGCTTTTCTGCACCCTCCAGGATGTTGCATCGACCCAGTATATTGCTCGAGACGCTGCCTGGTCAGTTGAGCTGCTCAACCTGTCCAAGTCAACCCAGTGCATTCCAGTGAAGGTGTCTAGGCCTACACAGACTGTTGATGAGCTTGTATTGGAAAAAGGTACCAGACACTTCTTCCAACTTGTGTCCCAAAGGGTATACCACAGTGTGGAAAAGTGCAGTCAGCGCGCTTACAAGCTCGCATTTTTTTCGTTTTCTTTTGTGGTTCCTTCTGTGCTGAGCCCCTCATATGTCATTCCATTTCCCCGGTATAGTAATCAATTATGTTGCCTATTCATTTGTACTGTACTGAGGTTTTGAAACAAGTTTTTATGTGGTTGCTCTTGTAGCAGTCTAGTGATATGGTGTAGCTATAGCGAATTACAATTTAAGATAGCAAAAGTTATAGTGCACAAAGCATTCTGTTTTTTTTTAATTGGGTCACAGGAAGGGAAAGGCACAGTGTCTGTCACACTTGCACTGTGGACACCTGTGCCGCACTGTAAGGGAAGGGAGGAAGGTGGGAGTGAAAGTAGAAGGAGAAAGGGGAGTCGTAGTGGAAGGCTACAGAGTAATTTTGACCACCTGGGGACCTTTAACGTGCGCTGATATCGCATAGCACATGGACGCCACTTCGTTTCGCCTTCATCGAAACGCAGCCAGCGCGGTCGGGATCGAAACTGGGAACTCCGGCACTGTAGTCGGGCGACGTACCGCTGCATCACTGTGGCGGGGCACATTCTGAATTGCAGTTGCAAGATATCGTGACAAAGCTGCAGTTATATTGCCAACTTCTTTTGGGGATGCGACTCTAAGAAACTATGTGCGCAGTGTTTGTACATTGTGAAAACAGGCAAGCCTGTGCTCCTCAACAACGTGACAAGCGCAAGCATACGCTCTGCTGCTGGGCATGAGGATTGACAAAAGGAGAGCGCATTGCACGTGTTTAGCTCTAATCTCTCTCCGTGTGAACACAGAATTGATCACCCGGGCATGTCTAATTAACCTCATGCCTGCAAGTTATGTCGGCTTATGCACTGTGAAGTGGCATTACCTCTGAATTGGGGCACACATGCCTGCCAAGGATGTGACCTGCTCTGCAGAGTGTTACGTTAGCAACTGCTGAATCCAACCAGTCATCACTGGGTGCAGTTTGCGATAGATCAGATGCATACGTTTGCACCTAACGTCCCTCTGCTGCAGTTGGAAGGCTACTTGCCGGAAGGCCTGCCTTGGAAGGCTTTTAATTCAACCTCTCAGGACCACGCACTTGGTACAAGGACAGCACAGAGGCCGCAGCTCGACAATCTCGTCTCATTTCCAGGAAGGCAGGCCGGCAAACAATACATTTCATATTTTTGAGCTTGTCCATGCTTCTTCATGATTTCTTGCTTATTTTAGTACATTAAAATTGGGCAACTAACCCGCCACCTCACTCTTCTACACTTAAAGGCCGCTATACGCTCGTTTTTGGGGCACTGCACCCATCCGCCTGTCTACCCAGTCCTAACAATAGGGCGGACGGAGGCATGCATCCTCCTCCCAGCTGTCGCATCAAGTTGGTCAACTTCAACTTTGGGGCACATCGGTCGCATGTTCCCTCGTTCCTACTTTTGCGAAGATAGCCATTCACGAAGCGCTGTCCGAACATTGTGTGAAACAAGGCCTAGGTGAATGGTGCCTGTCCATGAAACATATACAGTGCAGTACACTTATAACGATACTAGATACATATAATGATATATCACTTATAACGATCAGATTCTTGGGATTGATCAGCTTTCTCATCACCCCTATGTAAGAATAAACCAGATATAACGATCAGTTATTGTCAGTATATCGCATACGATGGTAACTTTATTGCCACTTGGTAGATAGTTTCTACGAAACCTTGAATGCCTGATAAAAAAAAAAAAAAATTAAATGCTAAGAAGAGAATGGTGTGAAAACTCGACATATGGGGTGAAAACAGAGGGGCGTGGAGAAATCTGCGAGGGCCATTGCCTGCAGAGCACTACCATTATTGCAAACGCTGCCTATCGCTGCATAACATGTGCGGTCATATCGCCATCGCCGATTGTGCGTTTTTGGAATATGGCGCCTGACCAAGATGACTGTGCGATAGCTCCCGAGATGAAACAGCAGGGTCTGAAATTTGGAAGCTTCCTGAAACAAAATTAGTTATGGTATAACTCTGGCAACCCTACAGTAAAAGCTCGTTAATTCAAACTTCACTGGACCGGGAAAAAAGTTTGAATTATGCGATGTTTGAATTATTGAATGGCCTCGAAAAAACTGACAAGAACCATTTGTATTATGGCAAATGTACTCTACTTAGTCGCGTAACGAACTACGTCGCATAAAGAACCCACCCAGTCCCAATTTGTACCGACGAATCTGGAAAAAAAAAAGAAAAGAAAAGAAAAAAAGATGCCAGTAGTTAGCACGTCCTTCCGTTTTGCGCTGTCACAACACATTTCTTGGCAGTGCGCCCAGGTGGTGGGCAGCGATAACGGTGCGTTTGCCTTTTGGCCTTAGCTCCAGCAGGGGGGGAAGCATACTTGGCAAAGTGCCAGTGCTTGTCCGGCTGTGCAAGCCCTCTTTTCAGTATGCTCATTTTATCATTCTATGAGTGACTGGGGCGGGCGCTGACTATTGCCACTTTAATCGTTGGAACACGCGATAGCAGCAAGCGGCTAAAAGCTGCTGTCATGATCACGGCTGACTCGCATGCTTCCCTATGCTTCCATTGACGACTGATGGGTGGAAGGATGGATGGCAGTTCCAAAAAAAAAAAGTGTTAAACCTATAATGCCCGTTCGAGATCATAGCCTTTCATGGGCGTTGGCTGGGACCGCGCCGACACTACTCCATATTTCTAAATTAACAGGGTTGGAATTTAAGAGTATCTAGTTGTGAGCTACAGAGGTTGCGCAGAAGAGAGAGCAGGGAGCTGCCGCCGTGGCCATGCATTGACCTTGCCGCGGCCGCCTTCCTTCCCTCCAACGCCGCCGGCCGCCGCACCGGCCATGGTGCCATTTAAGTTTCACCCACTCTTCCATAGTTTTACCTGGTTCCATCTGTCCCCGTTTTGGACGTGCACAGCCTCTAATTATTCTTTAGAACTGAGAGTTGAGCTAGTTGGTGCATCATTTTTTAAAAACACGCAGCGCAACAAACATAGGACAAGCGAGTAGATGGAAATAGCGCTGACTATCAGCTGTATAATTTATTGAAATAACACGAATATATACAAAAATACTTGGACAACCAAGTGCGCATGTTTGCAGATAAAGCAACGTCTCACTTTAACCAGTTTCGTCAAGATATGAGATTTCTCTGGGATGAATGATAACAGATGGGGTGCTTACGCATGTGTCAGAATTCTTGTGAATGAGATGGGCCTCTTTTATTTCTTGTTAATTTCTCTAAGTTTGTACAACACTGTAGTTTCTTTGAACAGGGGAGTGCAAGGAGGGTGCAAAGGGGGTATTTGGCTACATTCCTTGTGGTGTAGTGCCAGGTTCGATGCCAGGGCTTTTTCTAGGGAGGTTTCTAAAGAGGTTTTTAGCCTTATGTTAAGACACCTTGCTGATTGACCAATGTAATCTTTGCCACAAGTAAAAGGCACTCTGTACACCACTCCTTCTGTGCACAGAAGAAAAGCTACATTATATTTTACCTGGCATCCCTCACGGCCTGCAGGTCGTTTTTTGTCATTTATTTTTCGGTCTACCTTACCGCAAATGCTGCCAAGTTTTATGGGTGCAGAAAAGAATTACCTGTACTCCATACCTATGTCCAACTTGCCGTAGGCGATGCGAAATTCCATGCACAAACGGTATGACGGCGATATTTTTCTTTTTACGGGGTGTCTCAGAATCATGTCGTATTCTAGAGGCATTTACTTTTTTCAGTACCTTGTTGCAAGCAGTAAGATTACGTCATCGGAGAAGCCTACTGACCTCAGTCTATCTATCTGGTCTTTGAAGCTGTACATGATGGCATGGTCGCAGGATTTGACAATTGATGACCCTGTGGATGACACAGCTATGCCACACTTAACTAATTTCGAATGGCCAGATTTAAAATTGAGCAAAGGCTTCTTCTATTTTGGTGCAAATGCCCAGCAGACATTATTTTGCCCTAAATTCAATATTAAATCAAGAAAGGGAAGAATATCACAAGACGGGGTTTCGAATGCAAAGTTCAGGCCATTTTCTCAGTCTTGAAAAACTTTTAGAATGTCTTCGATGCACTTTGAAAGGTCATGCGCTTCTACAAACAGAAAGTAATTGTCCACGTATCTGAACACTTTTTTTACAAAGGGAGCAACATTATTATTGATGACTTTGTCAACGTAACTTAGATAAATTTCACCTAAAATTGGGGGGGGGGGGGGGGAGGGGATGCCACACTAGACCCAATGCACACGCCTGCTTTTTGTAAATACAATTGACCCTCAAACTGAAGAAACGTGGATTGCAGGATCTTTTCTGGAACAACAGTTCCAGAAAAGATGCCACAGAAATGACAATATTGCGAATGAAGTTTTGCTCGTCATTGTCATCCGTTATACATTTTTGAACACAAACCAAGAGATGCTCATGCGGAAGCGAATGGTAGAGGTCTTGAACGTCTATGCTGAAGGCTTTACAGGAGCCTGGGTTGTGACACGACAGATAATCGACAAGAACGGTGGAATCCGACAAACGAAAATTATCCTCTATTGTCAGCATGCCTCTATCTTCAGTTTGAGGGTCAATTGTATTTACAAAAAGCAGGCGTGTGCATTGGGTCGAGTGTGGCACCAATTTTAAGTGAAATTTATCTAAGTTACGTTGACAATGTCAAAAATAATATTGTTGCTCCTTTTGTAAAAAAAGTGTTCAGATACGTGGACGATTACCTTCTGTTTGTAGAAGTGCATGACCTTTCAAAGTGCGTCGAAGGCATCCTAAACATTTTTCAAGACTGCGGAAATGGCCTGAACTTCGCATTCGAAACCCCGTCTTGTGAAATTCTTGCCTTTCTTGATTTAATATTGAATTAAGGCAGAATCACGTCTGCTGGGGTTTTGCACCAAAATTGAAGGGGCGTTAGCTCAATTTTAAATCTGGCCATTCAAAATAAGTTAAGTGTGGCATAGCTGTGTCATGCATAGGGTCATCAATTGTGAAATCTTGCGACCATGCCATCATGTACAGCTTCAAAGATGAGATAGATAGAGTGAGGTCAGTAGGCTTCTCCGATGACGTAATCTTGCTTGCTTGCAACAAGGTCCTGAAAGAAGTAAAGGCCTCTAGAATACGACAGGATCCTGAGACACCCCGTAAAAAGAAAAATATTGCTGTCATACCTTATGTGCATGGAATTTTGCATCGCCTACGGCAAGTTGGACATAGGTATGGAGTACAGGTCATTCTTTTCTGCACCCATAAAACTTGGCAGCATTTGCGCTAAGGTAGACCTAAAAATAAAAGACAAAAAACGACCTCCAGGCCGTGAAGGATGCCAGGTAAAACATAATGTAGCTTTTCTTCTGTGCACAGAAGGAGTGGTGTACAGAGTGCCTTTTACTTGCGGCAAAGGTTACATTGGTCAATCAGGAAGGTGTCTTAGCACAAGGCTAAAAACCTCCTTAGAAACAGCCCTAGAAAAAGCCCCGGCATCGAACCTGGCACTACACCACAAGGAATGTAGACAAAAGCCCCCTTTGCACCCTCCTTGCACTCCCCTGTTCAAAGAAACTACAGTGTTGTATAAACACACAGAGAAATTAACAAGAATTAAGAGGCCCATCTAATTCACAAGAATTCTGACACATGCGTAAGCACCCCATCTGTTATCATTCATCCCCGAGAAATCTCATATCTATCTGCAAACATGCGCACTTGTTTGTCTGAGCATTTTTGTATACAGTGAAAGCTCGTTAATTCGAACCTCGATAATTCGAATTTTCGGATAATTCTAACTACACTACTTGGTCCGGCCAAGCTCCATAGAGATCTGTGTATAAAAAAAGCCCGTTAATTCGAACGCGGGTCGGTTCCGCTACGGATAATTCGAACTACGCGCCGCCGCGTCTGGGCGGCATGGCGCACATCACGCGAAAAAAAAAAAGGGTAAAGGAACATCTCTGCGATCCGCAGGCATCGGGGACAGAATAAGGAACCAAGTAAAACCATGGAAGAGTGGGTAAAACTTAAATGGCGCCATGACCGGCGTGGCGGCCGGCGGCGTTGAGGGAGGGGGCGCGGCCGCGGCAAGGTCAGTGCATGGCCGCGCGGCGGCGGCTGCCTGCTCTCGCTTCTGCGCAACCTCCGTAGCTCGCAACTAAATACTTGTTAATTCCAACCCTGTTAATTTGGAAGTAGGGATAAGTACTGTCGGCGCGGTCCCAGCCAATGCCCATAAAAGGCTATGATCTCGGACGGGCACTATGGGTTAAACTTTTTTTTTTTTTTGCGATAGCCATTTATTTTTCCACCCATCAGTCGTCAACGGAAGCACGCGAGTCAGCCGCGATCATGACGCCAGCTTTTAGCACCGTTCGCTCCGATGATTAGAGTGGCAGTAGACGGCGCCGCCCGCCCAAGTCGCTCATAGCATGATAAAGCGAACGTACTGAAAAGGAGGCTTGCACAACCGGATAAGCGCTGGCACTTTGCCAAGTTCGCTTTCCTCCCCCCTGTCGGAGCTAAAGTAAAAAAATAAACACGCCGTTATCGCCGCGCAGCATCTTGACGCACTGCCAAGAAATGTGTTGTGGACCGTGAAGGCGCGAAACAGAGGGACGCGCTAACGACTGGCGCCTTTATTATTATTATTTTTTTTTTTCAGATTCGTAGGCACAAATCGGGGCTGGGTGGGTTCATTATGCGAGCCAGCTTGTCACGCGACTAAATACGGTACATTTACCGTAGTACAAACGGTTTTGGTCAGTTTTTTCGAGGCCATTCGATAATTCGAACATCGGATAATTTGAACTTTTTTCCTGGTCCCGTGAAGTTCGAATTAACGAGCTTTTACTGTATATTCGTGTTCTTTCGATAAATTATACAGTTGATAGTCAGCGCTGTGTCTGTCTACTCGCTTGTCCTATGTTTGTTGCGCTGTCTATTTTTAAAAAGTAGTTATGACTTGCTATCGCGGAGGTGTTAAATTTTTTTTTTTTTTCCTTGTGATATGCGCCAAGCCACCTAGACGCAGCGGTGTGTAGTTCGAATTGTCCGTACCGGAACCGACTCGCATTCGAATTAACGGGCTTTTTTATACACAGATCTCTACGAAGCTTGGCCGGACCAAGTAGTGCAGTTCGAATTATCCGAAAATTCGAATTTTCGGAGTTCGAATTAACGAGCTTTCACTGTAGTTGAATTGCGATAGCAACGATGGAAGCATCTTTTTGCCTGCTACATTATTCCCCTATCACGCTCTGTCAGTGTGAAGTGTTACATTATTGGGGACACCTAAGCTCATCCTTCAAGAGTATGACGCGAGAGCATAAGCTACCAGCCCATATATAGATGAGAAGGGTTCAATGCTGCGGAACCGAATTTGGAGCGAAAGCATTAGCTGCCGGTGACCGAGTGTTCTTTTTCTTTCGGCCGTTCAAGGTCAAACGTGGCCCATCCCGGTATGACGCGACGGGCCGAAACCTGGTGCAGTTTGCTATCACAATAAAAGGACTGGCATTTACACTCCACAATTTTAATGATCATCAAGGCTATGGATGCCCTGCAAGTAATCCAGCGAGCACAAATTCTTGACTTTTAAGTTCGCTTAAGTTGTTTTGTGGCCATCCGTTTATCTTGTAATAAAGTATTAGTCCTCTATACGATGAGTGGCATTGATCAACTCAATTTATTCTTTACTGGTAAGTAAGCAAGCCTCTGAAGGCTCCAGTGCAGGAAGCAGCAGCGATGAACTATTCTGCTGCATTACATCGTCTTACCCCCTTACGTGACCTTCTAAGTCGTCGCTGATACTGTCCTGTTCCCAAAAGCTGCCTCTTGGCCCCCTTCCGCCAAGCATATGAACGACCCTCAAACCCTAGGAAATGTGATGCCTGAAGGATGTTACAATCAACCGCTCTGCTTCCATTGTGATGAGGCTGGACACATCCTCTGCTGCTGTCCGTACAGGTGTATTGGCCTTCGAGGTTTCGCCATCGATGCCTCAGGACCCTGTCCTTGCGAGCGATCAAAGGAAATCGACGGCTTTCTGAGGGGAGCGCACACATTATCAAATCGTCTGTCATGCTTGCCATTGCCATTTAGGTCCTGCTTAGCGTCGCCGAGCCAGATCTACGTGTGAGGAAGGTCTTCCAGCCCATGCAGGGGAAACTAAAGAGAGCAACCTTTCGAGGTGAGGTTGCTTCCTGACGACAACACGAAGATCCTTCGCCATTGACGACAAGTGATGACCTCACAGCCATTAAATCGCCACTCCACACGACGAAAATGTCGACGAGATTACGACTGGCCTCCAAGCTGATGCCGCCGCCTAGCGAAGTTACAAAGGTATGCCTCGGCCGCAACCTCAGCAAATGATGAAGCTGAGATCAAACACCAAAGCCAACATATATATGAGGGCACGAACAAGTGACCTCGAAGTTGCGGTCGACGGTCGCACGGTTACTGCCTTAGTGGGCACTGGAGCTGACTAACCTGTCATCAGTGGAGTGTTTGCCACCCAGCTCAAGAAAGTGACAACCAATTGGGATGGCCAGCTGAGATTCTGGTAACCAACTTCACTGAAGAATACTGGCATCTTGGCAAGGGAACAATGTTGCCTCCCTCGACGAGTTAGCAGACATCAGCGTTGTCTTTGCCCTTCCTGACGAGCCTGAAAATAAAACTGACCAAAGCCACCATCCCAGGTTCAATATTAATCCAGCACTACCCCCAAGCATGCAAGAACAGGTACGGGCCATTCTTAAAATTTGCAGCAAATGCTTTTCGTTAATTTACAAGTGCAACAAACTACTTTGGCAGAGCACCGCATCGTCACGGATGACCACGCTAGACCTTTGTGTCAAAGCACCTCCCGTGTATCCTCGCGAGAACGCCTGGCCATCCGCGATCAAATAGAACAAAGGCTTCGGGACAACGTTATGTAGCCATCAAGGAGCTCCTGGGCGGTGCCAGTCATTTTGGTAAAGAACAAAGGCTTTGCTTCTGCATCGATTACCAGTGTTTGAATAGAATAACAAAAAAACAGGTCTACCCCCTTCCCTGCATTGATGACGCACTGGGCCGATTATCCAACGCTAAATACTTCACATTGATGGACCTGAGGAGTGGCTATTGAAAAATTGAGGTCGATGAAAGAGGTCGTGCGAAGACTGCATTCATCACACCAGATGGCCTATTTGAGCTCAAGGTGATGCCATTATACCTCCGCTCTGCACCAGCGACGCTTCAACGGTAATGGGCACTGTGCTGGCGGGCTTTAAGTGGCAGGTTTGTCTGCTATACTTGGATGATGTCATCTTCTCCACAAGCTTTGAAAACCACCTGAAAAGGCTTCGGACAGTATTTGAAGCAATTAAGACATCAGGGCTAATGTTGAAACCAGAGAAATACCACTTTGCTTACGAGGAACTGCGATTCCTGGGTTATATCGTTAGCAAGAAAAAACAGCTATAATTGCACAGCTTCCAAAGCCAGCTGTCAAGAAAGCTCTACAGAGGTTCCTTGGGCTGTGAGTTTATTACCGGCAATTTGTCAGGAATTTTTCGTGCATCGCCAAAACGTTAACACAGCTTACAAAGGCTGACATGTGTACCTTTTAATGGTAAGCACGGCAAGGAGAAGCCTTCAATGAACTTAAGCGCCGCCTACAGTTCTCTCCTGTAGTTGGGCACTTTTACGAAAATGCAGACAAAAATTCATAGCGGCGCAAGCAGTATTGGCCTAGGTGCCATGCTTGTTGAGAAAATTGCTGGACAAGAAAAATTTATTGCGTACGTTAATCGTTCCCTGCTCAAAGCTGAAGCAAACTTTTCGACGACAGAGAAAGAAAATTTCGCTCTTATTTGTATGGATGACCATTCAGGGTTGTGAGCGCCCATCATGCTGTGTGTTGGCTCGCAAACTTAAAAGATCCCTCCGGCCGCCTTGTGCTATGAAGCCTGCATCTTCAAGAATTCGACATCACAGCCTACAGAAACAGTGCTTGTGAGCAAGCCGACGGCACTCACACTTGTTTCACAGCATTAACAAGTGAATTTCGCATAATACGAACGCATTCTCCATGGTAATGTGTCGTTTCGAAGCCAAGGCTGTAGTAATGCAGTT
Source organism: Amblyomma maculatum (assembly GCF_055883805.1). Lineage (NCBI taxonomy): Eukaryota > Metazoa > Arthropoda > Arachnida > Ixodida > Ixodidae > Amblyomma > Amblyomma maculatum. The sequence goes on from NC_139352.1 coordinate 99,645,444, forward strand.
ATGGTTATACTGCAGCCATTTACAGTGCAACGATAGCAAGCAAAAGCTACATGTGTGCTGGCCGCTCGTGCTTTCGCGTCGCATGTAGGAGATGACCCACCTGGCAAGAAGCAAGAGTAGACTGCAGCGCCGCTAGTTTTTGCGACAGCCACCTGGGACACACTCCTCTGCTATGCAGTATAGGGAGCTGTGAAAGTGAGTTCATTCTAGTAACGTTGGCCATCACATTGCGGTTCAATACATCAGCAGATACGTCATCAATACAAAATTGATACCTTAGCCTACATGCTCACATCATAGAGGTCTACCTTATACCCAAATCCAATGTCAAGTGTGGACGCATATTCAAGTAATCTATTGTGGAATTAAAATTTGGCATTTAAATTACAGAGAACGGTCTGGCACCTTTGAAGTGTGACAGCGTTTTCTACCTGGATATCTGATCGTATATATATGCAAAAAACCTCTGGACAGCTTGTATGCATGAAGCACTAAATTCTGGAATGAGTTGGCGCAATCAACAAATCAAAAGCAAAACTTGCAGATATTTACACGAAAAGGTTATGCAAGAGTCCTCTACAGAAAAATGTAACACATTGGGGCGATATATTTCATCTGCCTTGACACTGAATATGAATTTGAAATCTTTCAAAGCAGGCTAAATATGATACCATTTTACAATTCATGTGTGCCACTGAATTAAAGTGTGCCTACCGCCTGAGAACCATGGCATAGCAGATTAACACAAGGCCACAAGAAAAGAAAAAATTCTCAGTGGACATACAGTAAAACCCCGTTAATACCTGGTTGGCGGAGACGCGGGAATAGTAAGCATTATCCAGTAGTACACTTTAACCGGCCAGTACAAATTCGCCATTATTCACTGTGAAACAATGAAAAATCAGGCACAGTAAATTTTCCACGAAGACATGTACGTATGTGCATTTTATTGAACTGCTACCTACCAGAATTCCATCGTTTTTAGTTTTTTAGTTGCCGCCGTAGAAGTTGTGTGGCGGCGAGACGGGCTAAGCAAGATTGATGCACGTGCTAGTTCACTTTGTAATTCTAGTTTCATTACAATGAGTAATGATCTACTTTTCCTTAACTGTCAGTATGCGATACTTCAGTCGAGTAGGCTGTTGAAGCGGTCATCGATAACCGCTTCAATGACCGCTTCAACAAAGCAAAGCCGTAGGGCGGTACATATGGGCTCCGCCACCTCAAGTTTGGAGGCTAGCTTGAGGTCTAACGGAGTCCTCGCTCGTAGTACAACCATGCAGTCGTTTTCGGGCGGCCTTGGTAAATTCCTGCATTTTGTATACGGTGGTGAATGCGATTTGACAGCTACTCTGCATCCCTTTCGTTGGTTGGCATGTCATCCTTTTGTACAGTAAAACCTCATTAAAACGTACCCGCTTTAACAGTAGTTTCGTTTTAAAAGTAGTAAAGTCATGTCCCCACTCGGCGCCTATTCAGTATAATGCATTTCGCGTTCGCATGAACCGTACCAGCCTATCGCGGACGTATTGGTTAGCACGTACCATTTTCACTTTTCGACGTACAATTCACGGCGGTAGTACCGCCTCACAAAAGACTGTTTGACTAGCGTTGTGGCAAACCTTCTTTAAAGCGACCATGAATGCGACCGAAGTGATAGCAAGCTACATAGCCAATGGTAAATTGGAGCCAAGTTTACCAAATGCAGTTGCGATGATAATACAACTAGCGCCATCTTGCGTCGAGCGCGCCAATCCAAGCCGTAAACTAACTGTGGCCTCCGAGCGCCGTGCCGTCAGAGCCGATCACAGTCCACATACTCCGTCCTCCTTCTAGCGGGAGGGTATTTTTGCAGGTCGCGATCGTGCAATCACGTGACACAAAAGTGACGTGGCGCTACCACGTCACTTCTGCGTGTCCTGTCGACTTTTTTTTTTATTATTATTATTATTATTGTTATTCTACTGGGGCAGTGAGAAAAGCAAGAAAAGCACTTGGCCGTCGGAGTGCGGCTTCGAGCTGGTGGAGGGAGAGCATCTAGCCGTCCGCACGCTTTCTTCTATATGTTTTTTTTTTCTATTAGTGGGGAGAGTTTGAAAGGAGGGGCGTGTAAAGCCCCTCAATAAAGGGGCTTTAGGGGCGGACAGGTTAGCCACCGTAGACAGCGTGGTTTCAAACGAGTGACGGCTTGGAGCGGCCCTCGGTAGAACAGTATGCACGCTTGCTTCCTTCTTTTTCGCTAGCTGTGAGGTATGGGCTGGGTTGGCTTGAGAGGCAGCGGAGGGAGTGCTGAAGATTTGTTGTGTCGTTTACTTGACTCAATCAGCTGCTTTTGCTCCTTATATATATGATATAAGGTGCAAAATTATGATATATATATATATATATATATATATATATATATATATATATATATATATATATATATATATATATATATATATAAGAAAGCAAACACGCGATCTGTGCAGCACGCTGCAAAGACGTGGACTCACGACTCCGAGTGCTCTGAGTCTCTGCGTCGTCTCGAACACCAGCCACCCCACCAACCCACCGGAAGAAAAAGAATGAAAGCAAAAGATTGCGAACGCACAGAACCGGCGCTCACTGCCATCACTGGTTTGAAACCGCACTGTCTACGTTGGCTAGCCTGCCCGCTTCTCCTTTCATCCTTTCAGAAAGCGTGCGTGCGTGCTGCTGTGTGCTTTCTTTGTTCACAAGACGTAGGCTAGGAGCTCCCCCTCCTTCAGCTCGAAGCCCCGCTCTGAGGGCCAAGCACCTCCTTTCATCTTTTCCTCGCATTGGACTTAACACAACGCCACCTAGCTTGCAACCACCCTCTCGCTCCATCCAGTAAAACGAAAAAGAAAAAAAAGATGAACACTTATAGGGCGCTCAAGAGTGACGTGTAGACCCTACGTCACATTTGTGTCGCGTGATTGCGCAGTCAGGACCTGCAAGAACAGCCTCCCATTTTGGACCAGTCCGAGCAACCACCCCTTCTTGCTCTGTGTCCCTTGCACGCCTAAGCCTTGGTTCACTTTCTTTCGCACGTGTGACGAGGTGACTTTGAGCGGTGTGCATCGCGAGTTCTCCATCCGTCTGCATCATGCTGAAGCTTGGACAGAAACAACGGGTGCTTATTATAGATGACAAGGTAGAGATTGTCCGTGTCATCAAGAGAGGGGCAAAAAAATCTGTGCTGGCATGCGAGAGAGACTTGCCGCTAACTACTGTGTGTGGCATTTGTAATGCCAGAGAAAAGCTACTCGTCAGTGCTGCCACGACTGCGAAGAGATGTCGAGTACGAGGATCAACATTTCCAGATGTGGAGGAGGCGCTGGTGCGATGGCTGGAAATTGCTCGGTCGAAAAACCTACCAGTTAGCCCTGGTTTTCGCCTCGCAGCTCAACCATGACAACTTCATCATGTGTACCAATGGCTGGCTAGCCAGATTCAAAGCAAGGCACGGAATAAGCATGAAGACCATAGCTGGAGAAGGCGCCGCGGCTGACACTGAAGGCGCAAAAGATTGGAGGAATGGCCAGCTTGGGCAAATTTTGGAAGACTATGCGCCTAACTGGGCTGGAGCACATTTGGCAAGCACTTGCAGATTATGACGAGCAGCTTACTGGTATCGCTCAAGAGGAAAGTATACAACAGTTGCATCTTACCTGTACTCACCTATGGGGCTGAAACGTGGAGGCTAACCAAGAGAGTTCTACTTAAGTTGAGGACAACCCAGATAGCTATGGAACGAAAAATGGTAGGGGTAACATTAAGAGATTGGAAGCGGGCAGAGTGGGTCAGAGAAATAACTCAAGTTATTGACTTTCTAGTGGAAATCAAGAAGAAATGGGCATGGCCAGGACATGTAGTGTGAAGAGAGGGTAACCGATGGTCACTTAGGGTAACAAGCTGGATTTCAAGGGAAGGAAAACGTAGCAGGGGCCGGCAGAAAATTAGGTGGGCGGATGACGTCAAGTTTGTAGGGGTCAAGGGGATGCAGCTAGCACAGAACCGGGTTAATTGGAGAAATATGGGAGAGGCCTTCGCTCTCAGTGGGTATAGTCAGGCCGATGATGATGATGATGCGCCCGACGACATATTTAGCCTTGATGAGTTTGCCCTTTTCTTCAAGCTGCTGCCGAATAGAACATTTGCGTTCAAGGGAGAACCGTGCACCGGCGCAAAGCATGTCAACCGCATTTCAGTTGCATTCGCATGCAATATGTCTGGAAGCGAGAAGTATGCCACTTCTCGTCATTGGCAAGTCAGCCAAGCCAAGATGCTTTAAAGGCGCCCCACTGCCATCAGGAGTCCTTTATAGGAATAACACCAAGGCGTGGATGACTGGGAAGCTTTTTGAAGAGTATGTGCGCTTCATTGACTGCCGTTTTGAGGCGAAAGGAAGAAATGCTGTTGTTATCCTTGATAACGCATCGGCGCACGTTGCGGTGGATGGCCTCAAGGCACTGAAGCTGGTGTTTATGCCACCAAACACTACAGCGATTGCCCAGCCCTTGGACCAGGGCATCATTAGAGTTGTCAAGCAGGTCTACAGGAAGAACCTACTGCGCAGGATGCTGCTTGCACTGGAATGTGGCAAGGTGTACGCCATTGACCTGCTGGGTGCGATTCACCTGCTGGAAAACTCATGGTGGCAGGTCAAGTCTGCTACTGTGCAGAATTGTTTTAAGCACGCAAATTTTCGTGAAGTGTGCGCGGTTGACGCAGACGATGCAAGCGATATCGCCGGCGTCCCGGACCAAACATATGAGAACCTGCTGACCGAAGTACTTGAGAGGGAAAGTTCTCCAGAAGGCATTACCTTCTCTGAATTCAGGGACGTCGACAACGAAGTGGAAACTTCGCCAGACATGTAGGATGAAGCCATGGTTGCCTCAGTGGTGGCGGAAGTGGCTCCAACTGACAGTGACGACGATGACACAAAGTGTGGAAGACCCGGGCCCAACAGTGGTAGAAGCTGCGCACGCTGTGAGCGTCATGCGGCTGTTCACCGAAAAAAAGGAACTGGCCGAAAAGCTGGCTTGTGGCCTGAATGAGTTTGAAGCTGCTGTTATCTCTGCTAGAGCACCGCGGCGTCAGACTAAGATTACCGACTTTTGCAGTGCAAAATAAAGGCTGCATTTTTTTTTGTTTTTCAACCTACTGCCCATTTTAACTTGTTTTTTGCAGGTCAGTGGGTAATTTTATGCTACTCCTGTTAAGCCATAGTACCGTTTAGTATGTACTTTTTCCGAGTTCCGGCCAACTACGGCTTAACGAGGTTTTACTGTATCGGCATCTCAGCTGCATGCTCACACTTTTTATTGTATTTCTTCTCCGTAGCGAACTTAGCTTGGATTCATCTGTCACCTTGTAGCTCTACCTCCAGAAAAAGCTTGCATTCAAAGCATTTAACATTCTGCTGGCTTGGGGTCAATGCCGGCTCCGCCACGCATCCTGGCCGGCTTGCCCGTAAGTTAGGTTTAGCCGTCTCCTCTTAGTTGGGGATCATAAAAGATTCGAAAAGGGCAGACGGTCACTTGCCTGGTAAACAAAGATTACCACATATTTCGTATAACTTCACGTTTCCCTTGATACCGGGTATGCCTGGTGTGATGGGAAAGTACGCCTTGAAAAACGATAATTAGTGAAACTCATGGGCACAGCTCACCTCCAGCGCGGCATTTCCATATTCTCTGGAAGTACCACTCCATGCAAACGTCTAACAAATGGCTGAAGAAAATATAGCCGGAGGCACCGAGGGTACTATACGAACGTAACACAATCGTCAGGGATATTCTAGTGCATTCTAAACTTGAAAACAAGCGTCCATCACAGCCACATCCTTCTTCCCGACCCAGATGTAAGACAGTCATTTACAGAAAGACATCGTGGTTAAAAACACTGCAAGCGATTTCACTTTTCACATAAAGTTTGGCTTTAATTGCACATCGTCAAATGTTATCTACCTTCTACAATCCTCCTCCTGTTTTAAACAGTACATCGGAGAGACAGAGCAATCAGTAAAAATAAGGGCAATAGGCCATCAAGCTGACAGAAAAAAACCCTCTTGAAAGCAGTTTCCCAGTATTTCTATCATAAGAACCATAAGTTTGAAGAAATTAACTTATTTTCCAGCCAGCCTTTAAATCTTCAATTGACAGAAAATATATGGAGGCATATCTTACTACGCCATAAATTTAGAGCATTGGAACCAGCATGAAATTATAAAAGGAACATTAGAATCCCTGATAAATATATTCCCTCTGTGTCATAATTAGTCAGGAAAACAATCCCATATAGCGTTAATTGTGCAGTTCACAGCACATGTGCACTTTATCCCCCCTCCACAATAGCATAAGCTGCATGTGTTTTTTTTAACATGTTTCCTTCTTATCTCTTCCTACTTTGGTTGGCCCTTGAACCCCCCTTTTTCTCAGGACGTGGCAAGTGTGGTTCATCGATCTGTTATTAGTCTGTTTCTTTGTCCTTCCCTCCTTGGGGACAGCTTGCGAGAGCTGTTCCCCCGCAGCTGTATTCTTTATTAGGAATCTTTGGGCTGTGTGTCCCCTTTTAAGAAAGGTGTGTGAGCATCGGACCTGCTTTAGGTGCTGACTCATCACCTATCACACATTGTCACAACTGCTGACATTGTCATTCTCTGCTGCTGCCGCTTTTTTTCTTTTTCGGGCCACGGGATCACCGTTTCTAGGTTCAGAAATACATACTGAAAGAATGTTTTCACTCCTTGCACAACTTCTTTCTCCTCTTCCCTCCCCGTCGCTAGCTTTTTTTTAGAAGCGAAATCATAATGAAACCCCTGGCAGTCATGATTGTCCTGCTCAAAGACAAGTCCTCAGACTGCAGACTGAGGCTCCTCCTTCAACCTTTGTTCTGTGCTCTTTCATAGTTTATATGTCTGGTGTCAGTTTGGGTGCTTAATTTATTTAGTGAGTTGTGACTGGTTATCAGTGCATGAAACCAGCATGCATAGAAAATAACCTCATGTGTTGCAGACTTTGAACACGTGTGGTGGAACCTTGGCTAGTACTGGTGTGGCAATGTCATCTGAGTTATACGAGATGTGCATAATAGTGTGCGGGCTTCATTGCACCACCTCCTGTGGTGGTGCAGTGGTTAGGGCACTTGACTATTGTGCCCATTAATGTAGGATCAAATCCCAGCTGCAGCGCCCGCTTTTCGATGGAGGTGAAAAGACAGGTAGCCGTTTGCTGTGCGATGTCAGTGCACGTTAAAAGAACCCTAGGTGGTCGAAATTTCCGGAGGCGTCTCTCATAGCCTGACCTGCTTTGAGATGTAAAACCCCACAAAAAACAAACCAATCATTTGAGGATGTCTTTTGTTGATGGTGCTCAACTACCAAAGAGACTTCGTAAGACACAGCATGAAGGTGGAAAAGGCAAGGGAGAATGAGGTAGCTAGATAGTTGAAGCAAAGCGGGGAGCTGAGGTACAAGCTTGAAGAACGAGGCAGTGGCTGCATATGCTTTTGTGTCTACTCTTGAAGTGAAGCTTAGCATTTAATTTTTTAAAGGGGTAGAGACACCAAATTTTTGTGCTGTACTTTTGTGTTGTAAATAATGCGTAGCCTTCAAGCTTCGTGCCGTTGCGCTGCACCACTCGAAGATGTCAGACCAACTAGCCCTCCAGTTCATGTTGTAATGCGTAGCCATTCTGTAAGCTTAGAGCATGGTGCTAGAAGCGCGAAATCGCTTTACATAATTTATTATCGTATTTTTAGTTTGCAGTAGTTTCGGTTCATAGTTGCCAGGTTTTTACTTGACATCAATAAACAGAAAACATAACATTCAAATGTCACATGGACTAATACCTCGGGATGTCAATGAGTAGGCGCGTCGTCTACTCTGTTTACAGTGTGACACTGCCATATGCTGTGATGATGGAGTCACACTGTGGAAACAGTTGGTCAACTGTATCCGTAAACGTGATTTTTGCGTCATTTTGGCTATCCTCTCACGCCGCGCTAGCACCAACTACATGGAATTTCGAAACATGTCGTTGTCACCTTCCAACCAACTACATGGAATTTCGAAACGTAGTTGTCACCTTCCAACAGCTGTCACCAACTCACTGTCTCGTACCCTCTCGACAGCTTGTTGCTCGTAGCCGTGCCGATGTCGGGAGCCACTCGCTTCGCTACAATTTTGCCAGAATTCCTACACTATATGACCGGCTGGGAAAAAATCAAAAAGCGGAAGAGGATTTGACTGCGTTCGAGAGTGCGTAAATGCCGGTGAGTTTATAGCTTGAATTGCATTGATCGAGGCACCGCTTTCGTGCGCCTTTCTGAGCGTTACCTTTGTATGTGCGAATCTGGTGATCATTGAGAGAAAATTCACAAATTTTAGAATGAAAATGGCCATCAAGTATACGTTTGATGACACTTGTTTGCACCGCAGGATGTGCGTACAATCGCCACAAAGCGCCGGTTTAATCTTTTGCGCCTTGCAATGCTGCAAGTGGCCCGGACCAGTCGTCGGTGCTACTTGTGGAGAGCAAATTAGGCCGATTATGGATAGTTGTATACACATCTTATCGAAGTTATTTTATTTTGAGACGAGCTTCCTGTAATAATGCGGTGACTGCAGATGAACCGTTGTTACTGCGTTTGGTGATTGTCCTATTTCAGAGTGCCATCCTGTGAAACCTACTACGCCTAATGACAAATAGGGCAGGCAGAGAGCAGCGCAGTTCGTTGCATGGCGCACTTGCGGGAGGCGCTGTTGCCGAAAGCTCTGCACTTATGCAGGCATATGCTACTGTTGCACGAGCATAGTAGGCACTCCTGATAACATTTGTCTTTTCTGGTACAAAGCCAAGGAGTGCTACACTGCCTCACTGCTCTGACGCCCCGCAACTTCGGTCTTGGCTGCGGCGACCGACAGCAATGCTATCCACTGACCATCGACGTGCAGTCGGCGGCAGCCTTTGCAATGTTTAATTGATGAGCATTGCCATCAAGTATAATTTTGCCTACAGGGAGCTTGGAACTGTAAATGTCTATCCACACTTGCGAGTTGCAAAGGGCGTGCGACTGGCTTTCACATGCGGCCAGAGTAGCGCAGCTCGACTAATGTTCACAGTTGCGAATGCAACCTGCTGGTCGCTTTCTACATCTTGTCTATCTTGACTGTGCACCAAATAGAGTAAAGCTAACTTGCTTTCACTTCATCTGAGCTGCTGATTGGTTACTGGTCCACGACCAGCAGTCGCAAAGCTGGAAAATCGAGCTGTGGTGGAATGTCCTGTGACGGTCGCTTTTCGACCAGTGCGATCATTTGCGACAGTCGCTTTTTGACCAAAATGGTCGCATGACTTCCGTGAGTTGGAAGTGTGAATGGGGCTTTAGAACGCTGTCATGCTGGTATAAGTATGGGTGCAATAAAAGAGCCATAAGGAGCCGACCAGCAGCATCGTCGTTAATGTCAGAAAACTCTGCAGTGACATCACAAATACTTGATTATGGTTTTTTCAGTGAACCTAATTTACAATCAGTGCACTAGCAATGAGTCCAGAATGCAAGAACGAGCATTTTCAAAAACTTTAAAAAGGAATAAAATATCTTTTATGCCTCCCTTGAGTTTAATACTTGACTGCGATGGTTTTCACACACAAAGGAGGCATGTGACATGCTTTGCAAAGCCTTGAAATTTGGTGTCTCTATTCCTTTAAGCTTTTTGTGATGTCAACTTATTTCTTGTTATTAAAACACTGTGATTATGCTGAATAAAGGCAGGTGTAAGGTTTTTGGGGATGACCCTTTATTTCATATCTGCAGTCATTCAAGGTCTCTAAATAGATCACTTATGCTAGTCACCTATATAAGTGTTGTAAAGAGTATTCTTATGGTGCGATAGCTTCCTGTAGGAGGGTAAGCTCCAATGTGACTCATGTTTATTCCTTTCTGAAGGCAGCAAGCAGCCGCCAGCAACGAACAAGCTGTTCAAGTGCCCCGAGTGCAGCTACACCACACGGTGCAGCCACCGCATCAACGGCCACCAGAGGAAGCACACGGGAGAACGCCCCTTTCAGTGCAGCGAATGCAGCAAGTGTTTTGCACTCAAGATTACTTTGAAGCGGCACCTTGCTACCCACTCAAGCGAGAGGCCATACCAGTGCACACATTGCAGCAAGAGCTTTAAATCGCGACAAAGTTTACGAGTGCACCAGCGCTGGTACGCAAGTAAGAGTCCCTACAATTCCACCTCCGTCCCACAGTTTTTGCAGACATGAACTCAAATCAGCATCGACAAATTCGCAAGCAAATAGAGCAATTGACATATTCTTTTTTGACATGATGATAGACCTTATGCGAAAATTGGGGCCCCCTTGCACTGTCAGCATACATTTCTGCCATGTGGGATACTGCAGCACTATATATCACCCGTATATATCTCCATACCTTAATGCACACAGGGAGGAGCTAAGGATAACCAAGTGAACGGTGAGGGTGCCATCTTAATACAGTTTGTTAATGCACAGATGACTTGGCTCATGTGCACCATGTATGTCGAATGCATCTACAGAGTATATTTGCAGTGGCTGTGTAGCTTATGTTGAGAATAATGTATTTATTTGTTTACTCTCAAGGCCTTTCAGCATTACAGAGGGGTGGGCACATGGGATCAGCATCAGTCTTTGCGAAACATGAACAAGAAATGCATGCCTTTCAAGCATGGAGGAAATACATAAAAACACATCAAAGAAAAGAAAAAGTAGCTGGGCTATACAGAAAGGAGATGTTTCATCGCATGTTTGAATGCCTTGGGATCTTCCATGCATGCGATAGAAAGGGGCAGGTATGTTAATTGTCTTGCAGTTCTTGGCAAAAAACAATAAGAAAGCATATTTGTATGACAATGTGGCATGAACTTTATGTGAGCTATGCATGCTGACGAGTAAGTAGGTTCAGAAAGAAGCTGCTTTAGTAATGGGTTAGTGAAATAAATTTTATGCAATAGGCATAAACGGGAGAACGTTCTTCGAACGTTTAAATTTGGAGGAGCTAATTGTGACATTATTAACGAAACCATGGTGGTACGGGCATAATTAGAAAGAATAAAATGTGCTGATCAATTTTGAACTGCTTCAATATCGTCAATTAAGATAGAACGGGCTGGATCCCATATAACGGAGGCATATTCTAGTTTAGGTCAAATTAAAGTTTGGTACAAGGTTAGTTTGAGATGTTTTGGGGTTTGGAAAAAAAAAAAAAAAGGTAACCGAATGTGTGACTGGCATTGTTAGTAATATATTTCACATTAACATGCCATGAGGAGTTATTTCTTATGTAGACTGCAAGATATTTGTAGTGAGCAACATTTTAAAGGGACACTTTGTTAATTGTGCAGCCGAAGGGTAGAGGCAGGTTAGTACTCCAAGAGATTGTCATATGTTTACATTTACTAGCATTTAGGGTCATAAGCCAATTGTTACACCAACTAAAAGTTGTGTCAAGATCAGGCTGTTGGAGCAAGTTGTCATGAGGGTTAGTTAATACACGATAAAGAACGCTGTCATCGGCGTAAGGCCTAATGGACGAGGAAACGGTCAGAAAGGTCATTAATATATACAGTCGAACCCGGATATATCGAACTCGAAGGGGATCGCGAAATAGTTCGATATATCGATAATTCGATATACAAAAATCGGCTTGTGACGGCACTTACGATGCTAAAAAACGATAACGCATGTGTCGCGTAATCAACCTACCCGCATAATGAACCCACCCTCCACTTTTGCACCCGAGAATTTGAAAGAAAAAAAAATGCGTTAAGACCAGCTCGCTCATATGCAAGCGATTGAGCGATCTCAGCGACGAGCGGCAGCGACAGAGCGAAAAATTTCAAACTTGTTGGAACTGCGTCCCTCTTGCCGCTCGAGCCACCGCGACAGCTCAATACAAGGTTTCTGTGTCGCTGCGGCAGAAATCGCGAGCGTTTTCGCTTGCATGTGGATGGCGCGCGTCACTCCGTTTCGGTCGTCGCATCCACAGCTCATTTCTTGACAGCGTGCCAAGATGCTGCGCAGCGATAACGTCGGGGCGCGTTTATCTTTTTATAGCTCCTCCGGTGGCGGGGAGCGAACTTGGCAGAGTGCCCGTGATGGCTTGATTGCACAAGCCTGGTTCGATTTATCATGCCGCGCTTGGAGCGGGCGTCATGATCGCAGCAGCAGACCGCGTGCTTTCGTTGATTCATACATGCAAAGATAAACGGCTCCCGCAAAAAAAAAAGAAAAAAAGCCTGCCGCTTCTTAACGTCCTCAGCCGCCATATCTTACGCTACGTCGCGCGTACGGCACAACAATAAGAAAAGATGACTCTCGCAAAAAAAAAAAAAAAAACAAATAAAAAAAAATTAAAAAAAGAAAACAGAGAGCTGCCGCTTCTTAACGTCCGCAGGCGCCATAGCCACGTCAGCCGCCGCGCGCAGAGGGTTCGCAACACACGCTGGAGAAAGCGTCCGACGTCTGTCTGAAAACGGGCTGAGCTGGCTTGGCGCATGCGTAGCACGTGCTGAAGGAGAGAGATAGCTCGGCAAAAGAACGGGCACACCCACGCACATGGCTTACAAACGTCATGTGTTGGCGCGCGGGAAACGATAACTGCAGATGCGCGCGCCTTTGGGGAATGGGCGCGGCGCTGTCCATAACTGTCCCCTCTCGCTCCTTCCGCGCGTGGCTTGAAAACGTCACGCAGCAAACGGCCAAGGGTGATGCGATCGTCTTTGGGGAAGGCACACTTTCCAGTGCGTGGTACGGAGTTCGATATATCGAACGACCGGTGAAATTGAGTTCGATATATGACGCGGCTTTCCTATACTTTTACATGGGATTTTCAAGGGGATATTCAGTGAGTTCGATATAACCAAAATTCGATATATCCGGGTTCGATATAACTGGGTTCGACTAGTAAAGGGGCTAGAAAGGAGCCTTGTGGAACTCTATATTTTACAGGAGTAGTAGATGATACAAAGTTATTAGCTGTTACAAATTGAGAATGGTTAATGAGGAAACACTTCATTGTATTGTCACATAGTGGTGACGAGGTCGACGACACAAATGAAGGGGTCGATGATTGCACTAAAGAAACTCTTTATTTGGGCTGACTTGCGGCCGCAAAATAACTAAGCGACTCGGCGGCGGCGATAGCAGCAAACGTGCTGGTCGATCGTCGAACAAAGAATGCTCGTCACACTTGTCAACGCTCAATTTAAAGGCTGCACAGAACAATCTAGATAACGTCGCAAACAGCTACCAGCACGAGCTGGAACATTGTGGAAAGACACTTGAGTGGCCGGAACCTTCGCGACAGATCTCGGTGCATCTTGCGTTACAACAAAACTGATAAAGGTGTGGCTCGCGACATCGAGCATTAACAAACAAAGATTACGGAACTGATACGCGGTCCAGAATCAGAGTGATAAGCCTGTATGCCGGCGGCTCTTAAAAAACAACAAATACTGTTTTGAAGGTTTCGCGGCATTACTCCACCCTTAAAAAAAACATCGCCTCGATGTTTCAACACAAAGAAACTTAAACATAAACACTGCAAAGTTAAAATACCACAGATTCTTTAACGCGCGTAATATGGCTTCAGTCGTACAACATGTACAATTTCTGGACGTGCGCTTCGCCGTTGTGATGCTGACGTTCCGTCGGGAATGACTTCATAGTCCAGTGGTCCGATGCGGCGAATGATTTTGTATGGCCCAAAGTATCGAAGGAAAAATTTTTCACTTAATCCGCGACGGCGAATTGGTGTCCAAACCCACACTTGGTCTCCTGGAGTGTACTCTGCGTGGCGTCGTCGTAAATTGTATCGTCTGCTGTCGGTGCGCTGTTGGTTTTTAATATGCAGCCGTGCGAGTCGTCGGGCTTCCTCTGCACGCTGTAGGTAGGCGGCGACGTCAAGGTTGTCTTCGCTAGTTAAGTGCGGCAGCATTGCGTCGAGCGTCGTCGTGGGCTCCCTGCCGTACACAAGCTTAAACGGGGTCGCTCTGGTCGTCTCCTGGACTGCCGTGTTATACGCAAAGATCACGTACGGCAATATGGCGTCCCAGGTCATGTGTTCTGCGTCGACGTACATAGCGATCATGTCCGCGATCGTTTTGTTCAGGCGCTCCGTAAGGCCATTGGTCTGGGGATGGTACGCAGTTGTTCGTCGATGGCTTGTGTGACTGTATTCCAGGATGGCTTGCGTCAACTCTGCCGTAAACGCCGTTCCCCTGTCCGTGATGAGCACTTCTGGGGCGCCGTGTCGCAAGAGAATTTGTTCGACAAAAAATTTGGCGACTTCTACCGCGGTACCATTTGGTAGTGCTCTTGCTTCGGCGTAACGGGTAAGGTAGTCAGTGGCCACGATGATCCACTTGTTACCCATAGACGAAGATGGAAATGGGCCGAGGAGATCCATCCCAATTTGTTGAAAGGGCAGGATCGGGGGCGGAATCGGGTTTAGTAGTCCTGCTGGTCTGATCGGCGGCGTCTTGCGTCGTTGGCACTTACGACATGTCTTTACGTAGTGGGCAACTTCGGCAGGCAGTCGCGGCCAGTAATACTTCTCCTGGATTCGACGCAACGTGCGTGCAAATTCGAGGTGGCCTGCTGTGGGCTCATCGTGCAACGCCTGCAGAATTTCTTGCCAAAGGGTTTTAGGCACTACGAGAATCTGCGCGGTCTTGTTGGGTGCGAAGTTCTTCTTCACGAGGAGGCCATTGTTTAACGTGAAGGATGATAAATGTTGCCTGAAGACACCAGGAGGGGAAGCGGTCGTTCCTTCTAAGTAATCGGCTAGCGCTTTCAGCTCAGGGTCTGATCGCTGTTGTTCTGCGAAACTGCTGGCGCTTACCGGTCCTAAAAAGACGTCGTCGTCATTGTCCTTCGGGGGAGCGTCGACGGGAGCGCGTGATAAGCAGTCTGCGTCGGAATGCTTCCGGCCCGACTTATAGACTACAGTCAAGTCAAATTCTTGAAGTCGTAGGCTCCATCTGGCAAGGCGGCCGGAGGGATCTTTCAAATTAGCCAGCCAGCAGAGCGCATGATGGTCGCTTACCACCTTGAATGGTCGGCCGTATAGGTATGGACGAAACTTAGAAGTGGCCCAGATGATCGCGAGACACTCCTTCTCGGTCGTCGAGTAGTTAACTTCGGCTTTTGTGAGGGACCTGCTCGCGTAGGCGATTACTTTCTCCTGTCCGGCACTCTTCTGGACGAGAACGGCTCCTAGGCCCACACTGCTCGTGTCGGTGTGAATTTCGGTTTCGGCGTTTTCATCAAAGCGGCCAAGTACAGGGGGGCATTGCAGGCGGCGCTTAAGTTCGTCGAAGGCTTCTCCTTGCGGCGCTTCCCATTTGAAAGGTACGTCAGCCTTTGTGAGCTGCGTCAACGGTTCGGCGATCCGCGAAAAGTTTCTGACAAATCGTCGATAATAAGCGCACAGCCCAAGGAATCGGCACACAGCTTTCTTGTCGGCAGGCGGTGGGAATTGTGCGATTGCAGCTGTTTTCTCCGGGTCTGGGCAAATACCGTCCTTGCTAACGATGTGACCTAGGAACCGGAGTTCTTCGTAGGCGAAGTGACACTTCTCTACTTTTAGCGTTAGTCCCGATGACTTGATGGCTTCCAGCACTGTCTGTAGTCGTTTTAGGTGGTCTTCAAAGTTTGACGAGAAGACAACAACGTCGTCCAAATATACCAAACAAATTTGCCACTTCAAGCCTGCCAGGACTGTGTCCATTACTCGTTGAAATGTGGCTGGTGCGGAGCAGAGGCCAAATGGCATCACCTTGAACTCAAAAAGACCGTCCAGTGTGATGAATGCGGTCTTCTCGCGATCTCTTTCGTCGACCTCAATTTGCCAATATCCGCTTTTCAGGTCCATCGATGAGAAGTACCTTGCATTGCAGAGCCGGTCGAGAGTGTCGTCAATGCGAGGAAACGGGTAGACATCCTTTTTCGTTATGCTATTCAAGCGGCGGTAATCAACGCAGAAGCGAAGTGTGCCGTCTTTCTTCTTCACCAAAACAACTGGTGCCGCCCAGGGGCTGTTCGATGGCTGGATTACGTCATCACGCAGCATTTCCTCAACTTGATCGCGAATGGCCTGGCGTTCTCGCGGCGATACACGATAAGGGCTTTGGCGCAGAGGTCGGGCGTGTTCGTCCGTTATAATGCGGTGCTTGGCCAGTGGTGTTTGTCGTACCTTCGATGATGACGAGAAGCACTCCTGGTAGTTTCGAAGAAGACTGCGAATCTTGTTTTTCCTGCTGTGGGTCAATACTGGGTTGATGTCAGATGTAGGCTCACGGAATTGGTCCGGTGCCTCTTCCAGTGGTTGGTCGTGGAGGGCGAATACGTCTTTGAGGTCCGCTAATTCTTCGAGAAAAGCGATGGTCGTGCCCTTGTTGAGATGCCGGTATTCTTCAGTGAAGTTTGTTACCAGCACCTGAGCTTGTCCTCTCCGGAATTTCGCGATGCCTCTCGCGATGCCGATACCTCGTTCCAAGAGCAATTGGATATTTCCTTCGACGATGCTTTCAGCGGTTTCGATGTCTGTGCTACCGACGCTGACGCCGACGCTTGATCGGGGCGGCACAGCCAATTCTCCGTCGAGGACGTTTAGAGCGATATGTTGCGTCGAAGTCGTCATAGCAGCTATGGCTTTGTCTGCAGAGAGCTTGGTGAGCTTGGATCGGAGGTCGATGATAGCCCTATTTTCATTTAGGAAGTCCATGCCTAAAATCACGTCGCGGGAACACTGCTGCAAGACCACAAAGCTGGTGGGGTAAGTACGCCCATTTACAGTTATTCTTGCAGTACATCGTCCCGATGGAGTAATCAGGTTGCCACCTGCGGTGCGAATCAGCGGGCCATCCCAAGCGGTTGTAACTTTCCTGAAATGGGAGGCTAACGGTCCACTGATGACTAAATAGTCAGCTCCGGTGTCTACAAGGGCAGTGACTCTGCGACCGTCGATATCAACTTCAAGGTCACTTGTTCGCGTCCTCGCATTGCACGTGGGCCTTAGTGTCCGATCTCGGCTCCGTCGTTTCTTCAGGTCATGGCCGCGGCATACCGTTGTTACTTCGCTGGGCGGCAGTGTCTGCTTGCACTCTGGCCGTGTTGTCGTCGATGTCGTCGTGTAGAGCAGCGGTGAAATGGCTGCTTCGTTGTTAGTGGTCGTCGGCGGCGGAGGATCTTCGTCTTTTCGCCGTTGAGCAACCTCACCTCCAAAGGTTGCTCTGTTTAGTTTCCCCTGCACGGGCTTGGGGACCTTCCGCGCATACTCTCATCATAGGTACGGCCTAGCGACGCAAAGCGGGCCCTGTACGGCGATGGAGATCTGAACCTACGGCTTGGTGGCGCAATCTCACCGCTACGCAGATAGTTGTCAATTTCTTGTGGTTGTTCACCTGGGCGTGGTCGTGGAGCGTCGACTGCAAATCCGCGGAGACCGATTCGTCGGTACGGGCAGTGGCGCAGAATGTGGCCGGCCTCACCACAGTGGAAGCATAATGGCCGGTTGTTTGCAGTCCTCCAGGCGTCGCACTTCCTGGGGCTTGGGGATCGTTGGTAGGCTTGGCGGGCGGGGGGCCAAAAGGCGGCTTTCAGGAACAGGACGGTAGCGGCGAGGGCTGGGAAAGTCATCATGTCGGGGCGCAGGGCGATGTAATGCACCAGCGTAGTTCGTCGCTGTTGCCTCTTGTGCTGGAACAGTCGCAGCCGTCGCTTCAGGAACGCCCAGTGCCTGCTGGACTTCTTCACGGACGACGTCCGCGAGCGTCGCCATCTGGGGTTGTTGCGATGATGGCATCAGTCGGCGGAGCTCCTCTCGCACGATCTCCTGGATGAGGTCCCGAATGTTCTCTCCGCTTGTAGATGCGCTGGGGAAGTGGCTTGAGTAGTCCGGTTGAAGTGGTCGCTTGTAATGGTGCATCCGGTTGTCCAATGCCTTCTCGATGGTAGACGCTTCTGTTTTGAATTCCTCCACAGTTCTTGGCGGATTTCGCACAAGACCCGCAAAGAGCGACTCTTTAACGCCTCGCAATAAAAGTTTGACTCGCTCACCTTTGGTCATATTAGGGTCGGCGCAGCGAAAGAGGCGCTTCATCTCCTCAACGTACGCTAGGACAGGCTCGTTAGGGAGTTGAAGTCTTGACTGAAAGAGGGCCTGGGCTCTTTCCTTTCTGATGACGCTTGAAAAGGCAGTCAGAAACGCTTCCTTGAAAGTCTCCCAATCCTTCATAGTTGCCTCACGATTTTCGAACCAAACTTGGGCATGTCCTTGAAGAACAAAGTAGACGTGCCTGAGTTTCGCAGCATCGTTCCAGCTGTTGAATTCTGCAACACGGTCGAAAAGGTCCATCCAGTCTCCAGCATCTTCATCCCGTCGTCCATGGAAGCAGGGGGGCTCATGGGGCTGGACGAAAACAACCGGTGCTGTAGGCTGGACCATTGTCAGCGTCGATGCCTTCCGAGATCGAATGGGGTCAGGTAGCAGACCGTGTTCGGGTTGTAGGCCTTGAAGTCGGCAACTGGCTCGGTGACCTGTAGGCTGGTCTTCCAGGGTGACCGAAACACGGCTTGGGTCTTAACTTGAAGGATCAAAGGCAGCACCTCCACCAGATGTCACGTAGTGGTGACGAGGTCGACGACACAAATGAAGGGGTCGATGATTGCACTAAAGAAACTCTTTATTTGGGCTGACTTGCGCCCGCAAAATAACTAAGCGACTCGGCGGCGGCGATAGCAACAAACGTGCTGGTCGATCGTCGAACAAAGAATGCTCGTCACACTCGTCAACGCTCAATTTAAAGGCTGCACAGAACAATCTGGATAACGTCGCAAACAGCTACCAGCACGGGCTGGAACATTGTGGAAAGACACCCGAGTGGCCGGAACCTTCGAGACAGATCTCGGTGCATCTTGTGCTACAACAAAACTGTGTGACTCGCGGCATCGAGCATTAACAAAGATTACGGAACTGATACGCGGTCCAGAATCAGAGTGATAAGCCTGTATGCCGGCGGCTCTTAAAAAACAACAAATACTGTTTTGAAGGTTTCGCGGCAGTATGATTGCTGGGATCAATTTTCAAGGTGCGTAATTTAAAAAAAGTAACCTATGGGGAACTTTATGCAAAATCGAGGAATGTGCAGTCTGCTGCTAAACATGATCAAGGGAAGAAACTATGCTGTTAGTAAGAATAATTAGCTGTGTTTCACATGAGTAGTGTTTGCGAAAGTCACGTTGGGCAGGACTAAAGAATGAATTTGCATTGAGGAGGGATATGAGGTTGGAATATATTATTAGCTCTAATAATTTACAAGGGATACTTGTTAACACAATTGGTCTTAGTTAAGGGGAGAATGAGTGTTATCTGACTAGAAAAGTGGTACCACCTTGCCCACCTTCCTTTTCTGTGATAGTGCACTGCACTGTAAAGACTGCGTAAAAAGTCTTGCCAATATGATTGATGAATATATGTACTTGTGTTTCTAAGAACCCCGGCCCTCAGTCACCAGCGGCTGCGGAACAACTGACCACGGCGGCGGTCAGACCTGTGACGCAGCAGGGGGTGCTAAGAAAGCCTGGCTCCGCTGGACAGGCCGCCATTGGAAACTGACCCTGGCAACGTTTAATGCTAGAACCCTAGCTAGTGAAGCTAGTTTAGCAGTGCTGTTAGAGGAACTGGAGGGCATGAAATGGGATGTCATAGGGCTTAGTGAGGTTAGGAGGCCGAATGAGGCATATACTGTACTGAAGGATGGGCATGTACTGTGCTATCGAGGTTTACCAGAGAGGCGACAACTAGGAGTAGGTTTCCTTGTCAATAAGTATATAGCAGGTAATATAGATGAATTCTATAGTATTAATGAGAGGGTTGCAGGCATCATAATCAGGCTTAATAAGCGGTATAAACTGAAGGTTGTACAGGCCTATGCACCTACATGTAGTTATGATGACCAGGCAGTTGAAAGCTTCTATGAAGATGTAGAAACGGCAATGCGAAAAGTAAAGACGCAGTATACTGTACTTATGGGCGACTTCAATGCCAAGGTAGGGAAGAAACAGGCAGGAGACAAGGCAGTAGGTGACTATGGCATTGGCTCTAGGAATAGCAGGGGGGAGTTACTAGTTGAGTTTGCAGAGCGCAATAACTTACGAATCATGAGTACCTTCTTCAGCAAACGGAAGAACCGGAAATGGACATGGAAAAGTCCTAACGGAGAGACT
The DNA here is from genome assembly GCF_055883805.1 of Amblyomma maculatum. NCBI lineage: Eukaryota > Metazoa > Arthropoda > Arachnida > Ixodida > Ixodidae > Amblyomma > Amblyomma maculatum. The sequence goes on from NC_139352.1 coordinate 99,665,732, forward strand.
AAAAATGAAATCGACTTCATAATGTGTTCAACCCCCGCCATTGTGCAGGATGTAGAGGTAATCGGGAAAGTGCGATGCAGTGACCACAGAATGGTGAGGTCCCGAATTAGCCTAAATCTGAAGAAGGAACGCAACAGATTAGTAAGAAAGAAACCCATCAACGAATTAGCGGTGAGAGGGAGGGCAGAAGAGTTCAGGATCTCGCTACAGAATAGGTATTCAGCTCTAACTGAGGATGGCGACATTACCCTAGAGGCAAGGAACAATAATTTCAGAGATATCATTACTGAGTGCGCGGTAGAAGTAGGCGGTAGGATAGTTAGAGAGGATACCGGTAAGCTGTCTAAGGAGACGAAAGATTTGATTAAGAAACGCCAGAGTATGAAAGCTTCCAATCCAACAGACCAGATCGAATTGACCGAGATATCAAAGCTAATCAATAAGCGCAAGGTGGCCGATATAAGGAAGTATAACATGGAGAAAATTGAGCATGCTGTAAAGAACGGGGGAAGCCTTAAAGCGGTAAAAAAGAAATTGGGCATAGGCAAAAACCAGATGTATGCGATAAGGGACAAAGCAGGCAACGTCATCACTAATATGGACAAGATAGTCAAAATAGCCGAGGAGTTTTATACAGATCTCTACAGTAGTCAAAGTAGTCAGGACCGTAATGAGATTGGCGGTAGGGAAAAACAGTCAGACGTTCCACCAGTGACGAAGGACGAGGTCAAGAAAGCACTAGAAACTATGAAAAGGGGGAAATCAGCTGGAGAGGATCATATAACTACAGATTTGCTGAAGGACGGGGGGGATATCGTGCTAGAAAAACTGGCCACCCTGTATACGCAGTGCCTGGTGTCATCGACAGTACCGGAACCATGGAAGAATGCAAACATTATCCTCATTCACAAGAAAGGGGACTCTAAGGACCTTAAAAATTACAGACCAATCAGCTTACTGTCTGTTACGTATAAGGTATTTACTAAGGTAATCGCTAATAGAATCAGGACAACGTTAGACTGCAATCAAGCAAAGGATCAAGCAGGGTTTCGGAAACGGTACTCTACTATCGATCATATCCATACCATCAATCAGGTGATAGAAAAATGCTCGGAATATAACCAGCCCTTATACATAGCATTCATTGATTACGAAAAAGCATTTGACTCAGTTGAAACCTCGGCGGTGATACAGGCATTGCGAAATCAGGGGGTAGACGAGCCGTACGTGAAAGTGCTGGAAGATATATATAGTGGCTGCACAGCAACCATAGTTCTGCATAAAGAAAGTAACAAAATTCCCATAAAGAAAGGTGTTAGGCAAGGAGACGCAATCTCCCCAGTACTATTCACAGCTTGTTTAGAGGAAGTATTCAGAGACTTGGAATGGGAGCAGTTAGGGATAAGGGTAGATGGAGAATACCTCACTAATCTGCGATTTGCTGATGACATTGCCTTGCTAAGCAACTCGGGGGATGAACTTCAAATAATGATTGATGACCTACACAGGAAAAGTAGAAAGGTAGGCTTGAAAATCAATATGCAGAAGACTAAGGTAATCTTCAACAGCCTCGGGAAGGAACAGCAGTTTACATTAGGTAGCGAAATACTGGAAGTAGTAGGCGAATATGTCTACTTAGGACAGGTAGTAACCGCAGATCCGGACCATGAAAAGGAAATAACAAGAAGAATAAGATTGGGATGGAGCGCATTTGGCAAACACTTGCAGATTATGACTAGCAGCTTACCGGTATCGCTCAAGAGGAAAGTATACAACAGTTGCATCTTGCCTGTACTCACCTATGGGGCTGAAACGTGGAGGCTAACCAAGAGAGTTCTACTTAAGTTGAGGACAACCCAGAGGGCTATGGAACGAAAAATGGTAGGGGTAACATTAAGAGATAGGAAGCGTGCAGAGTGGGTCAGAGAAATAACTCAAGTTACCGACATTCTAGTGGAAATTAAGAAGAAGAAATGGACATGGGCAGGACATGTAGTGCGAAGAGAGGATAACCGATGGTCGCTGAGGGTAAAAAACTGGATTCCAAGGGAAGGAAAGCGTAGCAGGGGGCGGCAGAAAGTTAGGTGGGCGGATGAGATTAAGAAGTTCGCAGGGGTCAAGTGGATGCAGCTTGCACAGAACCGGGTTAAGTGGAGAAATATGGGAGAGGCCTTCGCCCTGCAGTGGGTATAATCAGGCTGATGATGATGATGATGATGTTTCTAAGAAATTTCGAATTAATCTCAACATCACAACAGGAAGAAATTTTCAAACATTGTATCAATTTCATAACACTAACTGAATCTATGACAATAGGTTCCATCTGGAAGAATGAGCAAGGGCATAGTATGGGTACTAAAGCAGTAGTGGCAACCAAGAAGGACTCAGTGAAAGTATCATTGAGTATGTTACAGTATTGGTTATTGGGGATGACTCGACCGGTATCGTCAATGAGTGATATGGTGTGGCACTTGGGTGGACTGATCACTGACCAGAATTCAGAGGGGTTACTTGAAAGAGAGGGAAGAGTATTTGCGAAGAATTATGTTTTTGCTTCTTTAAGGGCATTACAATACTTCGAAGCTATGTCATGGTATGCAAGCAAGTTTTGTGACCTGTTGGCTTGTTTGGCTTTCCGGTACAGCCTTTTTTTATTGTTATGCAGCCTCTTCAGTGCTGTTGTGAACAAAGGAGATTGCTTTTTCCTCAAAAGTGCATATGATGGCACGTGTTGATGAATGCCATAACTTTGTTCTTGAACAGAATCCAATTCTCTTCAGTTGAACGATCGAAGAAATCTGGCACATATTCGTCAACAAATATTTCTAGCTCTTGGTAATTGCACTATAATTGGCTTTGCCATTGTCTCTGACTGTCTTAGATGCATGAGGTTGACATAGTATGCGGTTAACTGTTGTCATAAAGTGGGTAAAGCAGTGGTCACTCAAGCCTGGAAAAAACGTTATCGAATGCACAAGTTCGGGGGCAGTCGTTAAAATTAGGCCAAGTAGATTGGCTGAATTGGGACGGTAGGCTGGGATACAATTTGCGTTATACCAAAGTTGAGGCGTAGATTCACAGAAGATACACTCTCGATGGACGCGCCTTTAACTATTGGGGTAGGCTGTGACCAATCAATTTCCAGAAGATTAACATCAGCTAGCAAGAAAAGTGGACAGTGTGGAAAACGCAGCACTAAGTTATTTAAGACATCATGCTTCAGGTCACAAAAGTATGAAGGGGCGTTGGGTGACTGATAGTACAAGCAGAACAACATACTCTGGTGACCTAGGAAAACACAAACACAAACATTTTCTAATGGAGAGTCAATTACAGTGGCGATAGACACTAGTTCGCGTTTACGGCACTAAGGACACTGACCTTCCCTACGCATTGTCTTCGCTGTCCCGGCGGTAAATACAATACTTCTTTTCAGTGTAAAAAATTCCACACTATCTTTTTGAACAGACAGCCATGTTTCAGGGAAAAGAGCAACGTCAGCAGAGCATAAGTCAAGGATGCCAGATAATGGCTCACGCTGGTTAAAGATACTTTTAATGTTTAGAATAAGAAAGTGTGGTTGCATTGCACTACTTTCGGGGTACACGTTTTGTTAGGATAAGGGCATATTTGACGCTGATTTGTAATCAGAGTTTATATGAGAAGTAACGGGGTCATTGCTCGAGGACATTTCACAAACGCTATCTGTGGCTGAAGAGTACACATAGCATTTACTGTTCATAAAAAGTATATTACGGCATATGGAAAATTTATGTCCGCTGGCCTTTGCAATGTTGTAAAAATTTTTATGGGACGACCTTGGCGCTGTGAAAAGTCTTCGTTTATGAACAATTTACACTCTTCGAATTTCTTTTTCAAATCCAGAATGCTGTCCCTGAACTTAGATTATATGAATTTCACAATAATCGGTCGACACTTCCCAGGAACAAATTTACCTAACCTGTGGGCGCGACTTACGCACTCGTCACTCAAGCCAAGGTTTAAATTTATTGAAGAGTTCTAAAGTGAGCAAATCGGCTTTTTGGAACCTGCTCAAGTTTCAAAGGAATCATCCGGAAGTCTATGAAAGTCACGTTTTCTCTCCAAGAGCAGTCTTCGAAATCATCAAGGCGATCGGTCATTGCGGCAATTTCAGGAGCGACATTCTGACCTGCATGTTCCTCGAAAGTGTGCAAAGAATTTTCTGCAACAGAAAGACTTTTATGCATGTCTGCAATTCGCAGTTCAAGAGACGTGTGAGCTTGCCGTACTTCGTTCAGGGACGACATAATTTCACCATGTTTGATGTCCATCTTTTTATACAGTGATTTCATTAGTGATAGCAGCTCATCATATTTGTTGCCGGGATCTTCTTTAAGGGGACCAGGATTTGGCTGTACATCGCCACTCATGAGTAACAGTTTTCCTGTTTGCTTATCTTTTGATTTGCCAAGGAACATTTTGCGGTCAGCTAGGAGTTATGCAGCACTGCCTCAGTCAGCTAATAGTTTCTCTCATGCATGAGACTAGTTTTGTGCCTGGCGCGTCTTCTTCATATATCCATTTTCTTTTGTCCTTAATGCTCATTTTGATTTTATGCATGTCTCACACATTCTTTTGTTTTCCAAGTGTCACAGGCGAGCAGATCCGGAGCAGACCTTCAGCTAGCCTGGTGCATGCAGTAGGCCACATAAATCCGTCATTCACTGCTCGTGGTTAGCTGTTCGGCCTTTGAATACTTTGCAAAGATCAAATCTTCCAAGCAGAATTCGCCATGCGATGGTGTGCATCCTCATTGCAGCATCAGCAGTCATGGTTGGGCCATAACTCAGCTGATCATCTGCTGTCGTGGCACCGAAATGCGAGCAGCAGTGTAAATTAGCAGGCCATTTGCTAACTTGTCCAATCTACACCAAAGCTGTGAAGCGCGTTGTAGTAGAAGGCTACAGAATTATTTTGAGCACCCGGGGATCTTTAACATGCAATGAAATCTCTAAACATGAGCGTTTTAGATTTTCCTTTCCATCAGAAAGATGGCCGCTATGGCTGAGATGAGCCTGCATCATCTGGCTCAGTGGTACGAGGTCTTTGGTGAGCCTTACAGCTCTGGAAATCAAGTTTCACCAAGATGTACTTGTAATCGAGTGTGATCGTGATATGGCATATATAGTCCATGCAGTGCCAGCACGGGGCTTACCATAAACTCAACGATATGATCATCAGTTCAAAAAGAAAACAAACAAACAGAGGTCAATGGATAGAAAAACAGTGCAAGTCTGACATTAAACAGTGGACAACACAGAAATATTCACAAATCTCTTGTTAGTAATTATTTCCTTCTTAAACTTAAAAATGAAAGGATCGTGAAACCCAGAAAGCCGCTTCTATGTGCCACACCAGGAAATCCGTGACTGCAATTTCCCAACATGGCACTGCTTACTCATTTCGTTTTTTTCCTGCTTTAAAGGGCAGCACTTTTGCATAAGGTCTATTGCTCTTCATGCAAGAAATACTTAAAGTGAAATTTCGCCTGGTCTCCAACAATTTTATGCAGTCACGGCACGTTTTACCGACAACAAGGCAGGGATAGATTTGTAGCAATGTGACGAGGTTGCATGCACTCACATTAGAGAAAACTAATTGAAGCCAGAGTACATTTGGTATGAGACAGTTAGATGGTTGAAGCTAGGTGGTGTGCAGAGGTATGAGGTTTAAAAATGAGGCAGTGACTCGCTATTGCCTCTGCTCTTGAAGGAAAGCTTAAGTGTCCAACTGATGTTCACAGTTGCAAATGCAACCTACGGGTCCCTTTCCATATCCTGTCTATCCTGACTGTTCACCAAATTGAGCCGCTGATTGGTTACTGGTCCACGACCAACAGTCGCATAGCTGAGAAATTGAGCAGTGGTTTAAATGGCCTGTGACTGTCGATTTTCGACAAGTGCAATCATTTGCCACATTTTCTTTCTGACCAAAATTGTCGCTTGAACTCCGGGAGTTGCAAATGTGAATGAGCCTTTAGAACGCTGTCATGCTGGTATAAGTATGGGTACTATAAAAGAGCCATAAGGAGCCGACCAGCAGCATCGTCACTAACGTCAGAAAACTGTGCAGTGACGTCACAAATACTTGAGTATGGTTTTTTCAGTGAACCTAATTTACAGTGAGTGCGCTAGCAATGGGTTCAGAATGCAAGAACAAGCATTTTCAAAAACTTTAAAAAGGAATAAAATATCTTTTATGCCTCCCTTAAGTCTAATACTTGACTGCAATGGTTTTCACACACAAAGGAGGCATGTGACATGCTTTGCAAAGCCTTGAAATTTGGTGTCTCTATTCCTTTAAGCTTTTTGTGATGTCAACTTATTTCTTGTTATTAATACATGTTGATTATGCTGAATAAAGGCAGGTGTAAGGTTTTTGGGGATGACCCTTTATTTCATATCTGCAGTCATTCAAGGTCTCTAAATAGATCACATATGCTAGTCACCTATATAAGTGTTGTAAAGAGTATTCTCATGGGGTGATAGTTTCCTGTGGGAGGGTAAGCTCCAGTTTGACTCTTCTTTATTCCTTTCTGAAGGCAGGAAGCAACCACCGGCAACGAACAAGCAGTACCAGTGTTCTGAGTGCAGCTACACCACAAGTAGCACCTCCCACTTCAAAGGCCATCAGAGGAAGCACACGGGAGAACGCCCCTTTCAGTGCAGTGAATGCAGCAAGTGTTTTGCACTGAAGAATTCTTTGAAGCGGCACCTTGACATCCACACAAGGGAGAGGCCATACCAGTGCACACATTGCAGCAAGAGCTTTAAATCGCGACAAAGTTTACGAGTGCACCAGCGCTGGTACGCAAGTAAGAGTCCCTACAATTCCACCTCCGTCCCACAGTTTTTGCAGACATGAACTCAAATCAGCATCAACAAATTCGCAAGCAAACACAGCAATTGCCGTGTTCTTTTTTGACATGCCAATAGACCTTATGCAAAACTTGCACTGTCAGCGTACATTTCCGCCATGTTGGAGGATTTCGGATACCGCAGCACTGCATATTGGACTACAGGACTTCAGGCACCCAAATATTGCTGCATACCTTGATGCACACAGGAAAGAGCTGAGGATAACCAAGTAAAGGGTGAGGGTGCCAGCCTAATACAGCTTGTTAATGCACAGATTACTTGTCTCATGTGCGCCATGTAGGTCGAATGCATCTGCAGAATATGTCTGCAGTGGTTGTGTAGCTTATGTTGAGAATAATGTATTTATTTATGTAAAAAGCCTGTGTGAAAACCTCTGTGAGAGAAACTGAGGAAAGACGAAGAAGAAGAAGAAAACCATGTTTGGAGAAAAAGAAGAAAGAAGAGGCGAACGTGGAGGGTGGCTCAAGGAGCGCGAGGCGCGATGAGACGAGAACAGGCGACCAGCGGAGCCGGTCGTTTGTCCACGGAGCTCGGAGCGGTGCGTTTTCTGCCAGGTCTGACCCGGGGATACCGACCTGAGGCCTGCCTGCCGCATCCTGTCCTGGTCCTGTTGCTGTTCCAGGTGATCAGACCAGGGAGTACTACAGCTTCAGGTCATCGCCGCTGCGGTTACGGTAGCTCTTCACTGGCACGAGCGTTCGGCGCTGTGCTGGACCCAGACAGTCGGAGACCTGACTCATCGGCCGTGGAACCGCGACACGAGGCCTCGTGCCTCCACTGGGCCCCGTCCGGTGGCCTAGCCTTCCGCTGGGCTTACTGAGGACTTTGTGACTACCCAGACTGTGACTACCTGGAACGCCTGCACCGGCTTTCCTTACCCAACGAACTGGTGACTCTTGACAATTTTGTGTTTAGTCTTCGTCTTACTTGCTCATCATACTCTCGTCCCGTTCATCTGTGTAGATAAAATTATTCGTCGTTAAATTGGTCGGTCTGGTCATGTATTTCGATTGCTGTTTTTGAGTAAGCCACAGAAGAAGGTGGCAAATATATCTGAAGAAAAGAACCTCACAATTTACCCTCAAGGCCTTTGAGCATTACAGATAGGTGGGTACATGGGATCAACATCAGTCTTTTGCGAAACACAAACAAAAAATGCATGCCTTTCAAGCATGGAGGAAATACATAAAAACACATCAAAGAAAAGAAAAAATAGCTGGGCTATACAGAAAGGGAATGCTTCATCGCATCTTTGAATGCCTTCAGATCTTCAATGCAGGCAATGGAATGGTGCACGTGGTTAAATTCTCTTGCGGTTCTTGGCAATAAACAATAAAAAAGCTTATGTGTATGACAGAATGGGGCATGAACTTTGTGTGAGCGACGCATGCTGACGAGTAAGTAGGCTCAGAAAGAAGTTCACGTTTTAGTAATGGGTTAGTGAAATCAATTTAATGCACTAGGCACAAACGGGAGAACGTTCTTCGAACATTTAAATTTGGAAGACCTAGTTGTGACTTCATTAATGAAACACTGGCAGTACGGGCATAATTAGAAAGGATAAAACGTGCTGATCGATTTTGAACTGCTTCAATATCGTCATTAAGGTAGAAAGATCTGGATCTCATATAATGGAGGTATATTCTAGTTTAGGTCTAATTAAAGTTTGGTACAAGGCTAGTTTCAGATGGTTTGGGGTTTGAGAAAATTGATACGAAAGTAACCTAACATGTGCCTGGCATTATCAGTAATATATTTTACGTGAACATGCCTCATGAGAAGTTATTTTTTGTGTAGGCTCCAAGATATTTGTAGCAAGTAAAATTTCAAAGGGACACGTTAATTGTGTATCCAAAGGTTAGAGGCATGTTATTACTGTGAGAGATTGTCATACTTTTACATTTACTAGCATTTAGTGTCATAAGCCAATTGTTACACCAACTAGAGGTTGCATCAAGATCAGACTGTAGGAGCAAGTTGTTACGAGGGTTAGTACACGGGCTGAAACTTGGAGGCTAACCAAGAGAGTTCTACTTAAAGGGACACTAAAGACATCCAAAGATGCTATGAAAATCTAATAAACTACATTTGGTGACATTGTCGCCGCATATCCGGCAGCAAAAAATCGAATAATTGCTGAGATATTGCGATATTAACTTGAGGTTTTTTCTTGTTCACGCAGGTCGAATTCAAACTGTGCGCTCCAACTACGTAGTCGGAGTTGAGTGACGCACACTATGACGTAAACGGAGACTCCGTGATAGCTAGCGAGCCGGCACGGCCCGCGGCGTCGCATCCCTCAAGGGCCAACACGGCAACAGCATACTCGCAATGACGGCCACAGCCGAAATAAATAAAATGATGAAGAGAGTGATTTACCGAGCGATGGGCCCATAAAGGAAGAAAAAAAAAACACAGAGCGCTTGTAATGCACAATACTTTACATGTTTCTCAAGCTTTAGCGCTCTTTCTTGCACTGTGTATAAGCAAACCGAGCCTCTGTCATCGAAACGCTTCCCGACATGTTTACATACAAATAAGCAAACTAGTGTCCTCGCTGCTGCGCTTGTCAGTTTTGAAGCTTCGTCGCACTTTTTTCCTTCAAGGTTTGTGCTACGGCTCCGTGTTCAGCGAAAATTACGTCCACGGTAGCAGAGCCTGACAGAAGTGCCGGCGCCACTAAATTTGCCAGCGCTGTGAAATTCCACATGTTAAAATGGATCCAGTGCAGAATATAGTGCGCATAGGCATCCAGAACATTAGTTGCAAGTCGTGAGAGCAAGCAGCATGCGCCGATGGTCAAGAAGTTGTAATTTTTATACTGGCAGCGGAAACATTTTATTGTAAATGGGACCATGACATAAAGACCAGAAATATTTCCAGGGTTCCTGTGGCGCAGCGTAGCCGAGCAGTTAACGCCGAACATTACGGAACAAGCAGTGGCGACTTCGAATCTTACCGCTACTGGCGTTTGTTTTTTTTCTACAAATAGATTTTTTTTTTACCTTTTGTAATGTATTTCTGGTGCTTCGTTATTTTTAGTTTTTACTTTTTACCCGAGGCCCTTTTTTTTTTGACGGGCGACGAGAGCAATATATCGACGCTCTCTTTGGTATGAGCGACAAGTACGCCCCTTTTGTTTACGACGCCTGCAAATAGCACGTTGAAGGTCTTGTTGACGCAGTATGTTGGTCAGATGTGCCATGATTTAGTGAACAATTGAATGGTAATGCGTTTTTCCTTCATTACTTAGCATATGTATGCTTTTCGTGGTGTACGTAGCTGCAGTCGAGAAGCGGCGACGGCGGCGATATGTTGGCGCAGAAGTGTGAACGAAGGAGCGTGTCGGCAGTAGCGGATTTCGCTCGCTCGCGCCTCCGAATGCTCAAATGGGAACCAGCAAGGCGCATCTGCTGCTCCAAGCTCGTAATTCAGGCGCTGCAGGTCCAAACAAACTATCCGAGTGCGCACGAAATGCCTGAGCCGAAACATAACCAAAACTGAAGTGGGCGCCTGTGGCGCCTCCAAGTATATTTTTGTATTTGTCTTGCAACGTTTATGTTGTCTTTTCGCCGTTGTTTACGTATGATAAAAGAGTGTTATTATACTCGAGACAAAACCTACGACCGCATTCAAACGGGCAACGTAATTCGCATTTGTCAGCCTCTGTGATCCCTAGCACGTCACGTGATTTGTAGTTGCGTGTTTCGGCTGTGGCGGCGATACCTGTATTTCTGTTTTTCCTCTTTACTACCTTATAACAGCTCTGTTTTCAGTAAGAGTGGATTTTTTGTAATCAGGAATTGGCATTCTATCGATGCAAGCCCACTTCAGTTTTCTCTTTAGTGTCCCTTTAAGTTGAGGACAACCCAGAGGGCTATGGAACGAAAAATGGTAGGGATAACATTAAGAGATAGGAAGCGTGCAGAGTGGGTCAGAGAAATAACTCAAGTTACCGACATTCTAGCGAAAATTAAGAAGAAGGGCATGGGCAGGACATGTAGTGCGAAGAGAGGATAACCGATGGTCGCTTAGGGTAACAAACTGGATTCTAAGAGAAGGAAAGCGTAGCAGGGGGCGGCAGAAAGTTAGGTGGGCGGATGAGGTTAAGAAGTTCGCGGGGGTCAAGTGGATGCAGCTAGCGCAGAACCGGGTTAAGTGGAGAAATATGGGAGAAGCCTTCGCCCTGCAGTGGGTATAGTCAGGCTGATGATGATGATGATGAGTATTTTAATTAAAAAAAAACAGTCATCGGCGTAAAGCCTAACGGATAAGGAAAAAGCCAGAAAGGTTATTGTTGTAACAGTCCTGAAGAAGATGAAGCTAGTAGCACAAGTCAACAAGAAAGACGGAAACGACTCTTTTGCCTGGCGCAGCCGTTGACCAGCTGAGCTTCCTGCCCTCTCATTCTGTTTTCAGCGCTCCAACGTCAAACCCCCGTCGTAACAAATTGGTGGTCAGGTGTGGGGTACGACTACCCTCTTGACACATCCTCAACCGCTGGAGCTTCATCAGAGCCGTCGCCTCGCTGGTCTCCCGCCCGTATCAGTAAGAATGCAACAGACTACCGAGCAGTCCCAAACATCAACATGGGAGCTTTTTCCCCCTCTGGCAATGTACTGCTGACCACTACAAATGCGACGCTACCGTTTCATGAGCCTCGTTCCTTTGCCAGTCAAGCAGGAGAAGATGTCGATGACTGGCTCACTCATTATGAACGTGTGAGCCGCTATCACAATAGCATTAATGATAGGGCGCCGGAGGATGAGCCCCCCAGGTTGGAAGGCGTCCCACATGTTACTGGGGATGAACAAAGGGCGATTCCTAGTAGCTCCAGGACAAGTTAAGTGGCTGGGCTAAAGCCAAAAGGACGCTTAGTTGTGGATGTGTCGGGAAGCGACCGGAAAGTACGATGTTGCAAGGAGATATATCACATAGCAACATGGAATGTAAGATCTATGACACAAGGTAAACTGGATGTCGTCAAGCGAGAAATAGACAGATTGAACATTGATATCTTGGGTATCAGCGAGCTCAAGTGAACCGGAATGGGAGAATTTAGCTCCGGCGACCATTATGTCTTTTATTGTGGGCACGAATCCAGGAGAAGGAATGGGGTCGCTTTCATAGTAAACAGAAGAATGGGCAAAGCAGGGCTAGGGTACAACCCCAAAAACGACCAAATGATTTCACTTTGAATCCAAGGTTACCCTTTCAACATAACAGTTATCCTAGTTTATGCACCAACCACTACTGCTGACGAAGTGGACGTTGAGAGATTTTATGCTGACCTGCAATGCCTTTTAGACCGCACTCCATCATCAGATGTCCTTTTTCTCATAGGAGACTAGAATGCTCATTGATTGTTAGGTTTGCATGTGTATAAGCCCGAAAACATTTGTTACATGTCCTTTAGCGTGTCTCCACTGCTGTGTATATGTATGTATGTATGTATGTATGTATGTATGTATGTATGTATGTATGTATGTATGTATGCATGCATGTATGTATGTATGTATGTATGTACGTGCGTACGTACGTGCGTACGTACGTACGTACGTATGTATGTATGTATGTATGTACGGGCCTAAACTAGCTTCACAAAATGACCTTCACTGTAGATTGTGTTCAAACCGCAATGGGGTTTTGGGTTTTTACGTTGCATGTAACCTATGTTTGAGATGGCGTTCTGAACGATTGTCACCGCTACACATTCATAGACAAATATAAAATGTAGAACAGCAAAATAGGTGATGGAGATCTATCTCTGTCCGTCGTTTCATATAAATACCCTTTATTTCTGAAAATTAAGTAAGGTAGTTGATGTACTATAATTTTGAAGATATAATTTTTGTAACAGCCTCTAAAAGAGCCAACAGATTGCTTAAAATTAATAAATAAATAATTATGCCCACTTGGAAACTACTTTACATGCGCAGTACAAAATGTTTGTATGTATTATTGAGCAAAATATTTGTCTGTATTATTGAGTACAGCGAAATATTACAAGTCCAGTTTTGTCGCAAGCTGTTTCACTGTAGCTGTGGGAACCATTTGCTATACTTTGCTAAGTCCACTTGGGGGGATACGACACTCTGCGGAAATTGATATCCAAAATAGAAAATTCTTCCTGGAGAAACCACTGCCAAAGGTTCGGCTCCTGTTGATTTATAATTGTGACCCGATATATCTATAAATTAACAATGAAAATACCGAAAACAAACCAAAGTCGTCATTCGACCATATAAAGGAAAGATTTATGCTCTAGCACTCGCATTGTCTGATATGCGCTTGTAGGCAGATATATACGCTTGGATTTAGAACAAGGCCCTTGCGGACAATATACCCGTCGTAAACTATCCGGCAAATACTCTTCAGAAGTTGTGGAGAGGGTGCAGAATATTTATTGTGACCACAGTATTACCTCGTAAGAAAAATGAGGGACTCATGTGACGCATAGGGAAAAAGAGACTGCTATTCACGCCAAGATTACTAAAAATCTTCGTTGTTGTATAATATTGTAAGAAAACTGTAGTATCGGAGGAAATTAAGTACACTATGGGACGTTTTTCGAAAGCGCTAAACCATCATGAACGGAGAAGAAAGAGATAGGGCGGGCGCTACTTCCCACTGTTTATTTCGTGAAGCTACAATTGCTAATATACAGTTCTGAAATGCTTCAATGTCTCTGCAGAAGGCGTCACGTGCGCGATAATAAAGTGTAGCTGCCGGGACGGAGAAAAACCAGAAGGCATGTGCGAGACTACATCTGTACACTAAGGAATGCAAGTTATTTTTTTGACAATAAAGCAAAATGTGTGCTAACACAGTGCTTCCTAGTGATGCTATCATCTGGGTTTCTATAACCTCTCGGGTTAGTTTATCACGAAGCAACCTAGCCATTCACTGAAGTAAGTAGCGTAATTGTGCTCCAGTGGTAAATCAGTGGCATATTATCGGGCGTGGTTGGGATCAACTTACCCGACAGATTATAGAAGCCCAGAAAATAGCATCACTGGGAACCACCTGTGTTAGCTAAACTTCTATTTCATTGCCAAAAAAATAACTTGCATTTATATGTGTATCGAAGTAATCTTGCACGTCTTCTGATTTCCGACAGTACCGGCAGCTACACTTTGCTATCGAGCACGTGCTGAATTGCCGTGTCATCGATGCGTTTGAGGACTGTTTATTAGCACCTGTGGTTTCACGAAATAAACATTTTGAAGTACGCCCGTCCTTCCGTGTTTCTTCTCCGTCCATGCCGTTTTAGCGCATTTCAAAAAATTTCAAACCTGCGCCAACTAGCCAGATTCGCCACCCTTCTGAATAGACTGTGTAAGAAGAACAACCATATCCCGCCGAGAGGAGCAGAACCCACAACCAGTAAAATTTGATCCTGCGCTCCAACAACTGACCTAAATTTACTGGTGTTTATTGCTCCATTCTCTTAAGTATTTATGTTTCATGTACCACACCTTTGAAGCTGTTCTCCAGAGCCTCTCTCACAAACCCTCTCAGTGACTGCCTAGCAACAAACGTGAACAGTACTAATAACAAGCGACGCAAACGAGAGCCCAGGAAATTAAAGAACGAGCCGCAACACGGAACAAATATGCCGGCTTGCGCAAACAAGTAGAAAAGTCCACAGGTGCCTCTTAACGTTGACATGCGCACTGCTTGAGCTTGTGCACCTGCAAAAGTTACTCGCCTCTGATCTTCCTGTCTGTGACAAAACGGAAATTCTGTTTTTTGCTTGCTTATCCTTCGTTAGTGCCAAAAGTACATAAAACTTCGTATAAACAGTGTAGGCTAGCCTTGAATTTATCGTAAAGTAATGTATCCAGCGCAGTGTGTTGCTGGGCGTACAGCACAAGAATGCTCAAAGAACTTGGACAGCGTGTGGACTAGAATGTGCGATTGAAATTTGTACTGCCATGCCCCTACGAACTCATCTTGTTAAGCACTCTTTGTGTCCTGTTGCGGAAGTTGGATGCCAGTCTTCGTGTAGTAGCTCATGTTATCATTGATGAGATTCACGAGCAAGGTGACAGTACATCATGATGGTCATCACAGACCATTGGTGTGATACTATTCCAGCTTCGAGCTATGGCTTACCTCAAGGCGCGGAGCGTGTCGCAGATTCGCAAAGAAATCTGCAACTGGGAAAGGAAAAAGGAGAGGCTTTGGGACAGGGCGCGCGAGAGGGAGACTGAGCGCCATTTTGGCATATCGACAGTTGGAGAGAGCAGAGTATTAAATGCATTCAGAAGCATCCTGGTGCCTGCCCTTTTTCTTCTGTACCATTCATCTGGCCACTTACATTTAATTTCATCTTTAATGCGCGCCTGTGGCGAGTTAAAACTTCCTTTACAGTAGCTGTTGGGCTTTTCTCGTAGATGTTATCGCCTGGTCATACTAGAGACTCTCGTTCACCTTTTTTGCCCATTCATCTGTAGTTAAACTGCTTTTGTCATGGGCTGACCACGTGGCTTTATTCTTCGCCGTCTTTTCGCGTAGCAAGTTGATTCTGTTTGCCCTGATGATATATATACCATCGGTGCGTTGTTTTTCCCACTGCTTTGCGTTTAGTATTCTTTAGCCTGATAATGACCATAAGACTAATTCTTGTCAAATACCAACAACAAAACATAAAAAAAATTCCCAATGTTTACTTTGGACTCGTAGACTGTCAGCTTCTTTAAACTCTCTCTGTCTCTCTCTCTCTCTCTATATATATATATATATATTGTGAGCCTTCCACGGATCTTCTTTCATTTGTACATACCATAATCTTCTTCTTTCTTTTGTATATACCATCGTCATCGTCCCGCGGCGCCGGCTCCAGCTCGTGCCTGGGTTCTCCATCAGATTAAAACGCTGACACGGCGTACCTTGCCTTGCCGTCACGACTATATATATATATATATATATATATATACCTATATGTCTGATATAAACACCAGTTGCTAGTCAGCGCCTGCGTTGTTTTTTCGCTTCGTTCTGTATTAGCGCTGTTCCCAAAAGGGCAGAAATCATCGATGCTATCCACACTTGCTGGCAGCACGGGACTAATGCAGCACCAAAGACTAGTGAGTCAGCTGTGCAGAGTTTACGCCGGGAATACGAAGGCCATCAAAGAATCTACGTAGAGTGGAGAGTGCAAGCCAATTTGCCTGCTTCACATACGCTGCTGCCAGGGTTCGTCGAAGTTTAGGAGTCCCCCAATGCGGAGTAGACTTGTAATGTAGACTAATTGCTCGATAATGAATATTTACTCGGTTATCAAAAATCCCCTTACTACCATTACAAATGAATTGACTAATAATCTGAACTGGGGATGATGTTGGTTGAATATTTATGGGAGTGTACCAAGGTGGAGTAGGTTTTTAATAAAAAAGTTATTGCCCATTGACATGCACCCAAAAGCAGCATATGGCTACAGAAAGATGTCTGGTTTCTTCAAGCACATCTGAAACGCCGGAAAAGGCGTTACTAAAGGCTGGATAACTGTTTACGCCCATATAATGCGTATCATTTACTGGCTACAACTGATGGTTGCCAGTCGTAAAAATGGGGATTCCAAAAAGCACGCCTACTAGCGGATGCAGAATGTTAGGTGGGTACATTGTAGCGTCGCACAAAGTGAAGGGGTGGTTCGAGGGCATACGGAGCACTTAGTTATGCCTGCAGACAAAGAAGCATATGTAGGCTGCTTGCGAGGTGACTTAAAAGAAAAAGAAGTTATCACCATCATCAATGAACACAATATTGAAAAGAAAGAATGAATCACGTTTATGTTATCAATGTACTGCTGTTGCCAGTAATGAAGTTGCAACCTGATCAAGGTAAAAACATTGTTATTTCAGAATGTATAAATGGAATTATGTTTTTTTCCCTTAAATATTAGATCAGCAAGCAGTAAACTAGATTTACTAAATATTATCTTATTTAACTTTGACTACCAGTTTGAGGTAATAATGTTTGAAGAAACCTGGTTTAATTCAGAATGCGATGATGTTAGTGATGCAATTTACAATACTTTCTGCCTAAACAGAACTCAGAAAATTGGTAGTGGTGTCTTGATACAAGTTAAATAGATCAAATGTGATGTTCTTCACTGTGTTTTCTATTGTTACCAAATATGTTGACTTGCCTTGCTCTCATAAGTGAAAAGTATGTTTTAGGTATGTATCACCCGCCTCACAAAGCCGTCCACTGTTTCTTCAGTCAGCTTGAACGCGTTCCTAACGATGCACACAATAACAAACTTACTTCAATATTAGGTGGTGACTTTATTATCGACACGATGAATACATCCAACGCACACCACTGCTTTGAAACAATACTTCTAGCCCACTCCGGTTATAATGTGAGCAAAGATTTTACCTGTGTAACAATAACGTCTTGCACATTATTGGATATGTTTGTTACAAATTTATCAGCCCATAAAGTCGTCAGTGGCATTCTTGCTTCTTGTATTAGTGATAATTTGCCTACCTTTTAATCACTAAACAAACAGACAAAACACCCATACACAGGGGGTATGAAGTTTTTCAAAACATGAACGGAACAACTCCACAGGTGTTTTGCTAAAAGCTGTACGAAATAAACAGGGAACTTATTTATATTTCTTAGACCCCAGATGATGTTTACCATGTTTCATTGAAGCTATTCTTTGATGAATATTCAAGCTTGTTTCCAATTAAAACTCGCAAAAAAACAAAAACGGAAACCATTGGTAGATAATGAATGATTCCAACTAATAAGGAAGAGAGACTATTTACATTGTTCTTCGACCCACGCAATCCACACGACTGGGAGAACTTTAAAAAGCATAGAATCAAAATAACACACTCTGAATGGCTAGTTGGTTCATATCATTAACCGAGTAAAACTGCGCGTAAAAACGGGACGTAAGAAACACACAGGCACAAACAAGGCGCAGTTTTAAGTTTTATGGAAATAATTTGATGTTGGAGGCGTCCCAAAATCTGAAAATATATCAAAATAAAATGAATATGTTGCTTAAGCGAACTAGTGTTAGAAAAATTACATGCCTAACTAAATTTGATAATCAGTTATAAAGGAACATGTAAGCCGAAGAATTTTTTTCCTTGTAGATTTGGCCACCAGCACTCATTACCCAGAAACAGCAAACCGCGTGATTAGATATCCGACCAGTATCACGTTGACCCCGCCAATTAAACTGAGGTACGTGCAGTGTACAATTCCCTGAGAAACAGCTCTGCATGCGATATTGGTAACATCCAGCTAAGACCAGTAAAGCTTGCGCAAGATCTCATCTTGCCACTAACACATTTATACAACATGTAACTTTCAACGGGTGCGTTGTTAGAATGATGCCGATTGCTAAGGTAGTAGCAATATTTAAAAGTGGAGACAAGCGTAACTTTTTTTTAACTATCAGCCAATATTATTTCTGACGATAATTTTAAAAGGATTAGAAAACCTTATTCCGACCATAATTACAAAGTTTGCAGTTAAGCATAATTTGATCAGCCACACTCAGCTTAAGCATAGAAAAGCAAGGTACACGGAATTTTCTTTTTTATCTCAAAAAGAAATAATTCTGAAAGCAATTGAACAAAAATATGTAATTGCCGGTATATATGTAGATTTCTGAAAACCATTTTATCGCATAAAGCACATCACTTTGCTAAAACATTAGAATTATATGGAATACGTGGAACACGTCTGAATTTCATACAGTCTTGTCTCGAAATCGAATACTACAATGTGATTCTGTGCAGAATACTTTATCTACCTACCAGCCTCTAAAATCAGGTGTAACCCTAGGGAGCATACCTGCCCTCTTTTAATTTTTACATAAACAATATTGCAGCAATCAGGTGTAATGCCCAATATGTAACATATGCAGATGTCACAACAATATTTTTTTCACACTCGTTTCTATAACTCCCTTCAAGCTACTATTAACAACACCCTTAAATAACTGGACTCTTG
The DNA here is from genome assembly GCF_055883805.1 of Amblyomma maculatum. Taxonomy (NCBI): domain Eukaryota; kingdom Metazoa; phylum Arthropoda; class Arachnida; order Ixodida; family Ixodidae; genus Amblyomma; species Amblyomma maculatum. Next base: position 99,684,640 of record NC_139352.1, read on the forward strand.
GAGCTCAATAAATTCTTTACAGATTATTGCCAATAAAACAAATGCAGTTATATTTTCCACGGGCCAGGTAACAATCCCACACGTTATTAATTTACCTTAGCCAACTCCGATATACAAATTGAAGATTGTGTCAAATAGCTTGGCATCTATTTTCATAAACATATGTCAAGGGATACACGTGTTAATCACGTGGCCATAAAGATAGCCGAAAAAGATGTGTTCTTAACTAATATCTAACTTTTAGTTAGTTAAAATACATTTTTTTAATGAACTTTTATTTCAAATATTAATTACTGCCTTTTAGTGTGGGGTAAAGCGGCACTTAGTAATTAACATTGTATACATGTATTGCAGAAAAGGGCACTCCATGACATACCAAATGGTGGTTATCATGAGCACACGCAGCAGATCTTTCCATTAAACATCATATTGTTTCCATCCACAATATGTACTCATTTCATCTTGGAAAATATGTATAAATACAATTCAGACACATTTCTTGGCACATTTGCAAAATTTACCCCTTTAATATGTTGGTACAATACCCATTGCCATAAAATTTAGAATATTCCTTTCTCACGCTTGAAAATTAGTGAACAAATGCTCCGTCACTTCTTTCCTACCCTACTTACCAACCTTCATCCTGAAAGCATTTTTGTTCCGAAAGAATGACTGCATTGTATTGTATTGTACTGGGATTCTGGCGCATAAGCAACCCAGGCTGTCGTGCACCAGGATCAAGGTTTATGTTTATGACTGCATACTACATGCTATTATTATATCATGATGGACATTTTTACACCTTTCTAATATATAATGACTTGCATTTATTTTAGCTCTCATTCTGTGCCTTATAAATATGGGTCATGAAGCTCGTCAAGGGGACACTTCCACATTTTCCTCAAGTCCTTGTCTTCCTCCTAATTTTGTGGAAGAAATAAAGACATTGATTAATTGATTGATTGATTGATTGACTAACTTATACGGCTGAAATATGGAGGTTAAAAAAAAGGGTTCTACTTAAGTTGTGGGCAACGCGAGGGCTATGAAACGGAAAGTGGTAGGTGTAACGTTAAGAGATAGGAAGCGTGCCGTGTGCACGGGACACAGAAATAGCTCAAGTAACTGGCATTCTAGTTGAAGTTAAGAACGGCATGGGCAGGACTTGTAATGCAAAGAGACGATAAACGACGATCTCTAAGAGTAACCAACTGGATTCCAAGACAAGGAAAGCGGTGCAGCGGGAGACAGAAAATTAGGTGGGTGAATGAGGTTGAGAAGTTTGCGAGGGTCAAGTGGATGCAGCTTGCACAGGACCGGGCTAATTGGAGAAAATTGGGAGCGGCCTTCTCCCTTGATAGGTACAGTCTGGCTCATGATGAAGTCTGTGAAATATGTTGTCAGCTCTGCAGGATGATAATCGTTTCCTGAAGTAGCAAAACTGCCATACCAGTTTTACTGAATTTATTTTTATCAGGTATGTCGTAATCTTTCCCTGAACCATAATCTTTGCCTGAAACCAAAAAATGCCATACCGGCTTTAGTGAATTTAGGTCTGTCCTCTACGGTGTCAGCACTGCAAGAATCCAACTGGACCGAGGGAAAATAACCGCTGCAGCAAACTTTCTGGTGTTCCTTAAAAAACATATGCGACAATTTCCTGGGCTGTGTTAGTAGTACCGGCATTAAATCAAATCTGTAACTTGGCCACTGATAATACGCGCTTGACGCCAGATGGCGGTGTATCTTCCATGCAAACTGAACTGCAAACTGCCTTTGGCAACATGGGATGTTGGCTACAGCGCCACCAGTACTGGCATCTTTCGACCCTTCTGCCAACCCCGAAATGGGGTCGCGAGCAATGTTGGCACTGAAGCGGTTCTCGCTCTGCACCAGAACAGTGTCGGAAAAGTGATCGCAGACACTAGTGACGTAATTTAACGCGCTGACTCTATCTATCCAGCAACAAAAAAGGAGCGTAACGGAGTTTGGACTTTCAGCAAATTACACTTTTTGGCCATCACGAAAAAAACTTTACCACCCTTGGTAAACGTTAGTTTCTCCAAGCACTCTCCGCAATGAGATTCACCCTGACTTCCGCGATTAACCGATCTCAAGACATCTTAGATTTACGCGTGCTTTTGCTAGCGTGCACCAGAATTGCTGCTGGCTAAACAGATGTGGTGCCTAAAGAAATTTGGTAGGGCCTGGCACGAGTACCAGCGCAGAAAGGCACCGGCTCTGAACCCCTGTGACATGTTGTATTTCCTGGAACTCTCTAAAGCATCATTTAAACAAGGGGCGTGGTTCTTGTCAGACCATTTCCTATGTAATCGACGAGAAACAGGGGGATACGAGTTTGAACAGGCTACTTTGCGCTTTGCGCTGAGAGACAGGTTATCCTTCAAAGCGCAGCGTTCCAAACTTGCGCACTATGTGCGGGCGATTTTTATCCTCCACTGCTCTTTATCATTATTACATACCATGGAAAGGGGAAGGCATACATTGCCTAGCGTGTCCACGATATTGTCGATCTGACTCACAACCTATCCAATGACACCATACCATCTCCCAATAAGTGGGCTCACAGAACGGGTGAATGAGATGGTGGTTGATATGATTTTGACGTACATGACTGTAAACACAAAACGTGGCAGAAAAAAAAGTCCTAATGGCACATTCGCATATAAAATCGAAACAGTGGAAAAAGCCCGCTTTACAATGCTACATCTAGCTCACTGAAGAAGTGCAGATGACGCAAACATCGATGCTGCTGTGAGCTGATGACAGCATGCCTGATGCGGAGTGCTTGTCAGAGCAAACCGAGCAAGCTCGCCAGCTGGCTTGTACATACACATCAGTACACAGCAAAGTATGCCACCAGATGCTATACCCTGCGCTACAGGGGCGTCACCTGTAACCAGCAGGCCGCATATGGGTGTGAACCGCTCTCCGAAAAGAAGGGTTGTCTGATTAGCTGCTGCTACAATATTTCTGGCCGTAGGAAGTGCTCCACCTAGTTGACAACGTCAATTATGAAGGCACTCCAGCTGAACGGGTGGCAGTCACGCATCGGCACCCTTGATGTGATATTGTAATTTTGATGCGTTTATGCTGTGCCTGTCGCGGGGCATTACTGAGCCTTTTTCTTGTTCACTTAATTAGTTTTAATTTAAAGCGAAATATTTTTGCTGGCCTCTTTACGTCGTGGGTATTGGTGTCGCAAGTGGACATCAGGTGCAAGTTCATAAATCTAGTGATATCTCTATTAGAGTTATCATCTAATGATGATAAGTAATACCATGCGGCCCCGGTGCCGACCTAACTTTAAGTCTAGCAGTTTCGGCCCTCACTTCTGCCTCCGTGAAAACCGAATGCAAACCCACCATCGCTACCCATCTGTCGCAATAAAAGCGATGACGGAAACTCAAGCAGCGATGTTGCTTGGTTTATCAGAGGCCATGCGCACCACTCTGGCTATATACAAACTTCGGATACGTCTCCGCTCACCAGCTACATCCGCCAGAAGTCTAGAAAAAAAATTGTATTTCAGTAAGGGCCATTTTTTGCGGCGTCTTATATAAAAATGATATTAACAACGTAGCAACAAATGGAACATTTTCAAAATGTTCAGTTAGGCTTCGTGCCATCTTCTTCCTACGGTTTGGGGCCCTAAATACTCGCGTCATACCGCCATTCGTAAATTACGACCTATTAGCGATACATAGCCTCCCTTTCTGGAGAGCACTGCATTGCATTAAGTGACCCTATCTGCTGCTCTGCGCATGGTTGCTCGTTCGCGTAAATGTAGTCTGTGCTCGCTCAACTATGAATCGGTAATTTGCACCGACAATATCTCACACATTCGTAGTCTTCAGTACTCTTGTAGTCTTGAGTTACAAAATTCTTCAGCTAGCAGTCGAACGCGGCCGCCGTACATTGGCAAATAGCTATGCTCTAAAAATAGGTACACAAACACTGCATCAACGACGCCTGCCTGACTGGAAATCCAGGAGCCCTGGATGTTTTACGCCTATCCGACCGTTCCACCTCATGGGAGGAGCCCGTGTTTGCAGCACCTCCCAACTTCTTATTATCAGGTCTCATTACGTCAAAACATTCTTCTGCTATGTGGATTGCCAATTGGCACGTCCCAGAGCCAAACTCGCATATTATTTCACAACGCAAAGAGCACCACATTTCCTGCAGAATGAAACCTTTAACGGTATCACAATAAAATAGATTTTGATGTATATATTGCAATACACATTTGAATGCCAATTGCTACATGCCAGCAGAGAGACTTTGCATGCCATAGATAAGTCTTTGAGGCATAGTCGCATTGGTAGTAGTGTAATGTTGTGTTGAAGCCCTACAACCAAAGCAAGAGTGCAGCATCGACGCCTCCAGGGCTGTGCCGTGGTAGTCAAAGATCGAGCCACTTTTATTGCGAAATCAATACTACTCGCACTTTCAAGCCTTCGCGTGACCCGGCCGCAGTTACGTCTTACCCACGTGACGCTATGACGTCACACCCCACGTGACACACGGGCTGGCAGGAGCTGCCAACTTGAGTCTCTCGTTTCACATGGGACGGTTGTGTCAGAATCAGCCTGCTACGAGCCTGGCATTCACGTTACCCTTATAGGCCACTAAGGAACGTTCATATGGGTTGGTTATAGCGGGGCTTTATATGTGGGCCGAGAAAGAAGAAAAAGAGAAGAATGCTCGGTCACCCGCAGCTAATGCTTTCGCTTGATATTTGGTCCAGCAGCGTTGAACCCTGGTAAATATTTTAAGTTTCCAAGGTGTGTGCAAAAGGTACTGTTAGAGCTGCATAAGTTAAGGTGAAATGCATCTTCCAACTATTGCGGGCGCGAGCAAAATGCTCAGTACTGGATAGGGATCAATAGATTTTGACATGCAGCTCTGTCAGTGTTTGCTTCAGCTTTTATTAATTGTCACTCACCGCTTTTTAAGTGGCAACAAGTGTTGTACGACTCCTTCAAAAGAAACTATCACGCTGCTTGTTTTATATTGGTGCACCGTGTCTGTTAGCTGTGAACAAGGCAGGCACATTACAGCGGTCTAAGTAAAATGTGTTGTTGACAGTATAATCACAGCCCAATGCTTAACATGGCCTACCCCAGTTTTACATTAACGATGAGGTGACATTAACATGCGAGATGAGTAAAATTAATGCACTTTCCGCTAGAAAATATATTTTATCCCCATGGCAGGTAATACGCTGACGAATATGGCAAATAAAGACACAACAAAGAAACTCACCCATAAGCGAGGGCTGCACGAGGCTCTTCGGCAGATCGATGCGCTTTGCAAAAGACACTCTGAGCAGCGGGAGGTCCCAAAATAGAATGCTGACAGCTAGCGTCTCTTGAGTTAAGGTAACACGTATAATAAACTCTTCTCCTTCGTCTTCTTGACCTTTTTAAACATTTCACATACACGTGGGGGGATGGGCAAAGGCTGTTGTTGGTGGTGTTGTTGGCCTGTTGAAAGATGGCACCTACACACCATGGGGAATTAGCGAAGGTGTGGTGTCTTACAAAACCTTAATTACAGATGCAAGCTTGTCACAAAAGGAGGGTATAAAGAATCATAATAATGCAGGTATAAGAATTGTGGGTATAATAAAATAACAATCGTAATAATTTAGATTAAAAAAATAACCTGGAAAAGTTTCTAGAATGTTACGAGGTTAAGCTACGGGTTGTTATAATGCAGTCATGAATCATTCTACAAATAGTGTCCATTGCAAATCCCTTGGGAATCGCACCTAGTGACAGTAAAACGGGTAGTGACAAGAGGAGTTTTTAACTCGGAGAGGGGGAACTCCAGGTATGTCCTTCTCTGAAGTGTGCACGGCAGGCTAAGCTGTTGTGGCAAATTCATGTTTCATACAGTTCTTTTACCTCAGGAAGGGGCTCCAATTTTGCTCGTTTTTCCTTTTACGTGTTTTATTATTTGTATTTTTGGTCACATTACCTGCGCCGAATAGCAGTAGGAAACGAAAACCAAGTATGGGACAATTTGTTTTCACTTTTCACAACTTTATCGCCACTGCAATTAATGCGGTTTTGAAAGAGCTCTTGCAGTATTTTTCATTGGTAATAATTGTAAGGCACCTAATTATGTCAGAACATCTGAATGCGATAATACTGAAGCTGAAATCTGCTCATATGATGATGAAAAAGCACGAGCCTATATTTTGCACTAACAAGTTAATTAAACGAGAGTAGAAAACTGGCCAGGTTGGTACATATTCATCTTGTTGTGGGCACCACAGGGACGAGGACAGATACGGAGAAAGACAGACCAAGTGCTCACTATCAACTGTCGAAACATTTTGACAGTTGATAGTGAGCACGTCTTTCTCCGCATCTGTCCTCGTCCCTGAGGTGCCACCACAAGATGAAGGTAATTAAATTTTCAGCTCTTGACGCTGCATCTTTGTTGACACTCACTATTTCCTGCCCATATTTAGGACAGTGAGTAATTACTAGGACATCATCGGCATTTTTGTCAGCCCTAATGATATGTGTAATAGTGTAGGACATTTACATAAGATATAAATAGCAGAGCTGATAGAATAGAGCACTGGGGAACTTCATTTGCCATGATACTCATGTTCTAAACAGAACGAATTTAATAACGAAACGGGAAACTTACACCAACCAAAAATTTTCTAAGCAACGTTTCGGGGCCAGTTATATCCCTTCATCAGTGGCGATTGATTGATATGTAAGTCAGGAATGGAAAGATGCAATATCTGTCACTCGCGGAATCCTTCTGACACACCGCCCTTATAACACAGCAACATTCTAGCCCCTCTAGCAATGCTGAGGCTTGCGCATTTCTCCAATGCAGATCCTGCAATGATCTCGGAAACTTTTCTTTCCTCCTAACCAAGAAATGAAATATTATAATTAGAAACTAGATTAATTATCATTGCTCTCAATAAAAAAGCACAGGTTATAGAAAAAGTTCACCCGTCACTTGCGTTATCCCATGAAATTGCCAGAAATAGCGATTTAAGTACGTTTCATGTTATCTTCAACCCTGCCAACAAGCACATGAAGACTGTGAGCATAGAGAAGGTTTTGGATATTGCATAAGATATAGCTAAATTCTGCAAATAATAAATCAAAAGTGTTGACGGGTAGCCCTCAAGGGGAAGCAGTAAACACTTCTATAGACAAAAACATGCTTTTGGTTTTTTTTTTATATGCTTAGTTTACATAATGCAATGCTTTTCAGTTGGTTGGTTGATAGCTATTTATGGTCCGTCGCCTCGCGAGCCTGCTCGACGGCCCAGAGTTGGTTACCGAGGCTGGAAGTGCGCAAGGCAGCGGCCCACTGTGGAGGGAGGGTTTGGGATTTATAATAATGATTGGTTCACAGGAAGGGAATGGCGCTGTCTGTCACGCACATGGAGACCTGAGCCGTGTCGTAAGGGAAGGGAGGAAGGTGGGAGTGAAAGCGGAGAGAAATAGGAGCCGGTAGTGGAGGACTACGTTGTAATTCGACCAGCTGGGATTCATTGATTGATTGAAAGCTTTATTGAGTGCATGGGAATTGTCAGAATTGTGAGTGGTCCACCTATTCCGGCAGCCCAGTAGTCTGTGCCGCAGCGTGTGCCCTGCGAAACAGTCCTCGTGTGCTGTGCGATGTCAACCCACATTAAAGATTCCCAGCGACCAGCTGGGAATCATTAACGTCACCTGCCGGGCTGCCATTGCTATGATCCTAAGGGACATAAACATTTGAATTTCAGTGGGGTCGTGCGTGGACCCAGGGGCCTGCGCGTCCCGAATTCCTACATGTAATAAAAGTTTTCTCTCTCTCTCTAACGTGGGCTGACATCGCGCAGCACACGGACGCCTCTTCGTTCCGCCTCCATAAAAACGCAGTCGCCGCGGTCGGGATCGATCCCGGGCATTTCGGGATAGTATTCGAGCGCCTTACCACTGCACCACCCCGGCGGGGCCCGGAGTTAGCTCCAGAGCATGTGAGGTAGCTATATCAGCTTTGCAGAGCTTTCATATATTTGTCGGGTATGTGCCAGAGTAGAGCCTGTGGTATTGTTCCGGGTTGGGGTACGTGAGGGTCTGCAGTTGTCTGAGGGTTGTTGTTGTGACTGTAGGAAGGAAAAGAAAATGCACGAGCTTGCTACTGGCTCTGTAGCTGAGCCACTTGTTCTACATCACTTGTTCTACAATTGTAGTGTCAATCTCCCGTGAGTGTTAGTGATCACCCTCTTGAGGATTCGCATGGCGTTAGCTGTCTTGTGCCTAAAATAAGCGATCGTTTCGCCGTTGACGCCATTGGCCTCGATTATCATGCCAATGAACCCAATTGTGAGCACTATCGGGATGGTTGCTCCGTTTCTCGTGCGTAGTCCGATCTCGTATTCTCACTTGGACGTTGCCGCTTTCCGACCACTATCGGGTGGTCTGCCCTAGTGCCTACTATTTATAAAGTAGTTAGGATTGTTATTAAGGGATACCGATAAATACCAAAACCTTTCTAAATTCGAATCAAATTTGTTCATTTTTTACATTTTTGAATTTTGGCCTATTTAAAAATTTTATGGAAAAAGGATCGACAATCTAGAGCTTCAAATGTTTCCAGAAATAACAAACAAGGGCTGAATAATGTAGGTAAAATGTTTCAGCAGCAAAACCTATTTGAGTCGTACAAGAATGTAGGGCTGAATATTGGAAACTTTGTATATATTTTCTATATATTTATTTATTTATATATGTTCGATATATGTTTTATAATTTCTTTCTCTATAATTTCTATATACGTATTTATTTATATATGTTCAAAATATGTTTTTAAAATTTTTTCTCTATATTTTCTATATATTTATTTATATATGTTCTATATATGTTGTATAATTTAAACAATATAATGCAACACATTCAAGTCCATGACATTTTTGAGGTATAGATAATTAATAAGCGGGATTTGAACAGGAAACGAAGAAGGCGTTTTTCAAAGTTGGATCAAAGTTGCCCCTTTTTTGCTGTCTTCCAACTCGGGGTGAATTTGATGCCTTGTAGAGAACATACCTAGCAAGCCAGAGCTCCGAAATTCGTGTGAAATTAAGAAGATAATCTACATAATAAAGATAAAATGTTGTAGTGCAAAAAACGTAAAGCATCATGCCAGTATCTAAGGTTGAAAATAAACATTTTTCATTGCGTCTGTCCTGGAACAAAGTTTGCTATTTTTTTACTAATTTAACTGCAACGAAAAAGCAAATTTATAATGGTTTTTATAAAAGTAAACGTTGCATATTATTAGTGAGTAAAAAAAGACGCTTCTAATGGTTTTATGAAGTAAAAGCTGCATAAATTTAGTGAGTAAAAAGTAATGGATGACAAGATCTTACTGCGGAAGCAGCAGGTCTCCAAAATTGCAACTTTTTGAAATGGCTAAAACGGCGTTTTCCGCCTATAGTTAGATGCGAGTTTTTCCGAGAAAACTGCGCCGTATCTTGTAAAAGTAATGCTCATTCTTTTGTGTCGAGACATTTTTCCACCAATTATAATAAGTTGATTGAAAAAGAAAATGGGCGTTGAATTTCGATTACCGTTATCTGAAAATATCCTACTATATGTTATTGCATCTTATTTCACGCATAATTTAAAATTTAGTTCCTCAGGACAATTTTGGCTCCTTTCCAGGAACTTCAAACAGCGCTTATGCGGGAAGAAAAATTTAGAAAAAGAAGCATTCCACAAAAGGCCTTTCGCGCAATCGCTTAGAAACCCTACTTTTGGGCCCTTGGATGTTTCGCATGGAATGAGCCCACTCTGAAAGTATGAGTCTATTTGACTGCTAATGGTGTGACGCGCGATCCGTTATGTTAGGGCCATGTCTCCGCTGGCTGGCGGTGCCACATAGCAGTCGGCAATGAATGTTAATGTAAATAAGAAAGTATCAACTTCCCTCCTCTTTAGCATCCGTTTCATAACACAGTACGTACATAGGAAAGACGGCATAAAATATATAGATCAGATTGAACAAGCAAAGTGACAACAGAAAGGAAATACAAGCACAAAATTAAGAATGAAAACCTAATAATTCAGAACCTTCGCTTCTCGAAGCGGTCGAGATGAAATCCATCTTGAGTCTCGCTGTTGTTGGCCGGCAGGATGCGGTCACTGCTCCAACGCAAGGGCAAGGCTGTGCGCGCTTATGGAGAAAGGGCTCCACAAGTGCGCACAATAGACCTCTCCTCGGGTACGTCACGCGATGCGAGTGACGTCACGGTGGTGACGTTTCCGGTTTGCGCCGCAGACGCTGATGGGCAAAACAGTCGCCTGAATGCATGCGCTCGCATAGAGATTCGCTGCGCGAGCAACAATAATCTTCATTGCGGGCATTGGGACATTTGCCTCGACCCTGAATCGTAATGCCTACGAGCTGCTGTGCAGTGGGATGCACCAACCGCGCCAAGAAAGGCTCTGGTATACGCTTTTTTCGTTTTCCACGGGACGAAAATCTGAAAGTGTGTGTGCACGCACTGCGCCGAGATAAATGGAAGCCCACAGACCGGATCTGCGGAACTTGCCCATGCTGATTTGTTCTAGAGTTCAGCTAGTTTATCATTCACTGGACTTATTACACAATCTGGTGATTTACATAAAACTGTTTGACTGCAGGTTGTTTTGTACCCATAGAAGTAGGGGCTTTAAGAAGGCAAGCCGTACCTCATTATTTACCTTCTTCGTTAACATTTTCGAAGTGTCTAAAGGTACGTCCGACGTATCCATTCGATTCTCGTAAAGATACGGCGGACGTCGATATACAGGCTCATGGCTATATGCACGTCGAACGCGGCCACATTCCGCTTGCTACGCGTGAATGAATCTTATCCTCTATGATATCAGCTAGCCGCGACTCTCGATGAGGTGCTACGAAGAGTGCATCCGTTCTAACATATATCACGGTCTTTAGGGATGTGTACGGCAAGTATCGCTGTCATGCATATAGCTGCAGGCGATGCTACGTACTGCACCAGCTCCACCAGCTGGCATCGCGATACGCACATTCACGAGCAGCTTACGCTTCGCACTAAACTATCACCTCGATCTGCCCGTAATGCGAGCGAGCTATTCCTAGCATTTACGCTGTCTTAGGTGCTGCATCGACCTCCGAAGATCTAGCGCCGGCACAACACACACACACCTCGCCGTGCAGAACATTGGGCAGTCCAAATTTATGTATGAAATGGCATTATGCTCGTTCCTCACATGCAGACCGAGGAAACAGGATCTTTCTAGCTAAATTCTTCGTTTAAATTCTACCTCAGAGCCGTGGCAGAAGACATGCGGAATCTACTAGAGGCCTGCGCTGCTACTGCGGCGAGCTGCACATCGACTTGTCGAGGCGAAGACCTACTGCACCGCACCGCAAGAGTGCACAACCGGAAAGCCGGAAGCGCGAATAATCCGAATTCCCTGTAAACAGCAATGTTCTTTGGTATTTAGGGGAAGACTAGACTAAAGTGCTTAGCCTGCATCTTTTTCTTGTCGTTGAATTTTCCGTACATGTAGTTTAAACCCCCGCATGTTCGAGGTTAGCGTGACCCGACTGAACGGCCGCGCAGCTTTGAAACGATCGCGGTCGATATGCATGCATCGCCGGGCTTAGGTACGCGGTAGAAAATGTGCGCTGCACATTTCGTTGCAGAAGCTGACTCTTGGAATTTTGCAGAGTGTGCCATGCAAGTGATCGTTGCTACAACCACACATCCATGTTCCAACGGCTGGCCTACCCCCGAGGCGCATAAATGTTCTACCGTGGACGTATCAATGATCAAAGAGAGGACAGATTTTCACAATATTGGGCGCGAAATCGATAGCTACCAGTGCTCAGTGTTAGAGAAATTCTGCCTTGATCATGCGCAATTCAGTGTTTCAGGTGTGGTCAGTAGCAGTTTGAACAGTTCGCCTGTCAAGTCAGCGGCGCCAGCGATGGACTGGCGGAGCGATTTTCCACGCTACACCGCTGTCTTGCTAGAAAGCCTACCTAGACGGCGTTTGACATTCAGCTGCTTTTTGTGGGCCCCGTAATTGTAAGCAACGCCTTCAGAAACGCGTTAAATGTTCAAAAATGTATTCTCTTCAACAGTTTCACTCCAGGCTGTCAAAGCAGGCGGACATTGATAAAACATTTGAGCACTCCAGTCTTTAGAAATCTGTAAGAATCGCCTTCAGTTTGTAAAATTATTGGAATAGGTCACTTTCCGATCGCTGGGACATAGACCCTCATGAAAGCACTGTCACGTGAATAAGGACCACACCAGACCGAAAGCTTGTCTCATATAACATAGCTAACCAAGGTATACCTTACAGCATTGTGTTGATTTTTATGGTGCATAAGCGACTAATGCTGGCATGCACCAAGAACAAGGTTTAATGTATTTATTTTCTGTATGACTAAAATGTTCTTTAGGATGTAGCTTGTTTAGGAACATTTTAGGAAACCAAAAATGCAGGAAATTTGCACGTCTCTCCTAGGATCATGCTGGGATGGAAAGGGATCTGTTGCAAAATTGTACAAAATATTTCCTCTTATTTTCTCGACTCTGGCGCACGTGTAAGATATGGTTTATTGTTAGTTCATCTCCACACTCCTTGCATATTGGTTTGTCCTCTTTCATAAGTATGAAGCTGTGTGTGAGGTGTGGGTATGCGTTTTGTGAAGATGACCTTAAATGGCCTCCATGTTGTGTTTTTGATTACTTCATGATTTCCATTCCTTAATGACAGGTTTGACAAGTATAGTTTGTAGTTTATTTCAATGTTTCAAAAATCCTGCCATTTACTCTCACTTTTCTTTGTACAAGCTTCTTGGTATCTTCATGCAGCATATTCACCCTCTGTAATTTAGCATTGCATCAAGGTAACCTGGATATTTTTTTCATCACCTTTCAAGACAACTGTTTCGATTTCATAAAGTGTAGGGTTTCTGACGACAGGAACTCCTTGGAAGTCATAGAAATAAATGAGATCCACAATCATGAGCTATCTAGGGTATGCATATACATGTCCATCGCTCAGTGGAATGGTGTCAGTACGCTGTTAGAACAGGTCTTGTGGTAACAACAACCATTGTCTGAGGTGGTCATTTAATGGGCATTGAAATGCTATGTAACTACAGGTACTGATAGAACTCTTGATCATGTTATGTGATGATGCGATCCTTGCATGCATATAGGTATACATTTCAGAATCTGCAGTGCACCACTTGACCATTTGCCACCAGTTTGTGTGAAAATGTATTTTTCATGCATGTTAACCAGTATTTAACAGATGACCCCTGTGCACAAGCCAAACGTGCCACGAGCCAAATGTCACGAGGCCACATGACATGGCAGGAGCTGTTAAGTCAAGCTTACAAAGTTATATTTGAAATATGTTCTGGGGAGGTTTCAGCTCCAATTAAGAAAGGTTGAGGCTTACAGAGGTCTATGCCAGGTTGTCTGTCACCTAACAGGGCAGCCTATGACCGTATGCTAATGAGTATATCTGAGATAACAGAGACATGAATTAAGGAATTAGTAATTATGTTTGTAGCAAAGGGCATGTAAATTAACGGGAATCCACAGTGGGATCTGCAGACAAGAACCATTAACACTGGCACTCCATACCCTTACAGGTGGAGATTAGGAGTCTCCCTAATTTTTTTTCTGCTCAAAGCTTGTCATTTCCTTCGTTCTTCCAGATGAGGAAGATGTGAAAATGATAGCATCGAAAATTCCAGAGACCATCGTTAACAAGGATGCTGATCCCAACAGCGTAAAAAGGAACTTCAGAAAAGATGGGTGACTAGTAATGCTGGCAACAGTTGAAGCTAAGTGGAAAGGCATGAAATTGAAACGCAACATATGCAAGGATATGTTGCGAGACGACCAGTCTGTGGTGTGCGACATCTGTCTCCGTTAGTTTCATCAAGTGATTGGCCAAAGCAGATGGGGCTTGTGGTTTTGTGATAAGTGCAGTGTAGTAGCATAGTGCACTGTTTTGTTTTTGTAAGATGTTCATGGTTTCCATGCAAACATTATGAGAAATTTTTTCCTAAAGAATGTTTGCTGAAATGTGAATATAATGTGCAATAAAACTAGTGTTTTCTTGCTATTTACTTTTCCTTGTAAACATTAGTTCTGTGAACAAAATCACCGGCTAGAAGGAAATGTAATGGCATGTATTTTGATACTTGGCCCAGTTGTGCTGGCTCAGTAGTTAGAGTGCTTGGCTGCTGAACCGAAAGATGCAGATTTGGTTCCAGCCACAGCAGGGGCATTTGAATAGAGGTGAAACAATAGGCCGTCATGCACCGTGCGGTGTCAATGCATGTAAAAGAACCCCAGGTGGTCGAAATTATACCGAAGCCCTCAACTATTGTGTTCCTCATAGCCGTAGTTTTTTGGGATGCTAAACCAGATATATATCACATCATACTCTGAGTAAGATGCTATTCATGGTCAGTTAATCATACACTAAATGATCAATTTTTTTCTGCATGGTACAGCAGCTGTTGTACAATTTTACTTTAGCCTTCATGAAGAATATCACACTGGCTCCACATGGCCTTCTGTTGACCCTTGATATGCGTCACAATCACACACCCGATTATGCATTTGTCTAAGGGCACCTATGCATGCAAGGAGGGGACCGTTACTTTCCATTTGTCAGAACTGAAATGCACGATCCACATCATTTCTGTAATTCAACTGCCTGCTATTTGAACTGTCCAGCATTGATGCAAGTTTCAAAGAACTGCAATTAGCAAATTAATCCAAGCAGGAAACCATGCCAAGAACTGCTTCGGTTTCATCTTTAACAACTGTTTGAGAACTAAAATTAGCCAAATGTTGCAAAACATAGATGAGAGGTTACAAAATCTAAAAAACAATGCAACCTACCTGTGGAATGTAGGGTTTCACATCTTAAAGTGACATATGTAGCTATGAAAAATACCGTAGTGGAGAGCTCCAGACTAATTTGACTGCCCGGGCTTTGTACTTTGCGTTGACATCTTGCAGGAAACAGAAGCATTTGCATTTCACCTGCACCAAAGTGCGACTGCCATCACTAGCATTAAACATCACGACCTTGGGGCAAGTAGCCGAACGTGCCACTAAGATGTCGCAGCGTCTACATACATGCTATATATACATGTCAACCTTTCTAGCATTAAAGCTGCCACATGCATGGCAGATATTCATGTTCAGCTTTGGACTGACAAGTTTAAAAGTGTACTATTTGTGTTTGTCTAGCATGAAAAACAAAGGAAACTAAGGAAAAACGAAAAAAAAAATGAACATATGTTGAAAAAGCACTAATAACACAAAGTATATTCGTTCCTTTATTAATGATAAAGTGGCCTTCAACAATAGTACAAAGCCTGAACATTTAGGAAGGTGCTGTGCCAGGCAGCTATTTTACAGAAACCTGAACCATTTCAACTGTAGTAATGCGCATCCCGGCGGTGTGGGCTGGGCACTTATTTTTCGGTCCACTCCAACATGCGAAAACTGCACCATGTGCATTCCCATTTTCCGAGTTTTGAGCTCTGTAGTGCAGGCTAACAAATTGTCGATGACTTATTTTCGTCTGATTGTTGCACAGCGCGTGTAAATAAAGTCACTGCACCTAATAAACACTGACATGCACGTGCAACATCGCCGATCATAAACGGACACACTGATGTCCGTCCGGACATCGGCGCACTCATCACAGCACTCTTCGTAGTCTCACACAGCACTCTAGTAGGACGTAATCCGTACATCACAGCATCTCACGGTAAGCACAAACCACACCTCCAACAAACACGAATGACGCGATGCTTGGGCTAGAGACACGCCGGCGGCACCCAGCTTTTTCAGCGCCGCTTGTATATGTATACTACGTAGAACTTGTAGCACCGAACCTCAATGCGAGCAGAAAGCGATGCGTTACGTGACGCATCTCATCACAGATGGGAGTGACGAAACTTTGAAGAATCAAAACTACATAACTACATAACGACCGTCGTAGACGTTAATCCACATGATAACGAGGACCAAATGAGCGGGCGTGCGGGCCGCGGGCTGGCCGTCAACACCGCGATTACATGCGCTTGTCGTGCTTGCCACTCTGCCGCGGTCCAATTCACGTAAATCTATCATCATGCCATCATGTAGTATATCACCCATTCTAGGCACTATTCTTGCCACTGTACTATTCTTTGTAATTTCACATTTCACGCATGCAGTATGTAGTACATACTTCTTGCACCACGCACGTACACCTCATACCATACCATAGCCTCCTTTATATACCAACTTCGATTTGGCTACATATGGCTACCATGTTGTTGCTAGATCTCGGATCCGTCGGATCCCAACTCAAAATGCGTTGGGTCCGTCGGAAGAACCCTACCGATCGGGTCCGTCCGCCGTACCTCTGAAAAATATTTCCCGGATCCGTCCTTCGTATCCCGAAGAAAAACGCACCGGGTCCGTCGGACGTACCTTTAAGACGATCGATCGGGTCCGTCCGACGTACCTTTAGCCACAGCCTAACATTTTTTCATGCTTCCTCAAAAAGGGTGCTCAACTCTGTTGGGCTCATATATATGCAGCTCATCTCAATGGTGAGTAGCAACTAGTAAGGTATGTTGTCAGAGAGTTTAAGCTAAAACTAAGGTAATAAAGATCAAGTAGTTAGAGGGAATAAAAAATTGTTACGTACACTTTCACGGAACTGGTGAAATGCTCACAAAGCTGTGAACTAGTGTACCGAATGAGTCCAGATGAAACGAGCATTTCCACTTTGAAGAGTAAATAAGCTACATGCGTGGCTAAACTAAAAGATAAATGTTTATTACTGTTAAATGTCAAGCATTACAAGAGCGCGCACACTTTGAAACTTGTAGATTACCATTCGAGCTATTACAGCAACTAAAGTGCCAGAACCTTTAGAAAACGTTCAGCGTGCACAGGGATGGTAGAAGGTAATAAACATTCTAATTGTAGCAAACTGGTAGCATAGTACGACTTACAAGTGTAAAGGCTAGACTTGCAAGCGTAAAGGCTAGATAGGCAGGGTCTGAAGTGCTCAGGCGGCACATGGGTTGTGAGGCACGTCGCATAACACGGATCCGGAGCATTTTGGAGACCTGACACTGCACGACACAAGAGCACGCTTTCAACTTTGGCCCCATCGATAAGTTGCCGCCGCTGCAACCGCGGCCGGGATAGAACCAGCGACGTCGAAAACCTTATAACACGATCAAAAAATACGAGATCCTATGCTCCGCGTATCGCAGGCTGATTTCGCGCGTGAAGGATATATTCTGGCGGGACGATTTGCGTGTACTGCACTTCCAATCTGCCGCATGCATTCATATTCCTGCCTATCAAAGTAACCTGTTAAAACGTTATTGTTCGACGCCACACCGAACACAGCTTACCCGGCCATGCATGTGCAGTGAGCTGTCTGTACGATTACGTCCTTGTGCAAAAGCGTTCAGGCTTCATATAGCTCGCCGGTGGTCCTCTGCGACGGCGCCACTTTAGCTTTTAAAAAGCGGCACTTTAAGCCAGCGTCGGCAATGAAAACTTGGCGCACGTGCCCGTCCGCTGCAAGAACGTAAGCCTTCAACGAGCGATAGGACTTCAAGCAATCCGTGGCGTAGCTAGGGCCGGGCGTCTGAACAAGATACACGCATATGTCACCAAAACGAACATTCGGCCACAATTTGGGGTCATTTTTCCAGTCCTTCAAAACGAAGGGGTCGGGGTATTGGTCCCCGTCAACTACTAACTTTTCAACATGCCGCCGGCGAGCGATTTCAGGCAATAACGTCGCGTACTCAGGCAGCTTCATTGGTTTGGAATACACAGGAACGCATTGGAGGCTAGTCGAGACAAGGAATGGGCCTTGGTCGAGACCACGGCGTAAGAAATAATCAAGACACAAGCGCGCGCCGCTGCATTCAGTACGGCCGCGGCCGAGAAGAACGACGGATTTTGCCCATCGCCGCTGCATCGAAGAGCGCTGCTGTCGCCGCACGTGCGTTCCGTGACGTCACGTTGTTTACTCGAGGGAGAGGTCCATTGAGCAGTACACCTTCACCCTGAATTCCTCCTCCAAGATGCAGCGTAGAATAGACTAGGCAAACAGGGTACGTTGTACACTGCCAACAAGCACACAAGGGAAAAATTGAGGTAAAGGCTGCCGGATGGCAGATGTTTGCGAAAACCGTCGCGTTAGCGACTTTGCGGGGAGGAGTTCGTTGAACAAAAGCGCCGCAAAGACCGAAATGACTGTCGAGCAGCCAGGAAGCTGGACGGGCCCTTCATTCATGGGGCGCACCATGGCGGCTACCGCCACTCAGCCGAAGCTTCCTGACAACGAAGCGGTAAACCGAATACTGGGTTTATCCACAGTGGCCAAGGCTTGGCAACGAAAACTAGCAACGCAAGGGAATCCGGAGGCGCTCGACGGTGGTAATGTCGCTCAGTAACACATGGATGGCACTGACAGCTCTGGCGGAAGTAAAAATGCTCAGGAAGGGGGCTGCTGCCGCCGCTGAGTGTTATGCGGTGCCGTTCAAAAGCTCGCGCGCCTAGACGCGTCTTTCTGTCTCCCTCCCTCTCTTTCTTTCTTTTGTGTGTTTTTCTATCGCACCACTCCTCGTTATCGGATGCCATCTATATTGCTGCCGTGAGCAAGGTCTACGGGCGATGGATGGATGGGAAAACATTTATTTCATCGGCTTTAAGAGGTTCAGTTTGATTGCTGGCCGCGCCAGATGGCCACCAGTTGCGTCCTGTCGGCGATCTCTTCGGCCCACTCAGTGACCCGAGCCTGGATGGCCGGGTCCGAGCAGCGCAGCACGACCTCCTACTCCTCCAGAGATGGAGCTGGCAGCAAATCGGCGGGTGGCGGATAGGCCGCGCACCCCCATGTAATGTGGTCTAAAGTAGCGTCGACGCCACACTCTTTGCATTCAGGGTCAACCTACTCTTTGAATATATATGAATAAACTTTGGGGCAGGGGAAGGAGCGGGTTTGTAGCTGGCGCCAGAGTATCTCCTGGGCCTTGCTTAATGATTTGTGTGGTGGAGGGAAGATGCGCCTTCCCAGGCTAAAATGGCGAGTTATATCATGGAACGAGAGCAAGCCCTCCCTCGCGCCCGCGGGAAACGAGGTGCTCACCGCCCGGCCGACGAAACCTCGGGCATATGCGTGAGCCTTCTCGTTCCCGGGATTGCCCGAGTGAGCCGGAACCCATACCAGTTTTTCTATCGTCCTACCAGGGACTGGACGGTAGCTTTTAAGGATATTCCTGGCGGCAGCCGACAGACGGCCCCTCCCGAAATTTCGTACGGCTGTTTTGGAATCACTTACTATAACATCTGCTTCAGTAGAAGCCATAGCCAGCGCGATGGCTGCTTCCTCTGCAGCCTCGGAGGTTCTGGTGCGTATAGTAGCTGAAGCTAAGATTTTGGTAGGCGTGGACTCACGGGCCCCAGTCACCGCACAAATCGCGAAACCGCGGTCCGTCTCGTCATATTCGGCCGCATCTACGTAAGCAACCGAATGGTTTCCTTTGTATTTGGTGTGTAGTGCACGTGCGCGTGTTAGTCGCCTGCCTTCGTGGTGAATGGGGTGCATATTCTTAGGGAGGGGCTTGATAACAAGCTCATTCCTGATTGCTGTGGGTACTTGCCTGGGATCGTCCGCCATGGGTTCGGCATTGATGCCTAGCCTCAGCAAGACAAGCCTCTCGGCTTTGGTGCGCGCCAGTCTGGAGTACTGCGCTATTAAATGCACTTCCTTGAGTTCATCAAGTGTGTTGTGCATTCCAAGAGCTAAGAGCCTATCGGTTGAGGTGTTTCTCGATACTCCTAGTGCTGTCTTGTAAGCTTGCCGGATAAGACATTCAACCTTTTGCTTTTCGTCTTGGTAAAGGTGCAGACAGAGCAGGGTGTAGTCTAGCCTGGTGATGACGAAAGCCTGAATAAAGCCTGAATGAGTCGACAGGTGTCGCGTTCTTTCATGCCCCTCCTCTTGTTGGCTCTTCGCTTGATTAGTCTGGCTGTTTGGGTGACTTTTGTGGTCAGTTTATCTAATGTTCCTAAATTTCTATGGTTACTCTGAATGAACATGCCTAGGATTCTGATGGTGTCTGATTGGCAGTCCTTTGAGCTCTACCCTGATTGCAGGAGGCGGATGTCTGTTCTTTCGATTGGGGCCTTCTCGAACTACAAGGAGTTCGGACTTAGAGTGTGAACATTCAAGACCCTCCCTTAGAGCGTAAGTCTCCATGGTGTCGACTGCTTCCTGAAGCACACTTTCTATTTGGGCATCACTTCCCCTGTTCACCCACAGGGTAATGTCGTCCGCGTAAAACGTATGCTGTAGCCCCTCGATGGCGGCGAGTCTGGGGGGCAGTGTTATCAGTGCAATGTTGAAGAGGAACGGCGACATCACAGAGCCTTGTGGTGTTCCCTTTCCGCCCGGAGATATGGGGTCTGATTTGATCGCGCCGAGAGTGAGCTCGGCTATCCTGTTCGTAAGGAAGGGCCGGACGTACCCGAAGACTCTCTCTCCAGGATTCAAAAGCGAGAGGTTTTCTAATATCGCCTCGTGCGAGACGTTATCGAAGGCTTTACAGAGATCAAGCCCAAGTATTGCCCTCGTTTCATGACAGTACCTGCGATCCATAACATCCCTCGACAGCTGGATCATGACATCCTGCGTGGAGAGGTTGGGTCTGAATCCTATCATGGTTGAGGGGATGAGGTCGTTGTCCTCTACATAACCCTGCAGCCTGTTGAGAGCGATGTGTTCCATTAATTTGCCTAGGCACGACGTTAACGAAATGGGTCTTAGGTTTTCTGTGTTAAGCTTCTTCCCTGGCTTCGGTATGAATGTCACTTTGGCATGTTTCCATTCTTGCGGTACCTCTCCTTTCCTCCAGTAGGTGTTCATGAGGTCAGTTAGGGCCGAAACTGAGCCGATATCTAGGTTCCTGAGGATCTTGTTTGAGACGCCGTCTGGTCCCGCCGCCGAGGTCGTCCTGAGTTGTCCTATCGCGTACAACATCTCCGCTTCCGTAAAGTCCTCGTCCAACTGTTCATTGGGGAGTCCTCCATACATAGGGAGTGGGCTAGTGCTAGATGTCGTGTTCAGGTACATTTGACATAGTGCATTTAGTAGCTCCGCGTCCGTACCTTCATACTTTTGTATAATTTGTGCGAGGTGATCTCGCGCAGCAGATTTTGTTTGCGTTGGGTCGAGCAAGTGTCGGAGCAAGAGCCAGGTTTTCTTACTGCCGAGCTGTCCGTTCATTCCATCGCAGATTTGCCCCCACTGTTGTTTCTCCAGGTCGCTGGCATGTGCCTCGATCTGCCTCTCTAGTTGTGCAATGCTCCGTCGCAGCGTTCTGTTGAAACGCTGCTTTTTCCAACGGCAAAGTAAACTAGCGTGAGCCCACATATGCAGTAGCCGCGCGTCCGTGGTTGTGTTGTCCTGACCTGCGGATTGTATTTCGGCTGTGGTGCTGTGAACGTCATTAATAAGTGTGCTGGTCCAGTCTTTAAGGTCGGTTATGTTGGAGGGGGCGGTTTGTTCCCCCTTGTTTTCTAAATTTGTCCCAGTCCGTAATTGTGGCTTTTGCGGTTAGGAATTTATGTGGCGTTGTGTTGAACTTGACGGAGATAATGTAGTGGTCACTGCCTAGCGAGTGTTGCGTGTTGTGCGAACACTGCCTCACGCTTTCATGCCGTCGATCACGTCACGCAGAATATCCCGCTCTTTTTTTCACTCTTTCGCCTCCTGTTGGGCCTTACGGCCACATTTATTACACTCACACTGCTCGTATTGTTCAGTGTCACATATATATTAAAACATATACGTCTATCCCACAATGACGGTTCCGCTAATTAAAACCTATGTGAACGTGGATATCTTAGAAGATTTGCGCGAAGATACGTTGTACGAAACTGTGGGCGCGACCCTGTCCGGTGTCGAATGTTTTTCGCTTAAAGAATTTCATCAGCGATGAAGCAATAAACGATATCCGTTGGTATGCTATATTTTTAGGCGCGTTTTTTTTGCCATTAGAGCCTCAACGTGTCTTATTTATTGACGTCGAAGTGTTAAGGAGCTCGTGGCACAAAACATCTGGCGGTGTCCGGTGTCCGCCGGAAAGATTGTTTTGAGATTCTTAATATGAAGCCAACAAATACTTGAAGTACCAGTTAGTTTTGTTTTCTTTTCTGCGATGAAAATATATAATTTTTACATTGTTGTTTTATATTTGTTGAAATTGCTTTGATTTTGGCAGCGCGGGTTGGGCACCGTCATTTTTATTTATTTTTAATAATTTCGCACACTAATTTCAGTTCAGTGATCAGGTTTCTGTAATATCTGCTCATAATCTATAAAGTAATGTGGTGCGATTGCTGGTGTTTGTGAATTACAATTCCTCTGGTTTTTAAAAGCCTGCCCAGAACCATCCGGTGTCTTTCCCCCCCCCCTAACTCACCCCACCTTTCCCTCTTGGGAAGATGCCTTATCCCGCATGGAGCTGACTGAACAACGCCAGCTAATCGATCGGGCTGAGAGAGTCGCAGTGACCAATGGACTTATGGAGTGACATGCATTTATTCCTTTCTGAGACCGTTTCATTAGCACCAACCCGCAAGACCAGCGACAGCTATTCTGGCGGGCCTGCAGAATTGAGGCGTCATATGGAGCTCTGGACTTAAGGCTCCATTCAGGAAGATAAGGAAATATAAAATAAAAGTTTTTCCTGCTCCTTTTCTCCAGAACGGTGATGCTAATTTGCGCTTGAAGCTTTCATGCGCTGCCTTATGGCTGTAATCGGCATCCAATACAGGCATATGTTCGAGTCATGAGTGCTAGCCGGCTCATGGCCAGCCTGGCTGTGGGTCGCCAAATTCCCAAGCAACCGTTGTCAAACAGGTCGGCGTTCAGTCGCTGTTACGAGCTTGATGCTGGCCGACGTCTGCCCAACTCAGTACGTGGCCGACCATGGACCGCCCAGTGGCCGAGCAACCGTGGCCCAATAGCTCAGCGAGCTTTGGCCTTGACTAAAGGACGACTTAGCCCAACCTGGTTCATGGCCAACCATGGGCCTTCATTCAGCCGAGCTCCCAATGCCGGCCAGGTTGACTGCCGACCAGCAGCCGATGATTGCCCATAGGTCGGCAGTCGGCCAATGCTGCCTGGGGTGTACCTTGTCAAAGTGTGCCATCAAATCCCCGTAGAACCGGCAGATATCCTGAATATAGTCATAACTATACCCTTCGGCCTGTTTGAGTACGTGCGCATGCCGTTTGGGCTGCTCAACGCAGCTCAGACTTTCCAAAGATTCATTGCTGAAGTGACGCGCCCTCTAGGGCTGTATTTGCCTACATCGGTGACATCCTTGTTGCGATTCATACGCCACAAGATCACGTGGTTCACCACCTGGAACAATTTCAACGCCTTGGCTTGGTCGTCAACGCTCAGAAATGTGTCTCCGTTCTTCCGAGCTCGAAGTCCTCGGCCAAAACATCTCGGCGCACAGTTCCTCTATTGCCTTCTCAAATTCAAGTTGTTAGACTTCCCAACACCCACTACACTGCGCAGACTGCGCGAGTTCCTGGGCCTAATGAATTTTTCCCGGCGCCTTATTCCCGCACTGCGCCGAGCTTCTTCAGCCCCTACTGCTCTTCACCCATGCTACTCCTTCGCGATTTCTTGGTCTCCCGAATCTCAGAATGCTTTGATGGCTGCAAAAGAAGCCCTCGCCGATTCGATTCTTCTCATCCAACCTAGGACTTTCGCATCCACTCGTATCGTGTTAGATTTCCAGCGTAGTCATTGGTGCCGTTCTCCAGCAGAAAATCAATTCCGAGTGGCAATCTTGTGTTTCGTCTCTCGGTAGCTCTAACTTTCAGAGACTTGTTACAGGGTATTATTCCGTGAGCTGCTAGCCATCTACTTTACCATCCAGCATTACCGCCACTTCTTGGAGGGCCACCCATTTTACGTTCTAACGGATCATAAACCTTTGGTAGCCTGATTTGCGTTGGGACGTTAAACCCCACAAACCAAACCAAATCATAAGCCTCTAGTGTATGTGTTCCGTACGAACTCTTGCAAGTCGTCGTCCGCGAACTTCGCCAGCTGGTACATATCGGGGTTGCTGCTGCAGTGATAATGTCTGGCCCGGGAACAGCTAGAAGACCCTGAGCTTCAAGCCCTGGGTGACACCCTCCCCCGTGCCCTCCATCTGCAGCCCGTGCCTTATCCACTTGTGCCTGGTTTGCTCCAGTGCGAAATGTCATCGGCTCTACCGCGTCCATTCATCCCGCAGGGCTTCGGTTCCTTTTTCCATTCACTTCAAGGCATCTGTTATCGCAGAATCAGAGCCACACAGCGCCTTGTTACCCAGCGGTGTGTCTGGCCGAACATTAACACCGCGGCTCGCCAGTGGGTCCGCCCGCTCCTAGGTTACAAATCCGCCACAGTGACCCGCAATACAAAGACTCCATCCTAGCCTTTCCTGCCACCTAGTTGTCTTGTAGCTTTGACCACGTTCATCTTGACTTGGTTGGACCGCTACCTCCCGCTCATGGCTGCTGGTATACTCTGATGATTATCGAACGCTTCACTTGTTGGCAAGAAGCAGTGCGCACTCCGGATATTAAACAGTTGCCAAAGCCTTCGTTTCAGCATGGGTTTCCCGCATCGGCTGCCCAGGCATTGTTACCACGGATCGCTCCCGCCAGTTTGCATGCACCCTCTTCACTTCCTTCATCCGTATAATCAGAATAAACGCTGCCGCACCATAGCATACCATCCCTGTGCCAACGCATGCTCGAGTGGCTTCATCATCAGCTCAAGACTGCCCGCACTGCTCGCCTGGATCGCGAGCAATAGGCTGGCAACCTACCTATGGTGCTTCTTGGTCTGCACATCGTTTTTCGTCGGGACCTATATCTGTTCGGCCGCCGAACTCGTTTTCGGTGTACCAATGTGATCCAGTAAGACGTGATGTTGGGCTAGTCGGTTCATGGTTATAACAAAACAATGTGGCTTGCGGATATTTGTTCGTTCCTTTGGCTCCCTCATCCCAGCCTCTCCAGTATCTTTAAGGCCTTCAGTACTGCATTCAACACCTGCGCACAGTACCGCCTCAATCAGGTTTTAGTGCACCCAGGCCTTGCATCCTCGACGCATGTTTTTCTATGACGAGACACTGTAAAGGCGCCTTTTCTCTCCCATACGATTGCCCGTACCGCTTCCTCAACAAGACGACAATGTCGGCGACTATCCTGCTGAATGGTCGTGAGGAGGTAGTCTTCTTGGATCGCCTCAAGCTCACATACGTGGAGCCACCTCCCAGGGAGCTCCCCTCGGATGTTGCTGGCTTAACTGCCGAACTCCCTGCCGCCAAGTTTCCCTCATCTCTGCCCCGTTGGCGTCTATATTTCGTCATTCTGTTTGGGCGTGGGGCCAAGTAGCACACAGCAACGCTGTAAGCGAAAGCACTGAGATCACCCTTCCCAGTTGGCGAAAAAATAAAATAAAGTTGAACGGCACACGCTCGGTGCACACGCACGGCACGGGTGGTTCGGTTTGAAATGTCTGCCACGTTGGTCATCTTATTCTGGTGCTCCGCTGTGACCCCGTAAATTGATTGATTGATTGATATTTAAGAAGGGAAAGGCGCGGTAACTGTCTCACTTGATTTCTGTGGGCACCTCAACCGCGCCGTAAGGGAAGGGAGGAAGGTGGGAGTGAAAGTGGAAAGAGAGAAAGAGGAGCAGTAGTAGTGGGCTACGGAATAATTTCAGCCACCTGGGGATCTTTAACGTACAGGTGCGGACATAAGTAAACGGAGCACGTTTTCCAAATCATGATCACACCTTTAGTATTGAAGCTATGAAAACATTATTTGCCTAAGTGTAAGTGCGCGGACGCAGCGAGTGGGTGGTGAAGGGTGGCTGATCCTGATCCTGATGGGGCTGGGACCGATAGGCCATCGCCACTTGCGGCGTAGGCTAGCCTGCCATCGCTTTTTATCTGTTGTAGGCCGTCATTGCACCAGCCACTGCTTCGGTAGTGGACGACGGCTGTTGTTGCCGCGCGTCTTTCTCTCCCTCTTCTTTTTCCTTCTCTACTTTCTCTCTTCTGTCCGCACGAGTCAGCGGAGGTGGCTCAGCTACAGAGCCAGTAGCAGGCCCGTGCATTTTATTTCCTTCTTCCTGCAGCCACAACAACTCGCTGACGTCTAGTGCCAGCCAGCTTATACCACGGCTGCCATTTTTCATTAGGCAATGCTGGAAAAATGCTAGAAGGGGGTGGCTGTTCTTGGCCCTACGGGGCTGGGACGGTAGGTCAACGCCGTTTGCGGCGGGGGCTAGCCAGCCACCGAATATTATCTGTTGGAGGCCGTCATTGCACCCCCCACCGCTTAGGTCGTGGACGACGGCTGTTGTTGCGGCGCGCGTCTTTCCCCCCCTCTTCTTTTTCTTTCTTTATTTTCTCATCAGTACGCACTAGGCATCGGAGGTGGCTCAGCTACAAAGCCAGTAGCAGGCCCGTGCATTTTTTTCCTTTCTTCCTATAGCCACAGCAACAAATGCTAGAAGGAAAGAGCGTGCTTCGTTTACTTTTATCTGCACCGGTATACTGACTTCACAAACCAAATGAAATCCTGTTCGTTTCGCTTTCATAAAAACTTAATTATAATAATAATTGGTTCACAGGGAATGAAAGGTGCAGTATCTGTCACACTTCTTCTGTGGACACCTGGTCTGCGCAGTATGCGAAGGAAGGAAGGTGGGCGTGAAAGCGGAAAGGAAGAAAGAAGAGCCACAATGGAGGATTACAGAGTAATTTCGACCACCCGAGGATATTTAACATGCAATGATATCACACACAACCGGGTTAAGTGGAGAAATATGGGAGAGGCCTTCGCCCTGCAGTGGGTATAATCAGGCTGATGATGATGATGATATCGCACAGGACACGGCTAAGGGGTTTACTAGAAGGAAATGCCCAGGTTCAATCACTCGCGGAAGAGGAACTACTTGGTGTATCGAAAAAAGACATGCCATTTGATAGAGCATCAAGGAAAGATCTGCAAGTGACAGAATGGTCAGTGAATTTTAATTAGGTAACTAAATAAAGACAAATGGTTTAGAGGAAAGGAAAGGCCCATTACCTATTACTGACAGAATTCCGCTGACACATCTCGCGCAGCACACAGCAACGCTTAGGCATGCGCATTTCTCTAGTGCAGATTCTGCAGTGAGCTGGGAAAAGTTTTTAGTGCTAAAACTCTGCATTATAAACACAAGTCACCAGGTCCGTCTTTCCAGACTGCTGTCTCTAACCACCATACTTACGATTCAATTGTTGAACGCTCGCTTTCTCAAACGTTTAGGGGAGTGATGTCACTGCATTGTGCACGCGGAATTGAACATAGCAGTGATTTCCGATACATGAGAACCGAGTTGTGATGCATGCGTAAAAACTTAAACAATAGTTCCAGAAGCCCACTCAATT
This sequence comes from Amblyomma maculatum, assembly GCF_055883805.1. NCBI lineage: Eukaryota > Metazoa > Arthropoda > Arachnida > Ixodida > Ixodidae > Amblyomma > Amblyomma maculatum. Next base: position 99,712,263 of record NC_139352.1, read on the forward strand.
CGCATAAGCAGAAAGGAACCTAGTAGGCAGAATTTCTAGCTTGGCATCCTCCAACACTACGTGTATAACCAGTATGCGTAGAGTAATTTGCCCTGTATCATCAAATCTATGCTCAAAATACGTGCACACGTTTATATGTCGGGTGGACAACGGGGCCGACGCCTTGTTTTGCAGTGGCATTATAGTCACCGATGCGTCCTCGTACCTCGCAGCCTCGGCAACGGTGGCCCTGCTACAGAGTCTCACACGCATTTCTATGGAGGGGGGGGGGGGGCAGTACAAATGTCCTTTCAGTTAGATGAAGCCTTCCCGGATAAGAATTACAAAGGTGTCACTGCGTCGCGATTTTGCGAGGCACTATCATTGAGCTCGCTTTCACAGCCCTAACACTGTTGTACTCTCCATTCCAACATGGAAGGATGTTTACAATCCCGCGCTGCCCGATGCGGCAAAAGATTTCCGCTGGCACATTGCGTGGCGAGTTCTTCCCACAAAAGACCTCCTGAGAAGCTGCGGAATCGTATATGATGAGAGATTTGTCGACTGTGGCCAGCCAGAGACGAGCAAACATGTCCTGCAAGAATGCGTAGCTAAGCACACTTCATCGCTTGGCTGTGCGGGCATTCTCTGTTGCCTTTTCGAGAGTAGCCACACTATGGGGAGCATGGAGCGGCTTGTGAAGGGTGGCTGTTCCTGGCCCTACGGGGTGGGACTGGTAGCTAAACGGCGCTTGCGGCGGGGGCTAGCCTGCCACCGAATATCTGTTGTAGGCCGTCACTGCACCCGCCACCGCTTAGGTGGTGAACGACGGCTGTTGCGGCGCGTGTCTTTCTCTCCCTCTTCTTTTTCTTCTCTACTTTCTTCTGTGTTGAGGGGAGGTGGCGAATGGTGGCAGTTCCTGGCCCTGCCGGGCTGGGACAGTCGGTCAACGCCGCTTGCCGTCGGGGCTAGCCAGCCACCGAATTTTATCCGTTGTAGGCCGTCATTGCACCCACCACTTCTGCGGTGGTGGATGGATGGATGGAAAAACTTTATTTTCGTCAGAGAGCATGTATGGATGGTTCCGTGTTAGATGGCCATCAACCCATGGCTGACGGCGACCTGGGTGGCCCACTCCACGGCCCTGGTCTGGACGACCGGGTCTGAGCTGGCCAACACGGCCTCCCACTGCTCGAGGGAAGGATCACGCATAATATCCGCCGGTGGCGGTGCTATGCTACAGCTCCATAATATGTGGTCATAGGTTGCCAATTCCTGACACCATTTGCACTCCGGCTGAATGTCCTGGTAGATTTTACTCAACACGTATGGGTTGAAGAAACATCTAGTCTGCAATCGTCGCCAGACGCATTCCTGCGCCTTCACCAATTGCTTGTCCGGGGGTGGGTAAATCCTCCGCTCAAGTTTGAAATGATTAGTAATGTCATGAAAGGATACCAGCCCATCTCTCGTGGACCTTCCCGGAACGTCCGGCTCACCTACTCGGCTGACGAAACCTCGAGCATTCATGTGAGTCGTCTCGTTCCCAGGATTCCCAGAGTGTGCTGGTACCCAGACAATTTCCGCCTCGCGCAATTCAGCAATCGCGCCGCTGTGACAGATATTCTGCCCCTCGCCAAATTTCAGATGGCTGTTTTGGAATCGCTGAAGATCAAGTCAGCATTATTGCTAGTAATAGCTAGTGCTATCGCCGCTTCCTCTGCAGTTTCTGGGGAGCGGGTTTTGACTGATCCGGAGGCGATCAAGCGTCCCCGCCCGTCCACCACCGCAATTGCAAATGCGTCCTTGTCCCTATACTCGGCGACATATACATAGACTGCCCCGTTGTACTTCCCGTACTTAACATGTAAAGCTTTGGCTCTTGCCTTCCTGCGGTCCTCGTGATGTATTGGATGCATGTTCTTGGGCAAAGGTTTTATGTACAAGCCCTTGTGCATTTCCCGCCTAATCTGAATTTTAGTGTCACCAGCTGGAGCGTCAACTCCAATGCCGATCCTTTCCAATATGTCCCTTCCTGCTTTTGTTTTTGAAAGCCTACCGAGCTGCATCACCAGGTGCGCCTCCCGTAGTTCTTCTAGGGTGTTGTGCACCCCTAATCCCAGCAGCCTTTCGGTAGACGCATTGTGAGGCAACCCAAGGGCCGCTTTATATGCCTGCCTAATCATAGCCTCCACCTTGCCTTTTTCCGTCGCGTCCAACTTCAAATAAGGCGTCGCATACACTATTCTACTGAGCACAAACGCCTGCACCAGCTTACACAAGTCCTTTTCCTTAACACCTCTCTTACGATTAGCGATTCTCCTTATTAGCCTCACGGTAGCATTGACCGTAATTTTAAGCCTTTTCAAGGACTCGCTATTTTTCCTGTTAGTCTGCAGATACATACCCAGGATCCTGATCGTTTGGACCTCAGCGACCGGTACGCCCCCCACTTTGACTTCTAAAGGCGGTGGCGGCACATAGTGCCTCGCATGTATCCCTCTTGGCTTGTCCCTCAGCACAAAAAGCTCGGACTTGGGCTGAGAGCACGAGAGTCCTGCTTCCCCCGCTAGCTCCTCAACAATATCCACCGCGTGCTGTAGAGTTTCTTCCAAATGTGCGTCATTGCCTCTTGTTACCCAAAGAGTAATGTCATCCGCATAAAATGTATGTTTAAGTCCCGATATCCCTTGCAGCCTGGGTGGTATCTTGATCAATGCGAGATTAAATAGGAACGGCGATAATACCGACCCTTGCGGTGTCCCCCTGCCCCCCAAGGGGAAGGGATCCGATTTCATTTCTCCGACTATAATCTCCGCAGTCCTACCCTCCAGAAACGATCTGATGTACCGGAAGGTTCTACCCCCCGGTCTTATGTCCGATAGGTTCCTCAATATTGCCTCATGGGTAACATTGTCAAAGGCCTTAGTTAGGTCGAGCCCCAAGATAGCCTTGGTGCCCGTGCCGTACCCAGGATCAACCACGTCTTTTTTTAGCTGTATCATGACGTCTTGCGTTGATAAATTAGCCCTGAAACCAATCATTGTTTCAGGTATCAACTCATTGTCCTCTACATAACCCTGAAGCCTGATCAGGACCACATGCTCCATCAATTTGGCTAAACACGACGTTAGCGAGATGGGACGCAGATTCTCAATGCAGAGCTTCTTCCCTGCTTTAGGAATAAATGTAATCCTAGCATGCTTCCACTCTGGCGGAATCTCCCCAGCCACCAAAAATTTATTCATCAAATTCGTGAGTGCCCCTACTGACTTTTTGAAAGCCATGTTCCTCAGCATCTTATTAGTAACCCCGTCCGGACCCGCTGCTGACGTGGTACGAAGCTGACCCATTGCAAACTCCACCTCCGCCACCGTAAAGTCTGCATCTAATTCAAGGTTTTCCTCTCCCGAGTAATCCGGCAAGCAACCGCCCGCCTCTGCGTTTATGTAACGTCTTCGGAGTTCATGTATAAACTCCCCAGTCGCGCCTTGATACCGATGCACTAACCTAGCCATTTGCCCCTTCTGCGCAGATTTGGTTGCCGTCGGGTCTAAAAGGTGCCTCAACAACTGCCATGTTTTTTTTTGCATCCGAATTGCCCATTCATCCGGTCACAAATCTGCCCCCACTGTTTGCACTGCAACTCCAATGTGTACGTTTCGATTTCTCGTTCTAACTTGGCCATCTTTCTTCGAAGCACACCATTATGCCTTTGTTTCCTCCACCTCCGAAGGAGACTCGCATGTGCTTTCCACATGTGTAACAATCTGGAGTCAGCCGTAGAGCCCTCCTCCTCCGCTGGAACCTCTTTTGTGGTACTCTTCACGACCTGCTTGAGTGCCTCAACCCAGGCTCCTAAGTCCTCGATTTCCCCGGTCACTGTATCATTCCTGACTTCCCGAAATCGGTCCCAGTCCGTCACTCGAGTTTCTTTCACCTTGTCTTTGTGCTTAGCAGCACTAAATATCGTGGAAAGGATATAGTGATCACTTCCCAGTGGCTGTCCCGTGTTTACCCACTTTGCATCCCTGATACCATTCACAAATGTGAGGTCTGGAGAGGTGTCTATGCTCACGCTGTTGCCTATCCTTGTATGATCTAGCGGGTTGTTCAAGATCGTCCATCGCAGGTCCTGGGCAACCTGCCAAAGTTTATTTCCCTTCGGGCTGGCTCGGATGTAGCCCCACTCCGGATGAGGCGCATTGAAATCCCCCACCACGATGAGTTGAGACCTAGCCGCTAGCTGTTGCGTCTTTATCAGGAGGTCTGGCAAGCCCACCCCCTTATCTTTTGGAGAAGAGTGTACATTAAGAGCAAAGAGACTCTTATCGCCTTTTCTTTTGGGTAAAATCTCCAGCAGGACGTAGTCCTCCCTGCTGCTATCTATGGTATGCTGAATCACTGTGGTGTTACGATGGACTAGCATGGCCGTAAAGACGCTCGATACGCCCCCTCGATCAATCTCTGGTGGTGTAAATGTCTTAAATCCCGGTAATTTAACCGAGCCGCTAGCCTCCTGCAAAGCTATAATGTCCGGCTTACTATCTAGATTTTGTATGTGCAACTGCAGGTTCCCCCGCTTGCGACGGAAGCCCCTGCAGTTCCACTGCCAAACCTCAATTTGCTGGCGAGGGGCCATGGTGAGGCACTAGGTTCACTAACATCGGCTCCTGGCCGACTACGGGAGGCAATCTAGCCTCTAGCATAGCATTTAGCTGTTTAAACATACCCATTACTTGGGTCTGGAAATTAAGTCATTGGTGAAGGCGTCAAGACGCTCCTCAACCTTGCCTAGTCTGGCTTCGATCTTGTCGACCCGACCTTCCAACCTATCCTGTCTTTCTTCCAGTTTTCCTACTCTCTCCGCAAGGGTAAGCATGTCCCTCCTAAGACTAGCGACTTTAACTACTGGCTGCGGCGTGTCCGCCGCCGAAGTTTCTGCTATTCTCTTTGCATGAGCTCCCTCATCTGCCGGCGGCGGCCTTTTGACCGTCCCCCGATTCTCCACTTCCATAGCTGTACAGTTATCGTCCACGCTAGAAGCGTTCGCCTGCGCCGCTTTCTGTGGGGCGTCCACGCCAGAAGCGTTCGCCTGCGCCGCTTTCTGTGGGGCCTGGGCCAGCGGCGTCTGTACCCTTCTGCCGGTTTTAAGCGCGCGTTCCATCTCTGCCATCCTAGCTTCCATATTTTTGATAGTTCCAGCTTGCTGCAACACCTGCCTTTGTAGCTCCTTCTGTCGAGCAGTCCATTTTGGGAGCCCGCGTTTGGCCAGCTCACCTTTTTCCTTGTGGCACTTGGACTTCTTCCATGACCGGAAGCTTGCCCTCCTCCTTTGCCAGGCTCGGGTCCGGGCAGTGACGGGAAGGAAGCTGATCGGTCCCTTCTCTTGCTATCGCCTCTCGCACCGCTAGATGACCGCTTCCTGGGCCTCGAACGCCGCTCTTCCTTGCCAGTTTGGCTCTTGTCCTCGTTGCTGTGCTGCAGACCCGTCGGCTGCTGATGGGCTAGACGAAACTTGCAGTTGCGGCTTCCCGTGCTGTGCGCCCCATGGCACACGATGCAGTCCGGCGTGCAGGTCAGCGACTCTCCGTCCGGTGGTGCAGGATGTTCCTTCCCGCAACGTCGACACAGATTAGTCTTCGGACGATAGCAAACGTCCGCCCGATGTCCCACTCGTCTGCAGTAATAGCAGGTCTCGACTAACTCTCTATACGGGATCACAGCGTACAGACAGTTCCAATAAATAACTTGCCGGGGAACGCGCTTCCCGCCGAAAGTGATCTGAATCGCCTTTGACTTGCCCAAAGGTCTGGCATCCAAAATGTCCATGTCTTCGTTCTTCTTCAAGAATCCTGCGCGAACTTCTGCCAATGGGCATCCGTTGTACGCATTGTAAATTACTCCGCGCACAGAGTTCTCCGGCGCCGCCACGTACGCCGAAACCTCAAGGTCACGACCGCCCAGCTTGAGCGTCTTTACATTCGCATATGCCCCACTACGATTCATACACGGCGTGCTCACCGTCATCGTGTTGTTTGTCTCATTGACCCGCACCAGGTCTTCTTCCACCGCAGTCGCGTTCGTCAGCTCCGCTGCCGCTCTCAAGGCACATCCGAGCTCCCTCGGCGTCACTATACTCAAGTCCCAATTCTTGGGCCGGCACACAACCTTGAAATCCTTGGCTGGCATCTTCAGAAACGGTCCCCGTTTCTTCCACACCGGCGCTTTCCCCCGCTTGACTTGGGCTGCTCCGTGCGTCTGGCGCCCGTCGCTGCCCGTGCGTCTGGCGCCTGTTTCTCGGTAGGCCTACTCTCGGAGTGATCCCCGTACACAGACTTCTTGAATCGATCTTGCGCCTTCAAAACCCAGGTCCATTCTCCCGCCTCGAACTCTTCGGGCGTTATAGATTCTCCCTCAACGGAGTACTCCATTGTCTTCAGCCTCGCAAAGGCCCACAACCACAAGTCACAGCCCCGGAGCCCGGTGCCGCAGGCGTCGGCTCGGCCTAATGATTAGGCCTGATTTGCCGCACCGTGGTCGAGTACAAATCGAGAAAAAACCCCTAAAAGGGGGGAACACTTGCCAAAATATGGTGTCCACAGGTACAGGGCAACTGCCTGCAGACGATTCCACAAAAAGCAAGTCCAAGGCACAACGCGTTCCGCCGAAAATCGGTCTCAAGGCGGGAGCTCATGCGGAACACGTCCGCACAGCATCCGCTCTACAACAGATCTCTGCGGTGGTGGACGATGGCTGTTGTTGCGGCGCGCGTCTTTCTCTCCCTTTTCTTTTTCTTTCTCTATTTTCTCTTCTGTCCGCATGAGGCAGCGGAGGTGGCTCAGCTACAGAGCCAGTAGCAGGCCTGTGCATTTTCTTTTACTTCTTCATACAGCCAGAACTAGTTTCCGCACGAGACAGCGGAGGTGGCTCAGCTACGGAGCCAGTAGCAGACCTGTGCATTTTCTTTTCCTCCTTCCTACAGCCACAACAACATCCTGAAATTCACGATCGGTCTCGTTTTTTGGGAATCCCGCAACATGGCTACACTGGTTCAGAGACCGCTTCGATTTATGCAACAGCTCATGACGGAGCTGGTTGTGTTAATGTGGTGCTTTCTTGATGCAGAACTTATTGTAGAGAAAGCTACACTGGCCATGAACCTACGAGTTTGCTGTGGCAGTGCTTCGAGGAGGCACAGAATGGCCCTGAGCAGTTGCCTAGTAACCAGTGTAACTGGCGGACGCCGCCACCGCCGCTTGGTATGAAGTCACACCGCTTAACTAATTAGCGACAGCAAAACTGCCATTCAAAATTTTGTAAAGAGGAGGATATCGCCGGGGGCAGCCAAAATCCTCACCCAAAGAACGCTGAATAGGAAAATTCTGGTAATTTGCACACTCACTCACGCTGCCGTCCCTGGTAACGGGCGGCTCACGAGCTAGCCCGAGCTCTTTACTTCCGGGTAGCCGTCGAGCTCCCAAAACACTGGGCATACGACGAGCGTCTGCAAAATTACGGGGAAATCATCGACCATTATAAATTGGGACGTAGACTGGTACCCCCGCCAGATGTTAGACTTAATAATAGAGAAGCTGTCGCGTGGAGGCGGCTACAAACTAATACGTTCATGAACCCGGTCTGGGCACTTCACGTGCTACCAGAACTTAGGGACAATGATTTGTGCAAACACTGTGGGGTGAGAGGGACCCTCGACCACATAATTTGGGAGTGCCCACAGTCTCCAGGGATAGGACAAAATATTGCAAGTATAGTAGCTTGGGATACACTGCTGCGGAGCGCGGACCCTGCGATCCAGCACCGCACCGTCCATCTGGCGGAAGAGGACGCAACAAGCCAAGGAAGGGCTACCTGCCAGCCTTTGACCCGCGGGCGCACGACTCCCCGTCTTCCTCGGCACGGGTGCCGGGGGCGGGGTAGAGGACGCCCATTTTCGATGGAATTAAAAGTTGCCCAAGTAGCACGCCGTCAATGGACCCCCATCAGCCTAATAATGGCGAAACCCGGTCCCAATAGACCCCTTTCGTAAATGTTAAGTCAGCTTCACCTCTATGCTGGTTTCCCCTCTAATGGAGGAACAGCAATGTATTGAAACATTATATTATGGCCATAATTCATATCATTTATGCATCAGAACATATTCGCATAATTGCTCTATTACGACTACATGCATCTGTGTAGAAGCAACAAGCGATTTCAGGTCTATATCGCCGTTTTTCTGGCGGCCAGTGACGCCATGTTTGGGGAAAGAAGCAGCGTGGGAAAGCCTACTTAACGATTTTTGCAAGGGGTCCATATTGGGACCAATAATAGTGTTTCATTGGGGCGCTAGCCGTGCCAAGATTTAATCCAATCTACTAGACTGGCTTTCCAACAATGGCCACCAATGGAAGACCAGGTTATTTATTGGCATGCAGCATCACTGAACGGCTACCCAATATCTTCCACCCAAGCATACCCACTGGCTCCTTCCTATATAACATAAATCCAGCCACTCTCACTGGCTATCCAATACTTACAACCAAGCTTACTCACTGGCTTTTAATAACTGCTATCCAGCTATGCTCATCGGCTGCCCAACATCGCCCACCCAAGCTTGTCCACTAGCTTTGCATAACTGACAGCCAGGCAATTCCATTATTGTTTAATGTTGTTTTTTGTGACTATTTTTTTATTTGATAGGTGTTGCGGTGCAGAGGCAGCTAAGGCCATCATGCGCCAAACACAGTGTTGAGTTTGTTTTTTGCAGGTGCTTACATGTAGCTAATAATATATATACAGCATCCTGAAAGTATGCATGCATTCCCACAAAAAAGCCAGAATTGTTCGTTTCATGGATATCTATTAAGTGCGCATGCGGTACATAGTGAAAACTATAGACATAATTCTTTCAGACTTCCAGGACTTCACCTCTGGTTCGGATCATTAATAAGGTGTCGGCAGATCCCAGGTTTTAGGAAGATGCCACATTAAAGGCAGCTTCAGATGTCTGCCAAGCCAGCATCTATAGCATGCGCGATTTTCGCTCGGTTATAAAGACCGCAGCTTTCAGCAGCCCTTGCAGATGTATGCTCGAGCAGCTTGCATGTCGCTATCTTCCTTTCGTACAAACATCTGCAAGCGAAAACAAAAATAAGAGACGATATTATGCAGTATTGTTTTTTTTAGTACAGCTTGGGAAAACTTTTATGAGCAGTAAAATTTGCCACTGCTACAAAATAAATTTGTCCAAGTCAGTGTGCTGAAATCGGAATTCATGAAAAATGCATATTTTCTGTTTGGTGCAATACAGTTAAATCAAAAGCTTTTCTTACTCTTAGATGAACAGCAGGTAGGCACATTCTGTTAATCTTAATTATCAGGTGCCAATGACTGACAAAATGATTATTTCCAATTAATATGCCGCATGGTATAAAAAATGGATGTCTTACACAGCCTTGTATGCAGCTCAACCGAAGCAGCCCAAGAGGAAATTGGCACGCAAAAGTCCGTCCTAGTAATCCCGAGTCTTTCCTCCTGCAGGGAAGTGTAGCAACATGGGTGGCAAATAAAGCAACAAAGGCTCCTAAAAACCTACTCCGTTACGAACATATATCTTAAAATAAAGGGTCAGTTGTACTCACACTGAGCTGCAGACTGTTCCGCGAGACGGGACCAGGCATGTCGTGGTTCTACTGTTTATTCTCCGAGGTGCGAGAGGAGCTGACTGCAGCAGACAACCTGCGAGGCGCGCACCTGCGCTGCTAGAGAGAGAGGGAAGAACGAAGAGAGAGAGAGCGCGCCGGCGCCAGTCGTGCGAGCGTCAGCGCTGTCCGCATGGTTTCATATGAGACCGCAAGTTGGAATTTCGCCGGAGTTCAATGGACGCTGCTCAGTCGTGGGAACGAAGAAAGCGTACGCTGCCACAGCAAAGGCTGCCGCCGCTGCGTCGCAAACAGCCGCCTGTCTTTGCCAAAAGCAACAAGGCTACCCGATTTGCACCTTAGCCCTTTAGTTAAGCGTTTAACAGGAAATGGCCAAATTATTAATTACCTGTGCGGAAAAAAAGCCCATCACTCTTATCTGTAAAGACCATTTTTTGCTTTTTGAAATAGATCAAGGGCTCCAAACACGGTTGAGAAGAAAACCCTGCAGCCTGGTTACTTTTGGTAAAGACGGTACGTTTTTTCTAAACTGTTAGAGCGATCGAACGTAATTTCTAGATTGAAATACCCTCGGTCTGGTTGCAATGTGTTTTGATAATATTCCTAAAAAGCATGAAGGATCTTCCCAGAATAATGCATAAGAACAACCATTTAAACGCGTGACGTTAAGCCGACATTGCAAAAATATTCGATGGCAGGTCATGAGTTATACACGCGCTTATACAGCTTTCGGACAAAAATAATTTTCTTGAAGAGCAGCATGACCAGGCAACAATACTTTTATGACAAATATTTCGGTGGTGAGCCCGCATTCATGTTTTTGTTTTGTTTCTGTAAAACAAAAACATTCATTGACACTTATTTCCAGTCTCCAATTGCGGGGTTGTTATGCTTCAAGCTTCTTCAATATTTTCTCTTTTAAGTCTTTACCAGGAAATGCTAAGTCCGAACTAGTCAACAGCTACCACAGCAAGTACAGAACTTGTAGTAAAACGTTGAGCAGCGTGCAATGCTATTGAATTTAAATACACTTCATTCCAGAACATGTCAGAAAGCTAAATTTTTTAAATCATGCATTTCACAAACAGAAAACACCAAGTGCGGAGCAATGGGAGAGCCGGCTCACCAGCTGCGAGCTAGAGGCCCAGAGGGCACTCATAGCACACGCAAGCGAGGTGGCCCGACTCAGTGGAGCCCTGGACTAGGGGCCCAACCATGGCCAGGGAGGTGACGGACTTCCAGAAAAAGCCTCGACCTCCACCGCTAACAAACTTCAAAAAAACAAATAAAGTTTTCAATCAAAAAATCAATCTCTGCTAGGCGAAGGTAGAGAACGTACAGAATATAATGCTTTCATTTTTGTATGTGGGGGGATCTACCTTTTGACTATGAGCTATGCTGCATCAACAGCATAAAGTGTTCATCATTCATCCCTTGTTGAAGCACTCAAAGCAGAGCACGCCGGCATATAGGAATCAATTGCAAGTTTATGGCTTATGTAAATTACAACATAAATTATGCTGCCGGCAGCCCGTCTTCTGTGCTTACAAGACCACCTACGGTGGAATACAGTCGGTGCTGGCGCCTCGTTGAGGAGTTAGCTAGCGTACATGACGAAGCGGTGCAGCATTTGCCTTCACTAGCACAATCTCTTCGGCCTCTGTTTTCCAGAATTTTATCTTTTCTTTCACCACGCAAATGAAATAGTGCATAATAAAGCATTTATGTGTCTATTTCCAGTTATGGACAAAAGTTTTCAGGATATGGATGTAAAACCTCATCACAGCAAATTAAGCCGGGCTAACAATCTATGGTATATAAGGCTTCGAAGGTGCTATGTCTTACTGGTCCACTGCAGAGTGCAAAAGTATGCTTGTATACTGCGCCGTATTGTTTCTATACATCGGCAGCGACCGTTGTCAGCTTAATAAAATTATGCGTCTGTTTTGTTGCGATTTTACCGAGAAGGGCGACGAAGTATGCGTAAAATTTTGACATATGAGTGTCCTCACGCATCACGCTGAATACGTATAGAAGGAATGGTAGGGCCTCTAACTGCTGCGCGTTCCACCTCTGTACTAAACTTCTTCACAGTTGGGAACAGCGCAACAATCGGACATTTCTAAGCGCTTCGTAGACGACATAAGCCACGCGTCCGACTCGACGGCAACATTGTAAGAAGCATGCCCTGCTTGCATTCGTAGTGCCACCCATTCATTCATTTCGGGGCTTTCTAAATGTTTTGGATAAAGAATCTCGGCCTTTACCTGATTTATTGTTATATTCAACTGATTTATTTATAGGAAGGGAAAGGCGCGGTAACTGTCTCACTTGTTCGGCCTTTACCTCATGGCATGCGTTTGTCAAGAAACTGAACCCTTACGCCGGCAGGGGTAAAGCCACCGGAGCAACGGGGGAGGACCCTATACCAACCGTGCCCTTACCGCCCAAGCAATTATTCTTGAATAAATGTTCTCTACTACTGTTACTATATCGTTGACGATGTATAAAACATACTTAAAAGCCATCGCGAAGGACACGACAGCATTGTTCGGGACGTTAAAAATATATCAGGGCAGGTTGAGAATTGATCTTTAATATCGGCAAGCCAATTCCGGCCAACACGTCATGTTATGTGCAATGTTTTTCCAGCCGTTAAAACTCAGTTGACAATATCGACCACTATATCCATGTCATATTCAGTGTTGTAAAGTACCCAAAACTGGCGCGGCCACATGGATCACTGTGTGCCAAAATGTATCCATTGTAGATACGCCAACTATACTAAGATCATATCAATCAATGCAAACAGTGATGAGTGCAAGTTGGCAAGGCATCGCTGCTACCAATAAAATATCGACCACTATACCTCATGATGGATGTAATATTGGGAAACCATCTCAACTAGTAGTAAAATATTGACCATCGTATGGTAGTAAATATTTGAAGCTGACAGGCCATCAATGAGGGGAAAAAAATATTGATTAACCTATGTAAAGATGTATGGTATTTTGGCAAGCCATTGCACATCGTCAGGCAACATTGACCACTTTATTTGCAGATATACAATGCTGGGAATCCCAGACGACTAGCGGGAGGATATTGACCAATGTATGCCAAGATAAATTCTATGCTGACAAGCAATCAATACTGGCATTGCAATATTCTCCAATGTATGCCATGATAGCTGCAATGGTGACCAGTCTCCACAGCTTATTGGGAAAGATTGCCCACTGGAACCAACAAGTATACATTGTGGGCAAGCAACTGAAACCGTTGGGATAACATTAACCAATATATGCCAAGATATAATAAATGTCGACAAGCCAGCTATACTGGCAGGGAAATATTTACCATTGTATGCCATCCTCGACCATTTTATCTGCAGATTACACAATGTTGGGAAGCCATCACAATTGGCTGGGGGATATTGACCAATGATTGCCAAGATATATTCGATGTTAACAAACCGCCAATACTGGCTGGACAATAATTACCAATGCATGCCATGATATGTTCAATGTAGGCTAGTGGCCACCACTCGTTGGGCAATAAGGGCCACTAGAACTGAAGATGCATACAAAGTTGGCAAGCCACTAAGACCGACGGGATGATATTGAACAATGAATACCAAGTTACATTCAATGTTGACAAGCCATATATCAGTTCAGTTCAGTCGTTCAGTCGTGTCCGACTCTTCGTGACCCTAAGGACCATACCACACCACGCTTTCCGGTCTCTCACTATCTTGCTAACATCACATCACATAACATAAGCCATATAAACTGGCAAGAACATATTTATCAATGTATGCCATGATTCGCGAATATATGGGCAAGACATTGCCAATGGCTGGGTGATATTGGCCATCATATATTATTGTGTATACAATGTTGGCAAGCAATTCTATACGTAAGGTCATTATTGCCCGTTGATAGCCCATGAATGCCGATCATGGGGGGAATATGTAAATCACTGGTCCAAGAGTGGTCAATGTTATCGCATGGCGGTACCGTTATTGTCAGCGCATTGGCAACGCCGGGCCACTGGTGGACCAGACGTCGCCAATCAATTTCCACAATCGGGCCGGTCGCAAGTGCTACCTGGGTGTGCAACCAACCAAATCATCGTTGCGCTCGCCTTCGCTCACTTCGCCAGCTGTGTTGCATGCCTGATCACTAGTTTTAATTAGTGACGTTATCACATTGTGACGTCATCGGTCGTTACATCACGATCACATGTGACACTATCACGAGTATTCTAGTTCACTATAATCACGAGTATAGTGAACGAGGTCACATCCGGCCATATCTAGAAACCGGAAGTGATAATGACGTCACATCCGGCCATGACGTCACAACTAATGATGACGTCCCCAGGCCATTCACGCATATACAAAGTTGACCCCACCGGGCTATAGTGCTCTAGCACTATCGAGCTTATTCACGTGACATCATTGCAGCCTTCCTGGCAACCATGGAACGCATAACGCAACGTGAGACAGAAAGAAAGAAAGAGAGCGCCTACGGCGAATTATGATACGGCATCCGAAATCCGAGGTCTGATTGGACGGCGTTCCAAACGGCGTGTCAAGTATCCGACAAATGAGCGACGCGTAGCAGGGAGGAGCGTGATTCCGTTTCCTCAACGGTTGGGTCCTCTGAGCAGCGTCACCTGGTGACAGATAACGGAAATATTGTAAAAATGAATAAAATTGGGTTTAAAGGATGCCGAACTCGTTGCTTCAGTGGCGCTACTTACCTCAGCGCTAAGCGCGTAAAACGGATGTTCGAATCCTGTATTAATAATTTTTTCTCTTTTTTACTTTTGTTTTTACTGCAGCATTATAAAAAACTACCAAGCTCATTCCTGGGGAGTGTTCCCCTTTAGGTTACAATAAGTAGTGTTTTTATTTCTTAATAGCAGCAAAATTAGTTGTGAACAGAGCCACGAGGTGATGGCATGATAATGGTGACACTAATCAATTAACCTTCACCGTAATCATTTCCTGCCTTCAGTGAGTGTATGTTACCTTTAGGTTGCGTTCAGAGACACCTTTTGGTAACTATCGCCATTTAACCCGCTCAGAGGCAATCACTGAGGAGAAAGAAGTTGCGGGACCCAACCGTTGAGGAGACGGAATTACGCCCAGACGCTGGTAGACGCTTTGTAGTTTCGAACCGCCCAACATTATGGCGCATTTGCAATACAGGGTTGCCACAACCACCGCCTGCTAAATGGGATTGTGAATAGGGTCTATAATGGTGGAGCCAGGTGTCTGTACGGCGCCTTTTATTTGGCGCTACCTCGAATGCCTCACCGCGTATATGGCTTTACTCGGGGCGGTGTCTCCGCGACAGAGAAAACGACATAAGAATCGAAGAAAGCGGGCTGTTCCAACTATTACCCCCATAGGCAGCGCTAGCTTGAGGTAGCCGAGCGGCCTAGCGATTCAAGGCGCATGCTTTTTCAAGGGGCGTCATGTTGGCCGCGGTACTAGCTTGAGAGAGCCTGCCGGTCCAGCGATTCAATAATAATAATAATAATAATAATAATAATAATAATAATAATAATAATAATAATAATAATAATAATAATAATAATAATAATAATAATAATAATAATAATAATAATAATAATCAATCTTTATTTAATGTGCGCAGGAACAACCATGTGGTCGTCTTTGTGCTGCAGCACAAATAAAAAAAAAATGAAAAAGCACAAACATGTTTACACACACAGAGAGAACACAAAAAAAAATAATACATGAAATGAAACTGAGACGAAAAGTATCACGGAAAGCAAGCAAACAATGAGTAGCATCACTTATATACACAGTGATAGAATTTTTTAGCACACCAGGAAATAAAGAAAAAAGAAAGAACGGTAGATAGAACAGAAAAAAAAACGGATAACTGACATTGATTATAGTAATATAGAAATATACATAAAATAAACAACCATTCCAGGCGCAACAAGTGCATGGCACTTAAAACACAGGCTAGAAATACAGAATAATACAATAAAGAAGTAAAATTAAACAAGGGACAGTAAGATTGGAATATAAAGTTCAAAGTTGAAATATAAGTAAGAAACGGAGAAAAAGTAGTTCACGATACAGACAGCATTGAACAGGAGAAAAAGCAACAAGTGAAGTAAATACAATTTAAGGCTAGAAAGTGGGAGTTATATGTGATAAAGTACTATATAGAATACAACGCTACGAACATCCAATGTAAATGAACAGAGCGAGTTTTGGAAGATGTCAAGGTGAGGACAAAAAGAGTTAAATAACCACTGCATCCTGTCCAGAGGGGAGTGGGAATGAAGAGGAGAAACCTGAAATGGTCTGAATTCCCTCATGCTCTTTCGCGGAACGCGCAGTAGGATGTACTCTAAGAGCTGAGGGCACATAATGTGGCCATGAAGGAGTTTGTACAGAAATATGATATCAAGTCTGATACGACGGCAGTGAAGGGAAGGAAGATTCAGTTGGGCGCTCCTGGTGGAGCGAGAGGGGGAAGTTGCGCAAGGAAAGCGATAATGAAATATCCGTAAAATTTTTTTTTGTACTCTGTCAACCTTGTCCAAGTTCGATTTGCAAGTGCCATTCCAAACAACCGACGCATACTCCAAGACCGGCAGGCATATGGACAGGTACAGTTTTAGGAACGGAAGTGGAGTATGGAACTCTCTCGAAAGTCTGCAAACGAATCCGAGTGTGCGCATAGCCCGCTGAGCAATGCGTTTAGTGTGAGAGGAGAAGCTGAGGGTGCGGTCAAAAAGTACACCAAGGTCATTAATTTCATCAACCCTATCCAACAGCACAGAATTCACAGCATAATGGTAGAGAAAGCTATGTGTTTTACGAGTAAAGGACACAACCCTAGTTTTGGAAGAATTGAGGGTAAGTCGATTCATCGCACACCAATCAGAAAAAGCAGATATGTCCGATTGCAACAACACGCAATCTTGAAAAGAATGTATTACCTTGAATATTTTTATTATCATCAGCATGGAACGCTGATGATATAAATAATAATAATAATAATAATAATAATAATAATAATAATAATAATAATAATAATAATAATAATAATAATAATAATAATAATAATAATAATAATAATAATAATAATAATAATAATAATAATCATCATCATCATCAATCAATCTTTATTTAATGTGCACAGGAACAACCGTGTGGTCTTCGTGCTGCAGCACAAATAAAAAAAAAAGAAACAAAAATGAAAATGCACAAACATGTTTACACGCACACAGAGAACACACAAAAAAATAAATAATACCTGAAATGAAACTGAGACGAAAAGTATCACGGAAATTAAGCAAACAATGAGTATCATCACTTATATACACAGTGAGAGAATTTTTGAGCACACCAGGAAAAAAAAGAACGGTAGATAGAAGAGAAAAAACAACAACAAATAACTGACATTGATTATAGTAATATAGAAATATACATAAAATAAACAACCATTCCAGGCGCAACAAGTGCATGGTACTTAAAACACGGGCTAGAAATACAGAATAATACAATAAAGAAGTACAATTGAACAAGGGACAGTAAGATTCGAATATAAAGTTTAAAGTTGAAATATAAGTAAGAAACGGATAAAAAGTAGTTCGAAATACAGACAGTATTGAACAGGAGAAAAAGCAAAAGGTGAAGTAAATACAATATTAAGGCTAGAAAGTGGGAGTTATATGTGATAAAGTACTATTTAGAATACAACGCTACGAACATCCAATGTAAATGAACAGAGCGAGTTTTGGAAGATGTCAAGGTGAGGACAAAAAGAGTTAAATAACCACTGTCCAGAGGGGATGCAGTGTAATAATAATAATAATAATAATAATAATAATAATAATAATAATAATAATAATAATAATAATAATAATAATAATAATAATAATAATAATAATAATAATAATAATAATAATAATAATAATAATAACAAAATATATAATTGTAATTATTATAATAATAATATTATTTTATTTATATTATTTTAATAATGATAATTAATAATAATTGGTTCACAGGAAGGAAAAGGCGCAGAATGCCAACGATCCTGCCTTAGGGGTGGTAGATGCCAGTAGGAACAGCCCGCTTACTTCGACTCTTCTGTTGTTTTCTCTCGCCGCACCACCAGCATATAGAATAGAGGCAGTACAGCAGCCCCGCCGGGGTGGTGCAGTGGTAAGACGCCCGACTACTGTCCGGAATATCCGGGTTCGAACCCGGCCTCGGCGGCTGCGTTTCTATGGAGGCGAAACGAAGAGGCGTCCGTGTGCTGTGCGATGTCAGCGCACGTTAAAGATCCCCAGGTGGTCGAAATTACTCCGCAGCCCTCCACTACGGCCCCCCTTTCTCTATTTCCACTTTCACTCCCACCTTCCTTCCTTCCCTTACGGCGCGGTTCAGCTGTCCACAGAGCAAGTGTGACAGATACTGCGCCTTTCCCTTCCTGTGAACCAACCAACCAACCAAGGCAGTACAGCAGGCATCAGCGGCGTTTCAAATTGGTTGACAGCAAAAATAAGGTGCAGTATCAGTCATAATTCTCCGCGAAAAAAAAAAGCTGGTTTATTTATAGGAAGGGAAAGGCGCGGTAACTGTCTCAATTGTTTTCTGTGGACACCGCAACCGCGCCGTAAGGGAAGGGAGGAAGATGGGAGTGAAAGTGGAAAGAGGAGCCGTAGTGGAGGGCTACGGAGTAATTTCGACCACCTGGGGATCTTTAACGTGTGCTGACATCGCACAGCACACGGACGCCTCTTGTTTCGCCTCCATCGAAACGCAGCCGCCGAGGTCGGGTTCGAACCCGAGTACTCCGGCACAGTAGTCGGGCGTCTTACCACTGCACCACCCCGGCGGGGCTCTCCGCGAACGTCCCAACTAAGCTGTAAAGGAAAAGAAGAAGACGGCAGTGAAAGCAGAGAGAAAGAGGTGCCATAGTGGAAGGCTTCGGACCACTTCGCCACAGACGCTTTCCCCTCATCGCACTTAATAGTCCAAAGTGCCCCTAGAATTTTTGTTCTCTGTGAGGATGCCTTTGTTCGGCGGTGATCAACGCGCCATATACATATTGCACAGGAGAGAGCGACCCTCGAAAGGACCGCATGGTCGACTGACTATCGCATCCAAGTGGGAAACCTAACAAATCCATAGTAACATAAGAGTCCTATGCGGAATGCGCGTACTTTGTTATTATGTCTTGAGACTATTGTGACATTGCCTTAATTGACTGTATGTTTGATGGCCCGTGTTTACTGCCGGAAACATGCAGTCCCGGCAGGATGCAGGTTGATCATTTTTGAAAGATTTTACTGGGTTTTCCGCTTTTTTATGGGCTCAAAATTTCTGGTTTGTTTCATCGACCAGACACCGCACTGCATACGCCTGTATTTGAAACCTGTGGTTTACCGTATCACGGAGCAACCTCGTCTTCGCTTGTAAATTGGTATGTCAGAGCAATGTGTTGCTTCCTGATTCTGTAATGAGAAATGTGTGTTCATGTTAAAATAGTGGCACGCTGTTTGAATAAATTTTCTATCAAGCGCATTTAAGAAATAGCTTATATACGGCCTTCGGCTGGAACATTGCAGAAGTTCAACGACGTTGAACTGAATGTGGGCGAGAGCTTTGGCTGCGGGCGATCAAGCGTGATATCAAACGCGATCAGCGTTCCATTGAACGCATCAAAGTTCACCTACTTCCTATGCAGAATCCACTTTGACTCCTATGCACGCGATGCCAGCAGATGCTTTCCTGCTCTGCTGGTCAGCTCTCCGTGGCGGCACGCATTGGAACGGCGCAACTGGTTGACGTAGTACGGGCGTATGCGCAGTAGTGGCCTCTCCCCGGCTCCGCGAAATAGGCTTTTGCCAGCCTAGTGTAGCGAAGCTACACTAGGCTAAGGGATTCATGATCTATCGAAATCATGTGATGAGCGAAGAGAGGTTAAAGAAATAGGTGTAATTGATGAAATAAAAAAATTTAGAAAACGGGTTTAAAAGTGCCAAAATGCTCAGAACAAGCCAAAGTTTCATTGAAAGAACGTGATGGCTGTAATTTATGAGTTAACTGATTAAAAATAAAAAAAATGGGTTTTACGTGTAAAATTGCTCAGAATGAAAACACTGTGCTTGAGGATGCTAATTAAGAAAATAAGCAGCGTGTAATTGCCAATGCCAAGACTGCAAATGGCAGGAAAACTTAAAAAATTGAAAAAAGGACAGTTCCGTGCATGACTGGAACTGTCTCTCAGCGCGGGTCGCTACCGCTCCTCCAGCACTCTTTCTGACCCCTTTGCAAAACCACATGTCGATATGAGTGCAATATTTGTGGTCCTAGTAATTTTTTTTCGCTTCTTGTAGTTGTATCGTTAATTTCACTAAGTTGAATATTCTCAAAGCTTTATTTTTAAAGCAGCGCTGTATTGTGAAATAATCTTATTTTGTGTGTGAGTCTGTTTTAGCCATGTTTGTCTGCCTACAATGGTGTTCTCATTTTTGTTTTTCTTATGTTTGCCATAGTGCATGGGTTTTAATGTTCTTGCGTGTGCATTAATTTTAAATCGCTTCATTTGCCTAACTTATTATGTACTATATTTCTGTATTTTTTATGTTCTTTTCCTCATACAACAATGCCCCAGTGAAGGCCACTGTAGGTACTCTGTATAAATAAATAAATAAATAAATAAATAAATAAATAAATAAATAAATAAATAAATAAATAAATAAATAAATAAATAAATAAATAAATAAATAAATAAATAAATAAATAAATAAATAAATAAATAAATAAAATGCTAAGTATGAAAAGCCAATGCTTAATGTTTCCAATTAAAAATAATATGACGTAACTGATAAATGAAAATTATTAAAATATTTCAAAAGTACTGAGCTTTAAAAAGGGCTAAGAATGAGAGCCAATGATTTATAATGCTAATTAAGAACAATTTGTGTGTAATGATCAATTTGGCATTTCAGATAATTAGGAAGTAAAAGCAAAAAGAGAGGGAATCAAGGTGACAAAATGGTTAGAATAAAAAGCCAAAGCTTGATGTCAATTAAAGAAATTGAGATTGCGTAATCCGACTAATAACTAGAAAAATGAAACATTGGAGAAAGGAGATGAAAAGTAATACGGAAAGTTGAGCAAGTTGGTACATGATTGCAAATTACGAGCGCTGCGACGGAGAACAACAACGAGAGAGTAATGACAAGGACAGGCGCTACTATCAACTGAACGTTTATTCGAAGAACACAGATTGTGCTGTGCGATGTCAGTGTACGTTAAAGAACCCCAGGTGGTCGAAATTTCCGAAGTCCTCCACTACGGCGTCTCTCATAGCCTGGGTCGCTTTGGGACGTTAAACCCCATAAACCAAACCAAACTAAATACTCGCAGAAGACAACCAAAGGCACATGCGCTTCACAGATTTTTCCTACACAATCTCACATTCTTGGATGCTTACAGATGGTGAGCTCACGCACGTGTCACTGTTCTTATGGATGTGATATGACTCTGACAGTTCTCTAGTCATTTGATCTTTCTGTCTAAACTTAATCTTGGTCTTGTTAAAAAGCGGTAGGCATTTCTTCCTACCAGGCACATTTGACCCACGAGGTTTATTCAAATGACAGTCCCTGTAATGAAGGGGGCCAAATTGGATGAGGGGGCACTATTCAAAGAAGTGTTATGCTGGCGCAGGCGCGTATTAATACATTTGCCGGTTTGCCCTATATAATTTTTCCCACATTTAAAAGGTAAAGTGGACCATGATTCGCGTTTTGTCGCATGTGAAGAAGGGGTTGTGTATGAAGTACCTTTTAAATGTGGGAAAAATTATATAGGGCAAACCGGCAAATGTATTAATACGCGCCTGCGCCAGCATAACACTTCTTTGAATAGTGCCCCCTCATCCAATTTGGCCCTTCATTACAGGGACTGTCATTTGAATAAACCTAGTGGGTCAAATGTGCCTAGTAGGAAAAAATGCCTACCGCTTTTTAACAAAACCAAGATTAAGTTTAGACACAAAGACCAAATGACTAGAGAACTGTCAGAGTCATATCACATCCATAAGAACAGTGACACGTGCGTGAGCTCACCATCTGTAAGCATCCAAGAATGTGAGATTGTGTAGGAAAAATCTGTGAAGCGCATGTGCCTTTGGTTGTCTTCTGCGAGTATTTAATCTGTGTTCTTCGAATAAACGTTCAGTTGATAGCAGCGCCTGTCCTCGTCATTACTCTCTCGTTGTTGTTCTCCGTCGCAGCGCTCGTAATTTGCAAGAGATGAAACGATGTCAAAATATTCATAATAGAAAGCAAATGTTTCCTGATGCTAAGTGTCAGTGTCAAAATTAAAAAAAAAAAAATTGAATGGTAAAAATGTGGAGAAGCCCAGTCCGTGCGAGTTCAAATATACCAAAGACTTCATAAACGATCAAGATGGGATATCGCGATTTCATTTCGCCTTCTCGCGTCTAGCCTCCACATCCGCATTGCAGTCGAAATTGACACCCTAATGCTCGTTCCGCTAATGATAAAAAAGATCAAATAACTAACCTGCTCATTTGGTTCAAATTTCATTTTAGTATTACCATGCTCACCGAAACATGGGTTAACAGTGACAGCAGCGCACAATGCCTCAGTGGGTAAAACAAGTATTTTATTAACCGGCCAAACAAACGATGTTGCGGTGTTTCCAAATTTGCTGACTACCCTTCAATCCACAGGTTTTATGAACTTGATCAACACTTAAACACGTGTTACACAAAATACTGCGTCCTGTATTGATCTACTCATTACTAATATTGAAGCTATCGCAAAACACAATGTTACTGTTATCTCGGATATGAGCGATCACGTTCCTGTGTTTATGTTCTATTACACTAACCGGAAGGATCGCAGGTGTCTGGGGAAGCCATTTCTACCCAATATATACCAGACAGTGCTCTGGAATACTTCAATATGAGATTAACATTCACAATTGGTCCTATTTATACAAAATAAACGAAGCAGGTATTGCATGCTCAAAATGTATTTCCGAATTCAGCTTCTGAAACAAACTGAGCGATGTCCTTCGACGGAAGAAGAAAACGTATCATCAAGAACTATTTGCTAGAATTGCAGAATTGCAAATAAAAACACAACTTTGGAAACTGATAAATGATGTCACGGGCCGGGGATGCAAGATCACACCAGTCGAAATAATGAACCAGTGAGCTGTCGGGGAAAGTACTTGCAGATCATTTTAATAGTCATTTCGAGAATGCTCGGATACCTGTGAAACAGTTACCGACTTCCCAAACACCACGAAACGCATGCGCAGACACGTTTTTTTTAACATACAGATGAATTAGTAGTTTACACAACATTCATGAGCCTCAAAAGCAGCAAGGCTTTAGAATTAGATAATATTCGAATAAAGCCAGTCAAGTATGTGATAGGATTCATAGCACCTGTTTTCGCTCATATTTTCAATTTGATTCTGGAAGCAGGCGTGTATTCTAGTGAAATGAAGAAAAGCAGGGTGACTGTCATATTTAATGGTGGTAGCAGAATTGATACAAGCAATTATAGGTCGGTCTCTGTCATTCCTGTTTTTCCAAAGGACTAGAAAAGGATATTTTCTCTCACATATCTAAATTCGTCTATGCTGAAATTATTAGATGTGACGAACAGTTTGGATTCCATAAAGGGCGATCTACAGAAGCTGCCTTACTAACCCCTAAGGAAATATTTTACAAAGGATTAAAGATAATCGTTTTACTGTAGGCCTGTATATCGGTTTCATTAAGGCCCTTGACTAGCTCAAGCTTTCACTGTGTCGAATGCGCGGAACATCCCTGGCTCTAATAAAGCCTTATTTAAACAACAGGGAGCAGTCAGTCTGCGTAGATAACAAGCAATCTTCTTTTTCATTAGTGTAAAATGGTATTCCTCAATACAGCGTGTTAGGGCCTTTACGTTTTAATGGTTACAATAATGAAATTGTGAACATTGATCCAACCATAAAATTTGTCACATATCCATATGATAGCAGCATAATAAATTCAGGGCCTAACTTTGATGACTTAATTCTCAAACGCAATCAAACATTTGGAAGATTTTACCTCTGGTCGAATTTAAACTGTATTAGTATAAATACTACGAATACCAAAAGTGTCATATTCAGAGCTAAAAATAAAATAGTACTAACACGACTTGCTGCCAGATATCAAGGTCAAGAAGTTCTAGCAGTGAATTAATATAAAGTTCTCAGGGTTGCATTTTCGGCCAATTTAACTTGAGATAAACATGTAGAAAAGGTTTGTAAGAAGCTAGCCACAGTAGCGAGAGCCTTATCCCCTTGCCGACATCTTCTTCCAACACAAGCCTAAATCCAAATTTGCTATCCACGGTTTGCTTCCTCTGTGTGACAAAAGCTGTGACAGATTTTCTGTTCTTGGGCTCCAAGATTACCTCGGAAGGAGACTGCAGCCATGAAATTAGGAGACGCCTGCTTCTGGGAAAGAGAGCTGAGAGCAATGGTTAGCTTTGACCGCCTAGTAAAGAGCAGAGACATTAGTCTGCCAACCAAGATCCGTATAACTCGTGCTATGGTCTTTCCAGTTGTGATGTATGGCTGCGAGAGTTGGACTGTGAAAAAGGCCGACCGCCGAAGAATTGACGCGTTTGAATTGTGGTGCTGGCGAAGACTCTTGAGAGTTCCTTGGACTGCCAGAAGATCAAATCAGTCGATATTGTCGACCATAAACCCTGACTGCTCATTGGAGGGTCAAATTCTAAAGTTAAAACTCAGCTACTTTGGTCATCTGATGAGAAGAGAGGAGTCGCTGGAGAAAGATTTGATGTTGGGAAAGGTTGAGGGTCGCCGGAGAAGGGGCAGGCAGCGAGCGCGATGGTTAGATGGCATCCTCGAGGCATTGCAGATGAAGTTATGTGATGTTAGGAAGATAATGAGAGATCGGAAAGCGTGGCGTGACATAGTCCATAGGGTCACGAAGAGTCGGACACGACTGAACGACTGAACTGAACTGTTTGCTTCCTCTATAACTACTGTAGTCCAGTATGAGCTGCGATTACAAAAGGAAATATGGCAAACGTACTTATGCTAAAGAGAGGATCGTGCGACATATTGCTAACTTGCAATACCTGTCTTCAACGCGAAGTGCTTTCATAGACTACAATATAATTCGGGCTGAATACTTGTATCCGTATGGTCTTCGCCGCTTCTTCTACTTTTCCTCTCCAGCTTTTCAAAATTTTTTGACGAATCTAGCATCTCTAAAAAGAACATATGGTGCACTATCCACACGCAGCGAAGTATGGTTCCTACCAAGGTTTCGAAACAATTACAAATATCAAGCACCGCAGCGTAACATGCAAATTAATCTAAATAAGCATAAATGTGTGTCCAGTTATGGCGTTAAAGAACAGAGAATGTATGTTCTAAAGAAGGTCTGAATGAGTAGATGTATTTGCATTTAAATGTGCTTGCTTTCTAATGTTTTTTTTTTTTCAACATGCTAATCTGCTTCCTTGATTAGTTAGTATTGTGATTTGCCTTTTGTACTGTACCGATATGTCGAACTAATTTTGAACATGTATATGTTTTTACAATATTTTATGGGTATTTGCGATGCTGTATAAAACCACAACTGCCGTGCACAGAGGGAACGGGCCTATTCAAGCTGACGAAACAGCTTTTAGCCCTTGGTCCCCTTTCAGGATGTATTGTTTCTCAGAAAAACAAAGATTTGAATGTAGTGAAATGCTATAGACCTTATCCGAAATTGCTGTCATTTATTGAACCTTCAGTGAACCGCGCTATGTTGAAAGGTTGAGTGAGTCGGCTGCGCTGCTAGGCTCAGCCGTCGCATTAGCTGTGTCTGTTTTGTGGGCTATCATGTTTATCATGAAGAACGGACGATGCACTTGTACACGCCGCCAACGTTCCCATGCTATTTCGTAAAGTGGTACTACGCTGCCAAAACTTGTACCGAACGAAGACATATCAGCGTAGCTTTATGGGCAAAATGATCGTTGCCGGTTCTCATTTTCCCCCTCAGGTCTGGTGGATTCCTTAAAGGATTCATTTCTCCTATACGCGTTCATGATAGTTTGATATTAGGCGAAAACCTTTAATGGCTCATACTATCGTGGACAATGTGTGTCCCGTATTCGCGGCGGTTGTCGCATGGCGTTCCTTGGCGCGCGTTCAAGTGTGCGATTGCAGATGGCAGGAACGCCAGACAAGATGAGACTACTCAAGCTTTCGCCTTTCACCAGTTAAGTCGCTGACGTCCCACGTAATTCGTTTTTTTTTTTAACGCGGTAGCGTTAAGGAGCTCGTGTCGCAGAAAAGCCGGTGTCGTCGGCGGCGTTGGCCGTGAGCAAGAAATCCCGGCATGCACTTCATAAATAAAAAGCAACTTCTAAGATGGGCTGGGTGGGAATCGAACCAGGGTCTCCGGAGTGTGAGACGGAGACGCTACCACTCAACCACAAGTTTTTTTTTCTTTATTGCCGACTTGGACATTCAAAACAAGACCATGAACAATAAAACGTGCCAGCACACTTTCGCGTGACACGGCGGGTTAAAACTTTTTTAGTTTTACCAAACTGTCAAGCACATGAATCCATTGTGGCTGCTCGGGGAGTGTCATATGCACTTCCTTGAACCGCACAACACTGTGTATGAAATGTTCTCGTACAGGATTGACTTGTATATCTGCATTGTTAAAGGTTGGTTGGTTGGTTGGTTCATAGGAAGGGAAAGGCGCAGTATCTGTCACACTTGCTCTGTGGACACCTGAACCGCGCCTTAAGGGAAGGGATGAAGGTGGGAGTGAAAGTGGATAGAGAGAAAGGGGAGCCGTAGTGGAGGGCTACGAAGTAATTTCGACCACCTGGGGATCTTTAACGTGCGCTGACATCGCACAGCACACGGACGCCACTTCGTTTCGCCTCCATCGAAACGCAGCCGCCGTGGTCGGGTTCGAACCCGGGAACTCCGGCACAGTAGTCGGGCGTCTTACCACTGCACCACCCCGGCGCATTCTGGTTTTCCACAAGCTGTGGAGGCCCAGGAGCATTATTGTATCAAAAGGAAACTCCTCTGTATTAGGAAAAGGTAAAAATTGTATGCCATATGCATCTAGAGGTAGCTCTTTTTTTAAAGTTCTCTGAAGCACATCCCAGAAAAAAATGGCATCCCAACAGTCCAAAAACACGTGTTCTATCGTCTCTGGTCTGTTACACAAGAAACAGTTTGTCGACCAAGGGACGAACAGGCCTTGAGCGTGCATCCATGTTTTGACTGATAATGTGCCAGTGTGGAGTTTAAAGAAAAATGATTTGACTGGTGGTGATATTGGCATCTTCTTAACTCTCTTGAGTGCATCATCTCCTGGGCCTGAACAGTGCGACAAACGGTATATCGGTACAGGAAGCATTGTGTCCACTAGGTCCGCATACAATTTTTTCCGCTTAACATTGCACAAATACTCCATGGAAAAGTGCATATGCAGCAATCTGTACGCGAGCACCACTTCTCGCAAGTACCCTCTTACTGTCACCTACATCGAGACACGAACGGACAGGAAAATTAGGAAGGAGTCGACCAAGCCGAACTTGGATTACTGTTCTGAGGAAGACATCATTTTGGTCACGAAGGTACATGAAACGCGAGACAACTTGTCGCAAAAATAAATGCGCCAGACCAAGCCCTCCTTTTTGTACAGAAAGAAACAAATTTGTTCGGCTCGTCCTTTCCCAGGTCGACGCCCAAATTAAAACGGCAAAAACACGGTGAAGTTTTCGTATGTTTGTCCTCGAAGCACTGAGCACATTCACCACGTACCACATTTCAGCAGTAAGGAACAGATTACATATAATGGCACGCGAGAACATGGATAACTGCCTTCCTTGCCACGTATCACTTTTTTTCTTGGTCCTCGATGCCTGGTCATGCCAGAACGGATCTGTGTCCCGGTAAGAATCAAGGGGCACTCCTAGATACAATGCTGGAGTGGTTGACATGCGCATCCGAGAATAGTGTTCGGGTGTGACCTCCCAGCTACCATGCCAAAAACCGCAGCTTTTTTCCCAGTTTATCTGGGCACCTGTGCAGCTGCAAAATTTCTGTAGTACATTCGTCACCTCACAAATACTTTGTCTATTTGCACAAAAGACAGCGATGTCGTCGGCATAAGCCAGGATTTTCACATGCACTGATTGTAGCGTGAATCCCGTTATGCATTCATTATTCCGGATAGCCAAGCAAAGCGGTTCAAGGTAGGCTGCGAATAACAATGGCGACAATGGACAACCCTGCCTCACAGAAGATCAAACTTGGAGGCTTTCAGTGAGTTCTCCATTCACAACAATCCGCGTGGTACAGTTTTTGTATGCCATTCTAACGCCCTCTAATATTATTCGGTCGACATTTGCATGATCTAATACGGCAAACAAAACATCGTGAGAAACGCGGTCAAAGGCTTTTGCCAGATCTAGTTGTATCATCGCCACTCGGTCATCAAATGAGTCACAGCATTCTAGTATGGATCGTGCCACGTGTATGTTAGTAGCGCTACTTCGCCCTTTTATGCCGCATGTTTGGTGCGTGCCTATGAGCGTTGTTATAACACCCTGCAATCTTTTCGCTAGCACCTTCATGAAAATTTTGTAATCGACGTTGGTGAGGCTTATCGGGCGATAAGACCCCACCAACAGGCGCTTATCAGGGTCATCGGTTTTAGGAATTAGCACTATGTGGGATGTTGTGAAAGACAGCGGAACACGTTTTTTCTCATAGCTTTCGTCAACAACCTTCAGCA
Organism: Amblyomma maculatum; assembly: GCF_055883805.1. Taxonomy (NCBI): domain Eukaryota; kingdom Metazoa; phylum Arthropoda; class Arachnida; order Ixodida; family Ixodidae; genus Amblyomma; species Amblyomma maculatum. Next base: position 99,740,785 of record NC_139352.1, read on the forward strand.
GAGCCTGGGCATTTGCCAGTTTGAACACTTTGTAGAAAGCTGCACCCAGTCCGTCAGGGCCATGTGTGGGCGGTTACCTTAAAGGATGAAGACGCCGTGAAGAAAATTGTCAGTTCTGGTGAGCTGGTTGTGAAAAAGTGTCGGTGTCTTGTTATCGACCCAGCTAACCAGGATGTACGCATGAAAGTACACTGGCTTTTACACAGTGTACCGGACGAAGACGTGAAGCTCGCCTTTGCGGCATATGGCAAGGTCACCGACGTCGCCCGCGAGCGGTGGCGCGTGCAGGGCATGGTGGACAAAGGGTCTACCACACGGCATGTGACCCTGAATCTGAAGCCGGGTGTGAAGCTCGACGACATCCCCCACCAGGTGAGCGTCGCCGGCGAGCTGGCCCTTGTGGTTGTGCTAGGGAGAGCACCGCTCTGCCGGCCACATTCGGCGAGAGTGCCGTATACCAAGGTGTGGTGCATGTCGACGGTTTGGTCACGAGGAGGGCCAGTGCGAGCGGACCTACGCAAAAGTGACAGGGTCCGTGAAGGCTCAGGACGCATCCGCCTTGTTCATGGACGAGGCGGATATGGAAGAGACATCTTCCGCTGCGACTGAGAACGCTGCGGGTGAGAAGGAGACTGCCTTGGGGGTGCCGCCTCAGGAGAAAACCGTGGTTGAGGCGGATGTCACCACACGTGAACCAGTGCCTCACCATGACGTCGGGCCCAAGTCGGAGGGCGAGGCGAAATCTTCAGTCGACACTGAAGCTCCTTGCATTCCTCCAGATCCTGAGGGCATGGACATTCTTCCCGGTGCGGCTACCTTGGTGGCCGGAAAACGCCCCCACGACGCCGTTGACAGCGGGACGCTTCAACAGGACCACAGCGGGGGAGACGGACCGCCGCCCAAAACTCCAGGTTTGAGGCGGTCTACCCTGAAGCAGCGGCCGAACTTTTCGGTCGATTCAAGGCAGGCGGGGAAACCGCCTCCATAGTTTGTTGTGCAAAGTGTCATTTTGGGCTAAGGGTATTGGGGTGTGGCGCGAGGGCAGACACCATTTTATAAGGCGTTTTTTTTCTTTTCGATATGGCGATCACAGTAAGTGAAACACTGCGTGTAGCATCTATTAACGTGAGAGGCCTTGGAGGAAGAAGGCGACAGTGTCAGCTCAGTCGCCTTCTTCTAGATAACGACCTACATGTAGTCGCCGTGCAAGAATCGAAAATTGAGAGTCAAGTTGCTACAGACCGAATGGTGTCCGCTTTCCGTACGCATTTTGATGCGTGTGTCTGCCATTCTGTAGGTGCCTCTGGTGGTTGTGTACTTTTTCTTCGCAATACTCTTGGTATTATGGTACAGTCAATTTTCTCGTGTCAAAGCGGCCGTCTCCTTGTCGTTAAATTTTTTGCACTGCGGCCTTGATTTCCGAGTTATTTGTGTGTATGCACCCAACGCAGAGACTGAGCGAAAATAATTTTTTGAAGGATTGGAGTCATATTTAAACAGTGACAAAGTGATAATCCTACTGGGCGATTTCAATTGCGTTTGCCAAGCTTCAGATCGCGCCAATAAGTCAATTGTACGTGATAAAAGTGCTGATGTTTTGAATGAAATCGTCCATGGCCATGATTTAGAAGATATTGGAAGTTTATTTACTAATGACACCTATACGCAGTATACCCATCTTCAGGGCAACAGCCATGCTCGATTAGACAGATTGTATGTCGCAGCTAAACTTGTACCACTTTGCACCTGTGGCTTTCAGTGATCATGCCTTAGTGATTGCAACCTTTGGAAGAAAACAAAGCAAGAATCGGTTTAATTGGCATTTATGGAAACTTAATAATAATTTGTTGGAAGACGAAAGCTTTTTTAACGAAACAGATCAAGAATTAAATATATTACTTACAGCGAAACCGTTGAGCTTCGCTGTAAAATGGGAGGATTTTAAGCAGGGGGTGAAAATGAGAGCGATATAAAAAAGCACGAAATTAAGATACGCAGAGAAGCAAAAAGAAGCAGGGCTTCGTAAACAGCTCGAATTTCTGACGTGTATAGAAAACGCCCAACCAGGCGCATGCTTTAATGAGATCGGGGTGTCAAAGCCCAGCTTGAAAAAATGGACACAGATAAGTATAGTGCGGCAGTTATTCGGGCGCGGACGGAACAGCTGTGGGCGGGGGAAACACCAACAAAGCTTGCGTTATCAGACGAGAAACGGTACGCGTGCCGAAAGGAAATACGAGAAATAAGAACTAGCACAGGTATTTCGGCGGACAGTAGTGTAATCAAGAACGCAATCAGTGATCATTTCGCAGATATGCTTTCTCAGTCGCGAAAAGCTGAACGGGGCTTCTATAGTGAATTCCTTCCACTTATGCCGAAACTCATCCACGAGTTCGATGCTTGAAAGCGGTACAAAAGCGCTTCTAGTGAATGCGGTGTTGCCTTACAAACGTGCCGTAGAACGTTATACTGCGGTGTATATCGGTGATTATGAGCATGTTACTTACAGAAGTCGCAGTTACACGAGTAGCGAAGTACGTTTCCGCTACATTTCTTCTGCGCTCTGCGCACATGCAGAGCCATCTTGCGGCAAACTCAAAAGAACGCCTCCTCGCAATGTGCGGCGCTGCCCCGACACGTGGCGCGCCACTCGCCCCTGACGTTTCGCCGCGCACCCTCACGGGTTGTAGAATCAAGCGTCTTTCCTTTCTTTAGATCACTATCTTCGCTCACCCGCTTCTCCCCTTCGGGCCGCGCGAGTACCGGTGCGAGGATGCCCCAATACCCTTGCGTTTAATAAGTTTTCTCGACGAGGTGCAATAACGCTATCGCGTTCCACTCTTGAAGGCGAAGCTTAAGCGTCTTCCAAATTTTTGCTTCCGGGCGCAAACCACGTATGAGATGTGATTACACTATGTCGGCTGCCGCAGGAGGCTTTCGAGCTCAGCTTGGTCAAGGTTACGCATTTTGCTGCGCCTGGCGCTCGGCTTCGATATTTGGAGTTGCGTTCCAAATACGTTGTGCGAATGCCCGTACACAAAGAAGCTTGAGATTGCTTTTCAATGTACATGATCGGTGTCTACTAATCACTGCGCTGCGATGAAACTGAAAGCATTCACAATACATCGCACGCACTACTGTTCCCATGCCGTCTCTGGATATTTAGCGGCACATATACCTGGTTAGCGTGTACCAAACCAAACAACGACTCCCAACAACGTGAATAGAGGCTTTACAAAAGTTAGCGCCATCTAGTGAAAGAAACAAAAACTGTGCGCGGCGGCCATGTTTTGCTCAGTCCGCCCGCGCCTCCCATCGAGTACGCTGTCAACGTGCGCCTTCGTAGAACCCGTGCATGCACCGCAAGGTGCATTGGAATGCTCACAAGCGATTGTTTCATTTTTTAACATCACATCAGTTGCTGTTAGCTCCAAGCTCTACTCGGAATGATGCCAGCATGTTGTTGCGTGCCCTTATGCAGCCAACGCACCGTCATAGACGCGCACGGAATCAAGGACTACGTGTATGCGACCGTTCGTTTGCAGTCCTAATCGGCTTTACAAGGGTCACTTGCATCATGTAAAGCATTACTGCGCGTCCGTCTGACTGGGAGCTAGCTCACAGAATGTGCTATCACCTAAAACAGCAAGGTTAATTGTTTTGCGCGCTATGGAGCCTTGTGAACTTGAAGGATAAACTTATGCTGCGATGGAGGACACGGGAGAAGGAGCAATGCATGTGTAACGAATGCTATTGTGCAAATACGTTCTTTGAAACATTTTGTACGTAGGTTACATTTACCATTGTGTATTTGATTTAAGACACGCGGGCATGACTACCGAAACTACATTTCACAGTCGTACGAAATGGTAGTGCTTGGTGCAGAGAGCAATACGGTTGTCTAGTGCGCCCGAGGTGCGTGTTTCACGCTGCAAAAGCAAGCGGCTGCCAAACCCGCGGCGTCTAGAAAAGCAGGAAAAGATGACATCCCACTAGTGTGTTGTAACATGCTCACGTACAGCCTGTTTCGACCGGTCCATGTCCAGAGCGCGCAGCTCAGGTTTTATACCTGCCAGCGCGGCCGATAAAATAACGAAGCGTGCGCTTGACTTTTGTGTTTTTTTGAGTCACCCGATGGTTCGCTAATTCACAGCTACCTGAAATTCACTGGAATTTTTAATATGTCGATTTCTTGTTTATTCCCTCTGTCAGAAAGTAAACATTTGAAGCCGTAATCTCATATGAAAGCGCTGACATTGGAAGCTTCGAGGAACTCGGGGGAGGAAGAACTCGGCTGAAACGAAAAGAAATTTGAAAAATCAACTCACATTACTGCGAAGTGTTTTTGCTTTGTGCAACCGGCTGTGTTCATAAAATCAGATTTATATTATATCATATCGTTATAGAAAAATTAGGGGGTCACTTAAGCTCCGCCGTTAAAGGTATAACGTGATAGTGTCTCTCTCTCTCTCTCACACACACACACACACACACACACACACACACACACACACACACACACACACACACACACACACACACACACACACACACACACACACACACACACACACACACACACACACACACACACACACACACACACACACACACACACACACACACACACACACACACACACACACACACACACACACACACACACACACACACACACACACACACACACACACACACACACACACACACACACACACACACACGCGATGTTTTTTATTCGCGTGTTATATTTTAGCTCTTTTATTTATTTATTTTATTTACCAAATACTGCAGGCCCTAACTGGGCCCTAGCAGGAGGGGCGAAAAGAATACGATGCAGTGAAATATGAATTCATCAAAAGTAACATACTACACTCAAGTGTAGTATGTTATATGTTTTTATGTATGTTATATTTCTATGTTATGTATGCTATGTTATAGTTCTATCATTTCTTTATTTTTGTTTTCTTTGACGTTTTATATTTTTATACACCAATACGCATGCGTCAGCAACAATCGGCTTTCCATTCTGAGCAATTTGACACTTTTGAACACATTCTTCAATTAATCAATTACACATTCTAAATTTTCTTCCTTAGCATCACCAAGCACTGGTTTTTCATTCTGACACCTTTATACCCTCACTTTCCCATTTTTCCTTTTTTCGTTTCTTTATTTCAACAATTGATCAATTAATTACAAAGATTTTATTAACTCGTCATCGCCTATCGCACACCAATCAATATTCAATCACTGGAAGCACAGATTACCATGGCACTTTTTTTTTACGCAGCCCCCGATTATTTCCGAGACTCATGCAAACTACTGCGTCGACTGCATCGGAAGGAAAATGCTAAGCGCCAGTCCAACTTACGTAAAATTACGCACGATCCTTTTATCATAAAATAAAATGCATCCTCGCTCATTTCACCAACCAAGTATCTTCCAGTGGGATGAGCGACGGTGATTGCGCAAACCAAGCAAACTCGCGATGATCTCTCATAAGCATTTAAGTAAACAGCAAAGGCGCACAGACAAAAAAAAATCCACAGAATTCTGGATACTGTACCTGGATAGGGATGACGCTGCGGATTGCCGAGGGGGGGGGGGGGGCATTCACGACTCGTAGAGCAATTTGTAACTGCGCTCGGTAGCGCAGCCGGTGGGCCCCGCAACGTCTCGGCTATCAAAATACGCTTCTAGGCGTCTCTAACAGAAACCGCCAGGGACCGAACAGAGGTCCAAGCTCAGCACACCAGGTTAAAACGTGAAAAGCGCGAACAGAACGGCGAGCGCTGACGGACGGACACGAAGCGAACGGATGGAGCGAACAAAATATGGCGGCCAGCGCGGGATCAGGGTGCCGCTCACGGTTGCCAGACGTACTTTTGTAAACCCTCTATTACGCAGATGTTCTTAGATACATCGTGGACAGCACTCAAGCGCTCATGCACGGAAGAGGGGCTCTGATAAATACTTCCTAGGACAATGTTCACACCATCACATAAAACCTTGGAAAATACTGCCTCTGCACCCATATAATCCGGCAGAAGCACGAAGGAAAAGAGATTCTTTATCAACAATGCTACGTCGCCACCCCGATACTGCCTATCTTTACGAATCACTGAGTAATTCGGCGGGAAGATTGCATGACTACCATTGTGAGTCGATAGCCACGTTTCCGTGACCGCCACAATATCTGGATATTGGTCAATGATAACAATTTCGAGTTCGTCAATTTTATTCATTACACTTCTGGCATTTATGTTCAACAATGTTATTTTTTTTGTGATTGCGCTTTTCGGCGCGTCATTCGGGAGCTGGTTACGACTTCGTTTTTGCTTTCCGGGCCAGTTGTTTTTTCGTTTTTTTTCCCCCAACGGCACTATTTCCACCTTCTCACTATCCTAGACAAACGCTTGTCCTTCAGTGGGTTTGGGGTTTTAACGTCCCAAACTATGAGAGACGCTGTAGTGGAGGACTCCGGAAATTTGGACCACATGGGGTTCTTTAACGTGCACTGATATCGCACAGCACACGGGCGCCTTGCTTTTCGCCTCCATCGAAAAGCGGCCGCCGGCGCCGGGATTCGATCCCGCATTTTTGGGAACAGTAGTCGAGCGCCGTAGCCACTGCACCACCCCGGCGGGGCTGTCCTTCAATGAACAATTTATTAAAGGAATGAGACACTTCGTCTCCTTTGTCACGATTCGGCTTCGCGCTGTCCCAAATTTGTTTCCTAACATCCCTAAATTTCCGCGAGAAATCTTTGCCGATGGACAGACCTGAATTTTTAAGCTTGAACCCTCATTTCAGTTTTGACACTTTGTCTCTGTAATCTAAAACCTTGAAAATAACAGGCCTCATTTTGTTGTCTCCGGGCTGTCCCAAACGGTGGATACGTTCGATAGCCACTGCTTTGAGTTTAGGTTTGTCCTCAACAACTTCAATTACCCTTTGCTTAGCGTTTCTATGGTCTCTTCCTCTTCTTCAGACAGGCCAACACAATTAAATTTGATCATCTGCTTCGGATTGCCAGGTCATCTATTCTTTCTTCTAGCCTTTCTATGACTTCACTCACGTGAACGATCTGTTCCTGGCAGGAGTAACCTCTTTTTCTAGCCTGGCCAAAGCATCCAGTTGCTGTCAATGGCTGTCTCTTTTATTTATTTTATGTCCAAGGCAATATCTTGAAGCTGTTTACCTATCTGAGCTACATCCGGTCCAGGATTAGCTTCTATGTCTCCCCGCAACAATAGCAACCTACGCAAGCTTACAGTCACTTCAAACAACAGTCGTGGGCACGGCAGCACCAACAAGAATGGGTCGCTGGAGCGAATACAAACGCCGTACCGTTTTCTCACCTGCACAAGAAACAAGAATGGGTTGTCGGTGAACCGAATTCTGGCAGTTCCGCCATGCCCAGTGGCCGCAGCTCGCGTAGGATGGTAATATATAGCCCATTCTGGTAGTGTAACCCCTTGCCCTAGATGCCTGGAGTTGTCTGCGCATGTCGCCGTTGATTGACGAAGCCGCTGCTGATCCCATGTGGGCGCGTGTAGCTGGTCTTGAAGATGCAGATTGGCAGTATTGGATCCGTGCGTGGTTCTCTGCCAGCTCGATAATTTTGTCGCCAGCATGATCCAGCAGAGCCACGAAAAGCTGCACAAGAAGCAAGAACGGGTTGTCGGTGAACCGCATTCTGGCAGTGCCGCCGTGCCCAGTCTATCGATTCACCTCCACCGAAACGCAGCCGCCGTTGATTTGATCGAGCCCGAGTACTTCGATACTTTAGGTTCTGGGAAAATGGAGGCGCTGTATACTTCGGGTTGAGACCGCAGAATTGTGGACACCCCATTTTACAAGGTAAAAGTTTGTGCCACACCGACTCTACTTAGCAAAGTGAACATTTGGCTTGAATTGTAGATTACTTTATAGGAACGGAAAAGGGCAGTATCTTCTAATTGGTTTACAGGAAGGGAAAGGCGCAGTATCTGCCACACTTGCTCTATGGACACCTGAACCGCGCGTGCGGATGGTTAGAAAAGCTGGCGTAGTAAAGCTTTCGCTTCAAAAACAATCCCCATGAGCGTTTGCTATCGCGTCATGCTTTTTGCGGCGGAGTGTAATTGTTCCCCTAATTTATTAATTCACCCTTTCGCACCAACCGTGCGTCCATCAGTTAAAGGAGAGCCGTGCACTGTGCTTAACTGGTTCTGCAGATTACAATGCGTAGTTCCTGAACGCCCAGAAGCGGATGCGACTAAGCGAGACAAGGAAGTTCCGTGTTCGAGAATTAAATTAAGGAGACGCATTAGCTTCCCATTAGGAGTAGACACGATAGCATCCTAAAACTACCATGATTAATTTTTCCTTTATGTTGGTTACTAGATTGAAAGGCACAGTGTGTCACTTTCGTCAGCTGATGTGCAAGGTTTTAATCCTAGTTTGTTACACATACACGAAATTCCATTTCTAAGTAATTCTAGAACCGATTACTTTATTCAAACACAATGTGTTAGATAATTTCGTTATGCGTCTTGTGTATTAGATTACTGCTAATCAATTACTTCTCTGCAATAAAGACTCCAGATTTACAGAAAATGTAATTTATTCACATTATATGCGCACATGACTGTGCGCATGGCTGCATAATAAGGCATGCCGTAGACAGACAGCGTCACAATGTCCAGCACTTTACTGCCGATAGTGGTCGCCTGAACAGTGTACCCAGCTTTGCAGAGGCTGCGCCTCGTCGTCTGGAAGCATCAGTCTGGACAGCTAGAAACTAACGGCGAGATACGGTTTCTGCGGCGCTGGCACACGCGTTTCTATGTTGTACGAGGCAGCAGACTTCAGATGCCTGTCATCCTTTATTAGAACCTTCCTCGTTTATACTGTTTTCCCCACTCAGGGGAATAATGTTATATTTAGTTTAGTTTATTATGCATATGTAACCTATAGTGTTTTGTATATAGTGCTTTGTTTTGTGAGTAATGTGTGTTTTTGTATGTATGTATGTATGTATGTATGTATGTATGTATGTATGTATGTATGTATGTATGTATGTATGTATGTATGTATGTATGTATGTATGTATGTATGTATGTATGTATGTATGTATGTATGTATGTATGTATGTATGTATGTATGTATGTATGTATGTATGTATGTATGTATGTATGTATGTATGTATGTATGTATGTATGTATGTATGTATGTATGCATGCATGCATGCATGCATGCATGCATGCATGTATGTATGTATGTATGTATGTATGTATGTATGTATGCATGCATGTATGTATGTATGTATGTATGTATGTATGTATGTATGTATGTATGTATGTATGTATGTATGTATGTATGTATGTATGTATGTATGTATGTATGTATGTATGTATGTATGTATGTATGTATGTATGTATGTATGCATGTATGTATCCAATAAATTCTCTTTATGTGTTGTCTTGGCCGTCTATAGGACAACCAGCGCATTGAGCACCGCCGCATAGTTTGACCTCTACATGGAGGCCAAAGTGGACTTGGTTAGGACTCGTGCGTGCGGCTCCGCCTAATAAGTTACCCGCACTACAGTCCTGGCCAGCCGAGTAGCAGGCCTTAGCAACTATCATCGGCGCTTATATTTGGGATGGTGGTACCGCGCTCGTCGCGCACCACATATCTCACTTGCCGACGTCGCGAGGGGGACTGGGGCTGCCATGTGTTGCGACAGTAGACCGCACCCTAAGTGCCAGACTTGTGGCAACAGTCGAGCATCATGAATCCGGCCTAGGGCGCTCGCTCACTACTATTGTATTTTTCGATCACTGCTCGTCGTGTGTTTGCCTCAAGCCGCCACTCTGTCCCGCGAGCACAAAGGCCCCTGGCCTTTCACAGAGCCGCTGCTGGCCTGAAATCGTTGCTAGATACAGAGTTCCCTGATGCTCCATTTTGCGAGACCCCTGCCTCTTGAATCAGCGAGATGGTAGCATGCGCGCAACTCAGTCCAGATGACCAGTAGCGCACGAGGGCGAGAAGGTGGAGGGCATTGAAGTTATATATGGTAAACCCGAGCGTTAGAGACTTCGAGTGGCGAAGGCGCTGGGGCGTCCTCCCATCAAGAGAGTGACTAGAGTCATGGGGACTCGTACCCAATAGCCAGTGTGCCAATTGTGGGGCTACAGAGACTGTGTGCCATGTGTTCTTTGAATGTGTGGTAGCGCGAACAATGTGGCGCTTGGTGTAGAGATCCCTGTGTGTTCGCGCCGGCTCTGGAGTTCGGGAAATTCTAAGGGTATTTGGACGATTGGGTTTCTTGCGTGCAAATGTTTGTTTTGTGGAAACAGCACTGCGTCGCCGAAGTACGAAGACAGCCATGAGGGCAATGTACCCGGAGCTCTAGAATCAGCGCCTCCTGCTTTGGACTTACTTGTCCAGCCAGTTAAAAGCAGACGGCGAGGCGCGGTTTCTGCGGCGCTGGCACACAAGGTATTTCGTCGTAAGAGGGAGAAGGCTGCGGATGCCAATGGTTCGATATTAGGCACCTTCCCTGCCGCGTTCCCTCAATCACCCTCACGCCATTGTGATGAATGTAACCTGTGTTCAGTTGAATACATGCCCCACTAGGGCAGTGAGATGGCTCTCGAGGATTTCGCTTCTTATGGCAATATGTATGTTGCATTTCTTTGTTGTATCCTGGTTTGATGCAAGTAGCATAGATGCGCAGGCAAAACTTGCTGCTGGTTTAGAATGTAAATACAGTGTATTTTGCACCTTATGTACGTTTTATGTGAATGGAAGTAAAAACAAAACTCTTTAAATACAGAGTGGAGTAAGCGGGGGCAGGCTGCGGATTCCAATGGTTCGATATTAGGCACCTTCCCATATCCGTGTTCTGTCCAATACATTCCCTAGTAGGGCAGTCAGACGACTCTTGAGGATTTTGATTCCTGTTGCAAAATATATGTTGCATTTGTTTTTTGTATCCTGGTTTGATGCAAGTAGCATAGATGCGCATGTGAAACCTGGTGCTGGTTTAGAATGTAAATACAGTGTATTTTGAACCATATGTACATTTTATGCGAATGGACGTCAATAACCTTCTCTTCGCACTTCAGTTGCAATGAGTTGAATTGCGGAAGCACCGGCGGGCGTTGCTGAAGATTGAAACATAGCGGGCGTCCCTACCTGTTCCACATTAGGGGCGTCTGATGATTTCGTCAACATGGCGCCTTAGACGCTGTCGAATCCTTCGACGACTCTGGTCTTCGACTACAGTGCCTAGAATATACTGGCTAGTGTGACGAGCGCCCGCGCTTCCCTATGGGCGAGGATGGCGCTTTTTGCAATGAAAGCCAATTTTTAGCGGCAAAGGGCGCTGCTTGTCGGGAGGGTACCACCTGAGCATTGTTTTTTGCGCAGAAAAAAAAATGCTTAGGCACCAACTAGCCTGCAAAAGCGTACTCGCAAGGTACCACCTGAGCAGACGACGCAGTTTTCTCGCTTCGGAATACGGCAATCTGTTGGCGTTGTGCGTGCGTGTCAAACCTGCTTCTGCGCGTCTTTTGCTTTCACGAAGGTGCAGCAGTTTATTTACGGTGTAGGTGTTTGCTCATGCAAGTCGTTCCGCACTTCTACCAGCTTGGCGTCGATTGCATCGGGGTTTTTCTCGTTTTGTGCGCGCGTTCTGTGCTCGTCTGTATCCCTTCTTCCTTTTTAATGTGTCACCAATGGTGAAGCGCGGTTCCCGATTGTTGTTTCCCCAGTGCCTCTCACTAAACTGCAGAGAAAAATGCTGAAGAGAAAGCGGTGGTGCACAGAGAAGACGCTTTGTTGGCAAACTGGGCTACCGCTAGAACAAGAAGCGTACGTATTACTGCGCTATCTGATGCTACGTAAGTATACGCATTCTGTAGATTGGGAACGAAGCATCGATAGAAATAACGGAAGGTAAACGGCAACTGCTTTTGTTGGCGAGAAACATTTTTAGGGCATGTAGTTATATTCACAAGGATGAAAACTTGGGCAAGTCGGTATACGGTGCTCTATGACAGTGTGTAGCACAAAGAGTGTACACAATCAGGCGCTACAGACAGCACCTGTGTTGTGTACCTTTTCTGTGTCCCTCGATCGTCCTTTTGCGCTACAAATATGTCATATGGATGCAGTTATATATTGGGCGCATGTTTCATCGTAAGCGAGGCATTACCAACGAGCTTCATCGCGATGAACCGGCCGCATCTCGTGCCTATTGTGTATCTGAGAAAAAAAAACAGCTTCGTCAGCTTCTTCATTCAAATAAGATGGTGACTCCGGAAAAACCTTGTGTACAATCACAGGCCGCGATGTACCTTAGCCGCTGTAAGTAAAGGTTCCTCGTATTGTGATCTGCTGTTCACGCGATTCTGCCACGTGTGCCTGTGTTTGTTATTACATATACATAAGAGGAGTGTTGCGTGAATTTGTTTCCCGTGTTGTTCGCATATACAATATATAAATAAAACTGCGCGTGCGTGTTTACTTGTCAGCAAGTGTACAGTGCACAGAAAGAACCATATATGCATGTCAATAAAAATGAAGCATTTCACTTTGTTCCACAGATTACAAATATATTTTATATCAATAAATGCCTATGCTTCAATTGTTGTTAAAAGAGAACTTCCGGGTTTCCCTTTGTGAGCACGGGATGTCCGGGACTAAGATGCTTAAACTTTGCAGAAGCCTTCGCAAGCAAGAAGCGTTAAATACGTGCGCCGCTTCCAATCCAAGACAAAACACACACCCTGTAACTTGTAGTCAGCGGCTTCAGTTATAGCTGAGGTCTGTTGCGACTTAATGAGAGCTGAAATGCAGTGCAAGCAGCCCTCTTGCCGAAGATGCGAGAGCGCGGTAGGCAGCAGACAGCGCGGCTGGTACCCACCCAGTTTACAGCGCTCCTGGCGGCAGCCACCGGCATTCATCGCTCACGGTGCCACACAGGAGGCCTCAGTCGGCACACTAGCCAATATATTCTAGTCACTATAATTCGACGTACTCGTTCCTGCCGGCACCAGTCCTGAGACCGTCGTCTACGCCGCAGCCGCAATTGTGGGTTTACTTGAAATTTACTGCGTCCAGCATATGGGAGCGCAGTCTATGCAAGTCACAGTGGAGAGCATGGCTTCGATGTCTCTAGTCGTTGACGCTGGCTGCTTCGTCATCGGCAGCAAGCGTATACTTATCGTTCCTGTTTGTCCTCACGTTACCACCGTGGCCTGCTTTTTCCTGCGTTTACGATTCAAACGAAACACTCGTCCAGGTCCTGAGCCAACACGGTAAAGTCCTGTCCGTCACTGAGGGCTAGGTGGGCTCCATAGGCGGAAGAACTAGCTGGGCTTGTTTGCGAGTTGATAAATGAGAAAGAAGTAATTTTATGGTGCGAAAGCGTCGAAATTCCCAAGGTACAGTGCAGTTTGTGTCGGCATTTTTGTCAATTCAGCCGACGGATGATTTCAGTATCGCTGTGTCCAAATGCAGTAACCACAAGCTGCACTTGCAGGAAGAGCAAACCCTTGCACGTTCAACTTCTCTATTTGCTGATACGGAAACCTTAAATATTAACGAACAGTCAAACGCCTTGCCACCAATAATGGTTGAGGACATCAGCAAAGGCTCATGCATATCGGATGAAGCTAAAAACCAACTGCACACTTTTTAAACGAGTACAGGATGTGTTTTGCAATGAGCATAGAAGATCTTGGCTGCACCATTATAACTGAAATGAAAATTGAAGAAAAGTCTGGAAGCAAGCAGGTTTCCCCGTCACCATACCATTGCTTCCAGACCGCGAGCGAAAAGTGCTGATAGGAATAACAGAAGAAGTAAAGACATGCGGACTAATATGTGACAGCACACCGCAGTACAGCAGCCCTGTCCTCCTTTTGAGAAAGAATAATGAGAAGGGTTATTGACTATCGCCGCCAAAACAACCAAACTGTGAAGGACAAGTATCCGCTGCTTTTCATCGATGACTTTTAGATCACCTGTCGGGAGACAAACAACACTGAGTACAGTTTTCTGTCAACCGGAAAAGGACGGAGTCATCGCAGAGCCAAAGCTAGTTTACCTGGCATTCTTCTCTCTCCTGAGCGAAGGAAAGTGTAATGTGGTGCAGCAAATTCTCTTCTTTCAGGTACTCTTCTGGATTCATAGAACCGTAATAATCAGACGAAGCAGCAGCGACGGTGCCGTCTGCACTGGAGTCCTGAATCGTGCTGTCAATCTGCATGAGACAAAATTGTGTATAGAATGTTTGCAGCTAAAAAAAAAAACGAACGCACATTAAGCGAGTAGCTTACCTGCATTTCACTTGGTCGAGCATCACTAGATGATGTATTTGTAGAAGCCAGACATGGCATCAGAGTGGCAGAGTCAGAGCCAAGATGCTTTCGCTTAACCTTTGGCTCCAAGGCAGTTTCAAGTTCTGCAGGCATCGCAGCAGGCAAGGAAGCTTGGAGAGGCTGCATCGCACCGTTGTCGTCGACATTCGGCCGACGTCTCTTGGGTGCTTGCGCGGTGGCTTCCTAGGTCTCTCTGGCCGCGTGAGGTATTTGGGACAGTTCGGAAATAAAGTAGGCACAGCATCTTTGGAAAGCACAGGCCTCTTTTCCGCGTCCAGCAGCACTCTTCCATCGAGCTCCGCGTAATATGCCCGGGATATCGCGTCCCCTGCAAAATGCTTAGCACAGACGTGGTCGGTGGGCATTAACGTCCGGTCTGCCCTAGGAATTGCATGGCGCCACTTCTCCAAACGAACATTGTCGGACGGAGCTTTGAACAACGCCACACGCTCCGCACGAGTCCGGTAGCCCGAATTACAGTTCGGCACGAAGCACTTTCTTCCCATTGGGCATCAATTTGCGCAACACTCACCGCTGTGGGATACTCTGCTGACGGTAGGAAAACAGACGGTGTTTAAGCACAATAAAAGAACACGTTTAAAACAGCACGGAAGTGCAGCCGCACACTGAAATATGCAAAACCACGTGCGAAGTGCCGCGCCGCCGCGCCACGCCGGGCTAGCGTGGGCCCGCGTTTCGCAGCGCCCTCTAAGTTAACGACCGGTTGCCATGGCCACGCCTGGCCACGCCCCCGAACATTTTCTGACCGCGAGCGGGCCGCGCTTTTGCGCGCGGCGGGAGGAGAGTGTCGACACTGTAGTATATTATTCTTACACCGTGTCCTCGAGCCACACGTTCTCGCGCTTCCTCCTCCGTTTCGTCTTTATCAACCATCAGGGTAAAATCTTCAATACAGCGCACGCCGTAGACCAGGTTAGCGCTAGGGACTGGTTTGTCACATATCATGCGATAACGTTCCACTACAGGGAGAAAAGACGGCTATCTCGCACCACACTTATCCCTCTCGAAGAAAGAACAAACTACCTGAAAAAAGCTCCAGGCTCGCATTTTCTTCGCCGGGTTTTTAGCCTTTACAAACCCGAATGCTCTTTTGTGAGACTCCGAGAAACAACTTCGAGAACATTTTATTTCTCTGGCGAAAGTTTCAACCACCACCTCGCTGCAACCTCACGGACATAAAGTGATGGGGGATCGCAAGTATCCAGCTCCGAACTGACCTCACAAAAGCGGCTTGGGGAGTGGGCTGGAAAGGTCGCCGCATGTCATAGATTGCCGGAAAAACCCCACGATTAAAAGCCAGACCACCTTTAGGATGTCACTCTCTTTTTAAGCCTCATCAGTAAAATTTTCTCCTACCTTTCTTCATCTGCATGGCTACACTTGTAGTCAATCCTATGTATTAAATGCACTGTTCAGACACTGCTTTAATAAATACTAATAATAATTGCTTCACAGGAAGGGAAAGGCACAGTATTTGTCACACTGGTTAATGTGGAACCCTGAACCGCGCCATAGAGAAGAAAGGAGGATGAGAGTGATAGTGGAAAGAGAGAAAGAGAAGCCATAATTGGAGGGCTATGAAATAATTTCGACCGTGTGAGGATCTTTAACGCGCGCTGACATCGCACATCACACGGATGCCTCTTCGTCCCTTCTGACTGATTTGACTGATTTATTTATAGGAAAGGAAAGGCGTGGTAACTGCCTGACTTGTTTTTATGTAGACACCGCAACCGCGCCGTAAGAGAAGGAAGGAAGGTGGGAGTGAAAGTGGAAAGAGAAAGAGCAACCGTAGTGGAGGGCTACGGAGTAATTTCGTCCACCTGGGGATCTTTAACGTGCGCTGACACCGCACAGCACACGGAAGCCTCTTCGTTTCGCCTCCATCAAAACGCAGCCGCCGAGGTCGGGTTCAAACCCGGGTACTCCGGCACAGTAGTCGGGCGTCTTACCACTGCACCACCCCGGCGGGGCACGAGCCAGCGGAGGTGGCTCATCTACAGAGCCAATAGCAGGCCCATGCATTTTCTTTTCCTTCTTCCTACAGCCACAACAACAACAACAACATCTCCATTTAAACGCGGCCGCCGCGGTCAGGATCTTACTGCAGCGCAGTAGGCAGTCGTCTACCGCTGCACCACCACGGCGGGGCTGGTTTCAAATGGTATTTTTTTTATTTATGCAGACGAATACGCAGCGACTACTTCCTCTTCCGCCCTGACGTGGTGGTGCAGTGATTAAGATGCCCGGCTACAGTGCAGGAGTACTCTGGTTAGGTCCCGACCGTCGGCGGCTGCGTTGCGATGGAGGCGAAACGGAGTCCGTGTGCTGTGCGTTGTGAGTGCAAGTTAAATATCTCCCTGTTGTTGAAATTACTCCGAGGACCTCCATTACGGCACTTTATCTCTTACCGCTTTCACTCCAACCCACTCCCTTCCCTTTCCTCCGCTATCACTCCCTTCCTCCTCCGCACTCTGTTATCCACGATAAGCATAAGCCCAATTGCACACAATATTGATGGTGTCCCCCTTTCTCCTAGGTTCCGATCTAACCTCCACATGCCCCCATCCCTCAAAACGTGCCTGTATAAAACGAGGGCTGCAAAAAAGCCAGGGCTGACGGCCTTCACAGACAGTATAGCGAAGACCAAAAAGATGGTTTACGTGGACGCAGCAGAATATACGTCAGGCTCCCGTATGTTCCTTTCTGTAGCCGACAATCAAGAAAAGCTGCTTACTTTCAGCTTGATAATTATCAATTCCACCACAGAGGCAGAAGAGGCAGCCATCGCGCTTTCTTTCGTCTCTACATATGCCACAAAAATAATCTCTGATTTCAAATCTGCAATTCTAAATTATACCAGCGGCTATATATCCCGCACGGCTGCTCGCTTATTACACTTCTGGCTGCCCCGGCGCCCCACAATCCTCATCTGGACGACAGTACATGCCGGTCTGCTTGGCAACGAGCACAATAATTCTCTAGCCCAAGGTCCTAAATTCCGGGCTAGATCAGCGCACGGACGCCTCTTCGTTTCGTTTCGATGGAGGCGAAACGAAGAGGCGTCCGTGTCCTGTGCGATGTCAACGCTGTTGTTGAGGCTGTGGGAAGAAGGAAATGAAAATTTGCGGGCCTGCTACTGGCTGTTTAGCTGAGCCACTTCCTCTTCCTCGTGCAGACAGAAGAGAAAATAGAGAAGCAAGAAAAAGAAGACGAAGAGAAAGCGCACTGACGCCACTTCGTTTCGCCTCCATCCGAAGCAGCAGCAGCAGCAGCAGCAGCAGCAGCAGCAGCAGCAGCAGCAGCAGCAGCAGCAGCAGCAGCAGCAGCAGCAGCAGCAGCAGCAGCAGCAGCAGCAGCAGCAGCAGCAGCAGCAGCAGCAGCAGCAGCAGCAGCAGCAGCAGCAGCAGCAGCAGCAGCAGCAGCAGCAGCAGCAGCAGCAGCAGCAGCAGCAGCAGCAGCAGCAGCAGCAGCAGCAGCAGCAGCAGCAGCAGCAGCAGCAGCAGCAGCAGCAGCAGCAGCAGCAGCAGCAGCAGCAGCAGCAGCAGCAGCAGCAGCAGCAGCAGCAGCAGCAGCAGCAGCAGCAGCAGCAGCAGCAGCAGCAGCAGCAGCAGCAGCAGCAGCAGCAGCAGCAGCAGCAGCAGCAGCAGCAGCAGCAGCAGCAGCAGCAGCAGCAGCAGCAGCAGCAGCAGCAGCAGCAGCAGCAGCAGCAGCAGCAGCAGCAGCAGCAGCAGCAGCAGCAGCAGCAGCAGCAGCAGCAGCAGCAGCAGCAGCAGCAGCAGCAGCAGCAGCAGCAGCAGCAGCAGCAGCAGCAGCAGCAGCAGCAGCAGCAGCAGCAGCAGCAGCAGCAGCAGCAGCAGCAGCAGCAGCAGCAGCAGCAGCAGCAGCAGCAGCAGCAGCAGCAGCAGCAGCAGCAGCAGCAGCAGCAGCAGCAGCAGCAGCAGCAGCAGCAGCAGCAGCAGCAGCAGCAGCAGCAGCAGCAGCAGCAGCAGCAGCAGCAGCAGCAGCAGCAGCAGCAGCAGCAGCAGCAGCAGCAGCAGCAGCAGCAGCAGCAGCAGCAGCAGCAGCAGCAGCAGCAGCAGCAGCAAGCAGCAGCTGTGGGAAGAAGGAAATGAAAATTTGCGGGCCTGCTACTGGCTAATTAGCTGAGCCACTTCCTCTGCCTCGTGCAGACAGAAGAGAAAATAGAGAAGCAAGAAAAGGAAGACGAAGAGAAAGCGCACTGACGCCACTTCGTTTCGCCTCCATCCAGCAGCAGCAGCAGCAGCAGCAGCAGCAGCAGCAG
Source organism: Amblyomma maculatum (assembly GCF_055883805.1). NCBI lineage: Eukaryota > Metazoa > Arthropoda > Arachnida > Ixodida > Ixodidae > Amblyomma > Amblyomma maculatum. The sequence goes on from NC_139352.1 coordinate 99,759,472, forward strand.
CAGCAGCAGCAGCAGCAGCAGCAGCAGCAGCAGCAGCAGCAGCAGCAGCAGCAGCAGCAGCAGCAGCAGCAGCAGCAGCAGCAGCAGCAGCAGCAGCAGCAGCAGCAGCAGCAGCAGCAGCAGCAGCAGCAGCAGCAGCAGCAGCAGCAGCAGCAGCAGCAGCAGCAGCAGCAGCAGCAGCAGCAGCAGCAGCAGCAGCAGCAGCAGCAGCAGCAGCAGCAGCAGCAGCAGCAGCAGCAGCAGCAGCAGGCAGCAGCAGCAGCAGCAGCAGCAGCAGCAGCAGCAGCAGCAGCAG